>NW_004444016.1:3529142-3534483 GCF_000243295.1 Trichechus manatus latirostris | reverse complement strand
AACACAATCATACAATACTGGGAATCATGACCCAGCCAAGCTGACAGATATTTTGGGGGGACACAACTCGATCCATGACAGCAGCCATAGTTCTTAACCATTATGCCGCCAGGGTTTACAAATATTGGTGAGGATGCAGAGAAATTGGAACCCTTATCCCTTGCTGGTGGGAATACAAAATGGTACAGCTGTTGTGGAAAACAGTGTGGCAGTTCCTCAAAAAACTAAAAATAAAACTACCATATGACTCGGCAATTCTACTTCTAGGTGTTGTTGTTGTTACATGCTGTTGAGTCAGTTCCTACTCATAGCAACTCTATACATAACAGAATGAAGCATTGCCTGATCCTGTACTATTCTCACAATTGTTGCTGTGTCTGAGCCCATTGTTGCAGCCATTATGTCAATCCATCTCGTTGAAGGTCTTCCTCTTTTTTGCAGACCCTCTGCTTTACCAAACATAATGTCCTTTTCCAGGGACTGGTCCCTCCTGACAAGAAGTCCAAAGTATGTAAGACGTAATCTCGCCATTCTTCCTTCTAAGGAGCTTTCTGGTTGTACTTCTTCCAAGACAGATTTCCTTGTTCTTCTGGCAGTCCATGGTATATTCAGTATTCTTCCCCAACACCATAATTCAAATGCGTCAGTCCTCCTAGGTCAACCCAAAAAACTCCTAGGTATATACCCAACAAACCTGAAAGCCCAGACTCCAACTGATACGTGTACACCAATGTTCATTGCAGCACTATTCACAATAGCCAAAAGGCGAAAACAAACTAAATGTCCATCAACAGATGAATGGATAAACAAAACATGATACATACATACATACTCAGCTAGCAGGAGAAACGAACGAAGTCTTGATACATGCTACCATGTGGATGGAGCTTGAAGACAATATGCTGATGAAGTAAATCAATCACAAAAAGACAAATATTGTATGACCTCACTTATATAAAAAGACAAGAAAAGGCAAATGCATAGAGACCAAAGTTTATTAGTGGTTACCGAGGGTGGGTGGGAGGGGGAAAATACGGAATTAATGATGATGGAAAAATCACATTGTTTAAGGGTAGAGTTGCACAGCCAATTATTGTAATTTCTGTCAATATGTTGTACATCTGAAAAAATTTGAATTGGCAAAAGTTGTGTGACAGATACATTTAAAACAACAACAACAAATGAGTAACTGTTGAGGCTATCCCACTAGATTGGTTCCTTGGTTTGGAGGTTTAGGGCCATGGTTTCATGAGACATCCCAGTTAATTGGCCTAATAACATGTTTAGTGCTTCTGTTCTACCTTCTAGTTTGTTGGTTAGTGCCTGGGGTCTTAAAAGCTTGCAAGTGGCTATCCAAGGCACAACAATTGGTCTCTATTCACCTGGAGCAACAGAGGATAGAGAGTCAGGAATAGGAGGAGGATGTGGGGTGTGTGACTAATTGCCTCCACGAACAACTGCCTCATTTGCCATGAGACCAGAATAACTGGAGGGTCCTGGCTACCATTACTGAACATTTTGACCAAATAGTTTATAAAAGAATCCTGATCAAAATGCAGAACAGAATTTCCAATTCTCATGAACTCCAAACTTTCTGGAGCCATAGTGATTGGAGGAACCCCTGAAACCACTGCCCTGAGATAATCTTTAAAACTTAAACCAAAATATCCCCTGAAGTCTTCTTAAAACCAAACAATACTTTAGCGTAACTAGTAAAAAATGGCTCCCTTGAGCATTATGCTCTTTTGAGAACTTTCTACATGGGATCAAAGTGACAAGAGGAACTCGAAAGATTAGATAGGAACCTTAAGGAACAGTGAAATTATGTTAATGGCGGAGGAGCAACTCAGAAAAGGAGGGTGAGAATGGTTGCACAACTCAAAGAATGTAATTAATGTCACTGAATTGTACATGTAAAAAAGGTTAAATTGGTGTATGTTTTGCTGTGTATATTCTCAAAAACTACAACAAAATAAATAAATAATAATAAAAAAGAAATCGAACAATATATTGCATTGGGCGTATCTGCTGCAAAAGACCATTCTAAAATTCTAAAAAGCAAAGATATCACTCTGATGACTGTGGTGTGCCTGACCCAATCCATGATCTTTTCAATTATTTCATACTTATGCAAAAGCTGGACAATGAAAGAGCGAGACAGAAGAATTGATGCATTTGAATTTGTGGTGTTGGCAAAGAATATTGAATGGATTTCCAGAAGAATGAATAAATCAGTCTTAGAAGAAATACAACCGGAATGCTCCTTAGAAGAGAGATTGATGAGACTTTGGCTGGCTTATTTTAGACACATCATTAGGGAAGACCAACCGAAAGAAAGGACATCATGCTTGCTAAAGTAGATGGTCAACAAAAACCCTCAATGATATGGATTGACATAATATCCACAACAATGGACTCAAACATACCAACTATCATGAAGATGGCACAGGACTCGGCAACGTTTCCTTCTGTTATACACAAGATTGCCATGACTTGAGGGCAACTAACAACAACTGAGGCAAGACCTTTCTACTACTTTACCTGATGCTGTGTGAATTATAAGCCTTTCCAGATGGGCTGATCGGAATAGGCACTATTTCTGACTGTGTCTGAGCTTCAGGTATTGTTCTTTCTAATCCTTTTAGTTGGTTCTTTCCCCAGCCTTGAGTTTTTCTCACATGAATGTGCTAATCAGTACTCAATTGAATATTTGAGGGGACCCTCTGAAAATTTCCAGCATTCTCTTTCTCTGCAGTCTCACCTCTGGTCTTCTCTCCTAGCCACCTTTGCCTCTCTGAACTCCCAGCTTTGTCTCCTCAACTAAGGGAGACCACCAAGATCTACCTCGGTGGCCCCTTCGGTACCTCAGTCTTTAACTCTCTGCAGGCAGTAAGCTACAGCAAAGAGCTCATTGGGCTTGTTTCCTATGTTTCTCAGGATCACTGTCCATTACTGCCTGATGTTCAATAACCCTGAAACCATTTATTTTTCATATATTTTGTCCTTTTATAAAAGTTGTTTCAGATAGTAAGGAAAATCTGGTCCCCATTACTCCATCTTGATCAGAAATGAAGTCTCTCGATAGCACTTTTTACTATCTAAAATTTTCTTATTTAGTTTTTGTTTAATTTTTATTATCTCTCTCCTCCACCTGAATGTAAGCTCTGAGAGTGGAGTTGTCTTAGACTCTTCCTCCTCTTCTCATCCAGGTTTTGTCTACACCAGAGGCTCTCAACCAGGGCAACTCTGCCCCCCAGGGGACACGTGGCAGTGTCTGGAGACATTTTTGGTTGTCTCAATGGCAGGGGGGTTGCTACCAGCATCTAGTGAGAGGAGGCCAGGGATGCTGCTCAACATCCTACAATGTACAGGATGGTGGCGCAACAGAGTATCTGGCCTGAAATATCAATGGTGCTGGGGCTAAGAGAACCTGGTCTGCACTAGTTGCTGATCTAAATGCCCCTCATGCATTCCCCTTCATGCATGGCTTTTCACCACTCCTCCTTCAAAATTGGACAACTCCCACATGGCGAGACGATAAGACTTTGTAAAGCCACAGCTATTCTAAGAGCTTTGCATAAGGAAGGGTTTTGTTTTTAAAAACAGAAATCACAGAATAAGTACCCAAAAAGAAGACAGAGAGAGAACTTCACTCTTTGAGTTCAATTAGCAATCCTGAGTATTCTTGGCTCCATATCTTAGGCCAGCCCATCTGCGTGGCCGAGGGGTTTTGTCCTGACCTGCACATTTACCCTCCCATTGCAAGAGGAGTAGATAGATGTTTGGGAGACCAGATGACTACAAGGGCAGGCAAAGAACAGGATTCATGTGCAAACGGGAAACTGTGTTTTCAGAAGAATAGAAAGCTCTGCTGAACGATGATGAAGGATGAGACGTGGCAATGAGCTGGCCTTGAGGGTCCATGTGCGCAGACCAAGCAGCTGGTTGAGGGGGAGGGAGGAAGTAAGCAAGGCAAGGAAGCAGGTTCTTTTGCACCCATCTGATTCCTACTTGGCTAAGGCTATGGGCAGGAATCCCTAAGGTGGGTCTGTTTATGCAGTGGGCAGAAGCAAGAGTCTAGAGTTGGGGTCTCCAGTAAGGTAGCCAATAGTTACATATGGCAATTTAAATTTAAATGAAGTAAAATAAAAAAATTCAGTTTCTTAGCCCCTTGAGAAACATTTCAAGTTTTCAGTAGCCATGTGTAGCTAGTGGCTACCCATACAGTGCAGATCTATAGCCGTCCGAATCATTGTTTAAAGTCCTGTTGAACAGGACTCATGTGCCTCATCATATTAATGCAAACTTGCTGCAAACAGCATGGCTGGCTCCAGAGCCCCGCAGGCCTTCAGGACTCTCTGTGCTCTGTGCACAGCCCACTCCCTTCCCTCCTTTTGTTGGACCAATGTTCTCTCCCCCAACCTCCTGCTCCTCTCCCAAGCTAAAAGCAATCTTTCCTTTTTCTACACTCACACTATTTTACACTTATTTATGAGTTATTTGAAATATAAATGTATTACTCAGAATAACAACGAAAGTTCTTATTTTGTCCTTAAGGCCCTAATTAATCTGTCTTCAAGGCTGCCTCTCTGATCTCACCTCCAATCCCCTCCACCTCACTCTCTCCACCCCCATGGCCACTCACTGTTCCTTGAACATATCCAGCAGGCCCTGCTTTGGGGCCTTTGCACATGCTGTTCTTTCTGCTTGGAGGGTTCTTCCCCTGGTGCCCACATGGCCATTCTCCCCCTTCTTTCAGGTCTCTGCTCAAATTTCACCTCATCAGAAAGGCCCTTCCTGTCCATGCTATCAAGTACAGGTTTCCCCCACTACCCAAAAGTAAAGCATTCCTATGAAACCTTTTATAAGATGAAATGGTGCAAAGTAAAGAAGCAATTACAGTTAATTTATATGGGAAATTTTTTTGAGTGGTCCCAGACCCAAAACATAACCTACCAAATCATATCAAAGAGCAAATAAAACCTTTATGAGCTCTCTTAGGCTTTACTGATACCTTAGGACGCATCTTGCTAACAGATGCACAAAATAAATCAAGATAAAGCACAGATGCTCACAGACACAGTTCAAAGCTATGGTGGCAAGATGCTGAGTGTAGTTCCCAGGCCAGGAGCTTGGCAACACCACTCTCCCTGCTTGGGGTGCACACTGCCTCTTTAACGGCTCCCTGCAAAACAAACGCTAAACACTATTTCTGCTTTTCACCTTTTTTCTTAAAAGTGAAAATCCACACTCCGGCAAGATGGCGGTCTAGGCAGAAGCACCACGCCGTCCCTCCACAACAAAGATCCGAAAAACTAAGCCAAACAGAGAATCAACAATC
>NW_004444016.1:3502178-3519617 GCF_000243295.1 Trichechus manatus latirostris | reverse complement strand
CATCGCTATAGCATATAATTTTTATTTGTTTATCTCTCCCTTCAGAAAAATGTCAGTTCTGTGACTACAGGAAGCATGTAATGTAATGTAATATAATGAAATGTAAAGAGTCTCTTTGCCTAGTGAGGATTTTTATTTTAAAATAAGTAGAGAAATACTCAGGTTTGTCCATGCATTAAGCTCACATGGTTTATTGCAAGGTAGTCATGGCAAGGCACACAGGTAAGATCTTAAGACATTCATTTAGAACCAGAGAATCAGGGTTAACAATTAGCTTGTAGTCCAATGGTTAGAGTCCAAATCTTTAGACTTCAGTCTTTAACCTTTAACTACTGGTCTCAGGAGGAAGGCTTGACCATGGCTTAAAATCAGTGGAGGTTTTCCATAGCTAGGGTCTGAGGTCAGCTCTGGCTGGCAGTATCTCTGTCTTTGTCTCTGGCTGTCTTCAGAGACAGTTGGAGACTAAAGAGAGACCTTTTGCCTCTGCCTTCTCTCAGTGAATGAGTAGAAATCCAGAGTTTATATGTCTTTTTCTCACCTTGCCTTCGAAAGATAAGGGTCAGGTGATGTTATGCTTAGGAGCCCTGGTGGTGCAATGGTTAAACGCTGGGCTCCCAACCAAAAAGTCAGCAGTTCAAACACACCAGCAGCTCCATGGGAAAAAAAGACCTGGCAATCTGCTCCCATAAAGATTACAGCCTAGGAAACCCAATAGGGTAGTTCTACTCTGTCCTATAGGGTCGCTATGAGTCTGAATCAGTTCAATGGCACATAACAACAACAATGATGCCATGTTTAACCAAGACTAGTATGTATTATTGCTACTTCAAGGTCAGAAACTAGCTAAACGTTGCACCTTCTCTTCTGGATTAGAAATTAAGGAGGTTATTTACAACATGTTTATGTCTCAAAGCCAATTAAGGAGATTGTTGTATGACATATTTATGCCTCAAGGCCGAATTTGCAATTTGGTTAATTAGAGGTTAAGGGGGTTATTTTATGACAAATTTATGTCTCAAGGCCAATTTACAGATATGATTAATTTTACATTTCTTTATCACAGCATGCAGGTGCACAGCTCAACTTACAGCCGTTATTTATGACATACTTCTCATAGTTCTATTACCTATTTCTAAAGTTAGAATAACTGTCTAATGACTTATAGTTTCTAATGACTTACATTTAATTGTTAGAGAGCGTCATAGAAGTATACATGCTTTTATTTCTAAGTTCAGAAATTCTCTTTTTCTAGCTTCACATTATAAGTGACTCATACGTACGGGATTTGACAGCATTATAAAAAGCACACATAACAGTGCTGAAAGCATAAGAGCAGCAGACAGAAGTGGTTTGAGAGCATCACAGTGAGCATACATAAAACCGAAAAAACCAAATCCACTGCCGTCAAGTCTATTCCGACTCATAGTGACCCTATCGGACAGAGTAGAGTTGCCCCATAGGGTTTTCAAGGCTGTAAATCTTTACGGAAGCCAACTGCCACATCCTTCGCCCATGGAGCAGCTGGTGGATTTGAACCGGGGCAGATTACCCAATAAGCAAGGTATGCACGGGCTTACTTGTGCTTATTTACTAATCTGTAGTGCACAATCTCACCTGTTTTTCACCACATCAAAGATGTAGTGAAATCCATGTGAGATTGTGCACTACAGATTAGTAAGTAAACACAATTAAGCCCGTGTGTACCTTGCTTACTGTAAGCCCATGCGGACCTTGCTTACTGGGTAATCCGCCTGTGGTTCAAACTGCTGACCTTTCGGCACCATCAGGGCTCCTCAAGCATACACAACACAAAGATAGCTCTGATCTTCCAAGATAAGCTGGAAATATGAATTTTAATGAGAACTCTCCTTAATTTTAAATGTTGATACGTATTTTTTTTAATTATGTGGGCCAGATCAAACTCGGCTAAGAGCCAAATTGGCCTTGGGGCCACCAGTTTGGGATCTCTGATCAAGAAACTTAAAAATTCTCCCTCCCTTTGAATTGGGAATTCTATTTTTAGAAGTCCATCCAGAAGAAATAAATGTGGGCAAAGTTTTCTGCACATACTTGAGCATCATTATAAAAGCCAAAAGCTGGAAGTTCTCTAAGTACCAGCAGGGCATTGTGGTTCAGCTCCAGGGAATGAATGTTTTGTGGTCACTAAAGATGGTTTTCATGAAGACTGGTGAATGTCATTCACAAATATAGGTGATATAATAGCAACCGAGAAAACTTCAGTCCATAATTGTTGTCTACTATGCATATGCACATTTTTATTATGACAAGAAAAAGAGGGGTTCCCCAAAGCCTCTTCACATTGATTCAGCAATAGGTGAATTTTTCCCCCTTTTCCTTCTATTTCTATATACAACATAATGTGCTGGTATAACTTTTCTTTATTTCCTTTTTGACACTTTCCATATTTGATTCAAATTTTAAAACGTTGTAACCTCAGAAGCACATTTTCATGTCAGTTCGCCTTCAGCCACTTACCTGGTCCGCACACACCTGCCCCATCTGTCACAAATAGAACAGCTTTCAGCAGAAATCCTTTCCCTTGTCCTACCTGTTCCTATTTTTTTTTAACATGAACACTTGAATCGAAACAATCTTGAACTTGGTTTTTGACCCTGCTGGCAGGCAGGGACTCCCAACTCTTCCAAAATTAACTAACATTAGCAACAGTGTTCCCTCTGCTGCTTCTTTAAACCATTTAAACTCTAGCAACTTGGATAAAAAGGAGCCCTGGTGGCACAGTAGTTAAGTGCTTGGTGGCGTCAGAAGCTACCAGCTGCTCCAACGGAGAAAGATGTAACAGTCTGCTCCCATCAAGATTACAGCCTTGGAAATTCTACGGGGCAGTTCTACTCTGTCTTATAGGGTTGCTGTGAGTCAGAAATGACTTGATGGCAAAGGGGTTAACTTGGATAAAAACAGACCATTTTTGTTCTTCCTTCTGAAGATTAATTTTATTAAGCAGATTCACTCCACAGAATTCTGATGGATCTTGCCATGGTTCATTCTGTAAAACCTGGACTCCGTTTGAGTCCTCTAGGTCCAAGCATAAATGGCGGCACCCTAAAAAGAGACCCACCTGTGTGCTTTCCCACCTGAACGAGACGTGTGAAGAGCAGTAGGTAGGGCCAGGCCAGGTGCTGCAAGGGCACGGAGAAAGGTGCCAAGCCCAGAGTTGGGGGCTCCCATGGTTTGTTGATGCCTCAGCTGCAAGATTGGTTGACTAGGAGCTATTCAAGTGTCCAAGGGGTTTAGAGTAGGAAATGCTATCCACCCAACATGCCCTGTGCCAAGTGGTGAGCACAGAGGACAGAACACGCTCCAGGGGTGTCTGAGTGTCACTGGGTGGAAGTCCCAGGTTTTGCTCGGTGCGGCTCATCTCAACCAATAAACAAAAGACCAAGATGGGAGATCAGAAAAGTACTTTTATTTCATTGCACAAGGAAAGGAAACAGTCGGGGCTGCTGCCGCCAAGATGGCTCAGTGAAGGCCAGGAGGAAGGTTACTTATATGGGTTTACAAGCAGGAAGTTCATGCAAGTTACATCAGCAACATTCTTAATCGTATTATGCAGGTGTAATGGGATTTACATATAACTTCATGCATCGCATGTTCCAAAAATGGCAGTTAAACTCCACCCAGAGGTGGGAAGGTTATTATGTATGAGGTCTGAAAGGTTATCCTGAATGTCAACATGGCGCCTGAACCGGTTTCCACCAATTTCCTCTATTTCTGGGCAGCGGTTAAGGAAAGGTGAACCAGGATGTTAATGTAAAGCTACTGGGCATGTCAAACAAGCTGTCTGAGGCAGTGGAATTTTCCGCAGCCTGGGGACCTCTGTCTTATGAGTAGGGCCTCTTGGGCGAGAAAGGTGAAGGAGACCTCTCCATCTTATAAAAGCGCCTGCACCTCTTGGGGTGGGTTTGGGCCCGTCTGCCTGGGGGCAGCCCTCACTGCAGGCCATGTGCCTGCCGTCCCACCTCCAGGGACACCGGGTGCTCGCGCATCCTGATGCCCACCAGCAGGTGGCGCCCCTGGCTTGCGCTCCGGTCTTCTCCCCACCTGCGTTCCCCTAAGGCTGGGGGAGCCCTGGCAGGTGGCAGGAACCCGCTAGCACCAGCCTGCCCTGGGGCTTGCTGCCTCCTGGATGAGAGGCCAGGGAGGGCCTAGAAGTTGGGTGGTGAGCAGGGGTGGAGCCCTCATTTCTGTTCATTCCTGATGAAGCCCCGGCACAGAGGACTTTGTTCCCAGGGACCAGAGGCGGTATAACCAATAAGCAACGTATGCACGGGGTTTACAGTAAGCAAGGTATACGCGGGCTTAATTTAGACACAATTCACATCAGTTTCACCACATCTTTGGTTCCTGGGTAATCTGTTCCTGCCAGAGACAGATGAGGGGTGGGCTCCACAGGCAGAACTAAGACTCCATGAACAGGAAGATGGATAACAGAAAGATCCAGTTTGAGGAACAGAAAAAAACAAGAATAAGGAAAAGTCAATGGAGCCTGAAGGACCTATGGACACCATCAAACAGACCAACATATGCATTATGGGATCTCAGAAAGGGGGGTGGGGCAGGACAAATATTTGAGGGAGGTAAAATACAGTTGCTGTTGTGTCAATTCTGACTCATGGCAACCCCATGTGAGACAGAGTAGAGCTGTGCTCCATAGGGTTTTCAATGTCTGTGACTTTTTGGAAGCAGATCAACAGGACTTTCTTCTGAGGTGCCTCTGAGCAGACTTGAACTGCCAACCTTTTGGTTGATAGTGAAGCCCTTAACCATTGTGCCCCTCTGGGACTCCTATTTGAAGAAATAATGGCTGATTAAAATGTATACACTTTGTATGTAAGCTATATCTCAATAAAGAAGTAAAACAAGAAATTCCTTTCTCTGGGAAGTCTTTTCCCAGATTAGGTCAGATCCCTCCAGCATAAGCTATCAAAACTCTGTGTACCCCTCCTTCACAGCTCTTCCCACAGCACCGTGGGACATGCACAAACGTCAGACTCGTGGTCCGGAAGGATGCCTCTGGGTCTTTCTCTTGAATCTGTCTCTTAAGTATCTGTTGTAAGTGTGGGTGGATTCATTTCCTAAGGTGACCGTTACAAAGTACCAAAGAATAGGTGGCTTTAAATGACAGAAATTTATTGTTTCACGGTTCTGGAGGCCAGCAATTTGAATCCAAGGTGTTAGCAGGGCCATGCTCTCTCTGAAGGCTCTAGAGGAAGACACTGCCTTGTCTCTCCTGGCTTCTGGTAGCCCCAGGCATTCCTTGGCTTGATAACTCCATCTCTGCCTCTGTTGCCACATGGCCGTCTTCCCTCTGTGTCTCTGTCCCTGTGTCTCTTCCCCTCTTTTATAAGGGCACCAGTCATACTGGATTAACACCCACCCTACTCCAGTATGACCTCATGTTAACCGATAACATCTTCAAAGACCCTATCTCCAAATAAGCTCACCTTCACAGGTACCAGGGGTTAGGACTTCAACGTGTCTTTCTGGGAGATACAATTCAATCCATAACAGTGAGTAATCACCACCTTAGAACAAGATTTCTCTGTAGCATCAGCAATGTGGACTGGCAGCCTTGGGCTTGCACAGTGTTTAAGCCCAGAGCCAGGGAGAGATTAATCTGACGTGTAATTGATGAACCCTCTGGCCGCCTGGGTGAGCTGCGCAGCCATTGAAGGCAGGTTTTCAAAACAGAATCACCTATGCCTTTCACTTTTCCTCATAAGAATGTTCCACATTCAAATATCTTTTTTTAAAAAAAAAAAAGACAATGCTTTCACTCTGAAACCTCAACACTTCTGATCCTGAAAATCAAGTACACATCATCTTTATATAACTGTACTTCATGTGACACGTCAGCGCTTCAAGGCTGCCTAGGTGGGCTGGGGCAGAGAATATTGGTGTACTGAAGGGGAGAAAGAGGAAGAGGTGAAGGCTCCCCATGCCTGGGTCTGCTGGGTGTGCAGCGGTCAGAAGTGCTGAGGAATGGCAGGGACAACTCCAATACTGTATGCTTGGGACCCCTGCTCTCCAATGCCAGCAGGATTTTTACAGTTTCGAAGGAGCTGGAGAGTTTGTCCTCCAATCTCACATCCATTGTTGGCAGAGAGCTGCTTCTGGGAGCAGTTACTGTCCAGCACCCCCAGTTGTTTGAGCCCATCTGCTCTTGCAGCTGAACAAAAACCCTGAAGGTACAGTCACCAGTATCCCCAGCAAGCAGCCTTTGACATCGTGAGGTGAAGACCCCAGGGGACATGGGCAGGACACCCAGCATGTCTATTCCAATCACCTACTACTTGTGTGGCCTTGAGCAACGACGTAGCCTCCCTGTGCTTCAGTGTCCTCATCTGTTAGGCCTGATGGAGTTATCAAATGTAGAGGGCCTAGAACTGTGCCCAACACAGAGGTAAGCATGCAAGATGCCCAGGAATCTAGGAGGGGTCCCTGTTCCATCCTATTTTGCAGAGGAGGATGCCAAGGGCAGGGAATTAAGCAGTGTGCTCAGTGCTCAGGGCATGAGAGGCCAAGAAGGGTCTCCTCTGACTTCAGAGCCCAGGTGCTTGCCCATTTGAGTTCAGCATCCAGAGGACTCCTTGTTCAGTGCTCTCCTGGGGGTACATGAAGACAGACCCTGGACTCCAAGAGCACCTCCCTTGCACTTCCTCCTGTCACCCATATGGAGCAGGGCTCCCCCCGGGCAGGGACTACAGCACAACCCATCTCCATCCTTGGAAGGGCCTTTTGGATCCTTTCCAGCAGAGTTCTTAGTACCACCTGGTGGCACCACTGCCTGGCGGGGCTTCCCCTCAAGGTCCTGGGGTACGTACCTCAGGGCACTCAGGAGGCAGTCAGAAGAGGAAGAGGCTCCCAGGAGGCCCCAGAGAACCTGAAGAGTATCCCTTACCCATCCCAGCTCCTGGCCTTAGAGAGTCCAGGCTGCAAAGCGCTTCACCCACTGTCCCCACCCCAGACCACGGTGAGTCCAGCTGGGGTCCAGGAGGCCTGGGGAGGGGCAGCCAGACACACTCCCCCCACCCCCACCCCAGGCCGCTGCTTGTCTCCTTGGCTGGATGTTTCCCAGAACACTTGGAAGCAAACCCACAAGAACAGCTTGCACTTGGCACAGAGAAGGCTGGGTCCTACTGCAGAGCTGAGCATACACTCCTGAATTTGTCCATTCATTTACTCATTTGTCCCTTCATTCACTAATTCACTTGTGTTCAACAATCTTTCTTCAGTGCTTACTGTGTCCCTCGCCACACCTCACAAACACAGCTGCTGCATGCCATGGGCTGCTAGAATATCCAATGGAGGCCATCGGGGAGCCAAGAACAAGCAAGGAGCGAGGCAGGGCAAGAAACCCCAGAAGGTTCCATTTTAAAGGTGGGAAACTGAGGTTCAGAGAGGAACATGAATGTCCCAGATCCTCTAGCCGGGAACCTGTAGCCTGGAACATAGTAAACACTACCAGAGTGTTGATGAGGAGGAAAAGGAGGAGGATTAGCCAAAAGAATGACAGGACATGTCAAAAGTGGAGAGCCTTCCTTTCGACAGCCGCCGAACCAGTCACTGGTAAGGATCTGTTATGGATTGAATTGTGTCCCCCCAAAAGAGCGTTTGTTGGCTTGGCTAGTCCATGATTCCCAGTCTTGTGTAATTGTCCACCATTTTGTCATCTGATGTGATTTTCCTACTCTATGATGTTTTCAGGCTGTTCCCTTTCTAGTGCCTCCCCTCCCCCCACCTCTACTGTCAAGCAGTGCACCGACCTCTGCTGGGCCATGGGTCTGAGGTATGACTGAACAATCCCATAGGGTTCCAGGCCTTGGGATGGCTGTCAGATGGGGGCCTAAAATGGCCAACTTGGGAGGGACCAAGTGGTCTTTGAGGCCCTGATCTTGGGAAAAAGCAGTTAAAGAGCAGAGGCTTTGGGGAAACAACACGCAGGTGCCCATCAACAGATGGATGGATAAACAAAACGTGGTACATCCACACTGTTACAGATTGAATTGTGTCCCCTCAAAATATGTACTGAAGTTCTGCCCCTGTACCTATGGGTGTTTGTACCTGTTTGGAAGCAGGGGTTTTCATTTGTTATGTTAATGAGGTTATACTAGAGTAGGGTGGGTCCTAAACCTCACCACTTCTGAGTTATAAAAATAGCATAATAAACACAGAGAGACACACACAGGAGAAAGACAGACGCCATGGAACACCAAGGTGCTTGGTGGGTTAAGGACAAAGCATTGCACCAGGCAACATCCTAAGGTCAGACTTCTCACCTCCTGAACCACGAGAAAATAAATTTTTGTTCTTCAAAGCCTCCCACATGTGGTATTTTTTGTTACAGCAGCACTAGGCAACCAAGACACAATAAAATATTATCCAGTAATAAAGAGGAATGAAGTTCTGATCCATGCTACCACATGGATGAACCTTGAAAACATTATGTTGGGTGAAATAAACCAGACATAAAAGGACAAAGACTGTATGATTCCACTTACATGAAACATCTAGAATGGGCAAATGCATAGAGACAGAAAGTAGATTAGTGAGTGCCAGAGGCCGCGGGGAGGGAGGGATAGGGAGGGACTGCTAATGGGTGCAGGGTTTCTTTATGGGGTGATAAAGTTTTGGAAATAATGGTAATAGTTGCACAACATTGTTAATGTAATTAATGTCATTGAATTGTACACTTAAAGATGGTTAAAATGGAAACTTTTATGTTAGATGTATTTTACCACAATTTTTTTTAAAGCATATGGGCTTTGTAGCCAGACCATCTGCACAGGCAGACCCCAGCTCCAGCACTGCAAGCTTGGCTTTGCCTCATTCGTGAAACAGAGATCATGGTAGTGCCCACCTCTTGGGGATGGGGCTGGGGCTGGGGGTGTTAAATGAGAAAATTCATGAAAAGTGCTTCGTCAGCACAGTGTCTAGCATATAGCAGGCACTGGAGAAATGCTACCTAACAGTATTACAATCTTTATTGACATGCAGAGAAGGCAAACTCCATCTGCCATGGATATGCTGGTGTGGGTGGAAGTGGCAGCTGCATGGAGAAGGAGAGCCAAGTTCAAAGGGACTGGAACACAGAGGAACATTTTGAGGGAGGTGGTTGTGCCTACAGACCCCTCAGAGCCTGTCTTAGTTATCTAGTGCTGCTATAACAGAAATACTACAAGCGGATGGCTTTAACAAACTGAAATTAATTCTCTCACAGTTTAGGAGGCCAGAAGTCCAAATTCAGGGTGCCAGCTCTAGGGGAAGCCTTTCTCTGTTGGCTCTGGGCTCCCATTAACCTTCCCCTGGTCAAGGAGCTTCTCAGCGCAGGGACTCTGGGTCCAAAGGACACATTCCTGGGTTCTTCTTGCTTGGTGGTAATGAGGTACCCATGTCTCTCTGCTCACTCCTTTCTTTTATATCTCAAAAGAAATTGACTTAAGACACAACCTAATTTTGTAGATTGAGTCCTGCCTCATTAGCATAACTGCTGCTCATCGCACCTCATTAACATCATAGAGTATAATTTACAACACATAGGAAAATCACATCAGATGACAAAATGGTAGACAATCACACAGTACTGGGAATCATGGACTAGCCAAGCCAACACACACTCTTTTGGGGGGACACAATTCAATCCATAACAGATCCTTACCAGCGACTGGTTCGTCTGCTGTCGAAAGGAAGGCTCTCCACTTTGACATGCCCTGTCGTTCTTTTGGCTAATCCTCCTCCTTTTCTTCCTCATCAACACTCTGGCAGTGTTTACTATGTTCCAGGCTCCATTCTAGTAACTCATTCAAACCTCACAGCCCCTCTATGGTGTCTCCGGTCATTTTATCGGTGAGGAATCTAAGGCCCAGAGACGTTAATAAACTTGCCCAAGGTCACACAGCCAGTAAGTGGTAAAGTCCCAATCAAGCTGGGGTTTTGGGTGCTCCTAAGACCAAAAGGTCGGCAGTTCGAACCACCATCCACTCCAAGGGAGAAAGATGTAGCAGTCTGCTTCTATAAAGATTTACAGCCTTACAAACCCTATGGGGCAGTTCTACTCTGTCCTATAGGGTGGCTATGAGTAGTTTTTTGTGTTGTTTTTTTTTTTTTTGTAAGCTCTGTGTGACTGTGCACAAGCTAACTGCCCCCAGAACCTCCATCCCCTCTGCTCTCCAAGTTTCTTCCAGTGTCAGCCCAATAAGTCACATACTTTACTTCAAGGAGAATCTGGCCCCGCCCCGGATAATGTCGAGGTCAAACCACAGACCCCTCCAGCCCATCTTCTTCTGGACCTCCCTCGGCTTGAACTCACCCAACCGCCTTTGGTCAGCCCACTCCTTCAGAGGCCTGAGTTTACAAATCCACCCACTTTGATTACACTTTAGAGCCCTGTTTTCTTGAGAGATCAATGGAGCCAAACTTGTGGGAACGAGGTTCGCCCTGTAGGATAGGGCCTAGGAACACCTGGAGGTTGGAGCTCACGGCTTTGTGCATGATAGGTGTTCCATAAACGCCTGTCGACTGATGGAGAAAGTGAGAAAGGGCTGTCAGCTGTAGCCATAAATGGGGTCTTTGGTGACACTCAGATCTGGGTTAGAGTCCCAGCCCTGACACTTGAATGAGTGGCTTTCCTTCCCTGAGCTTCAATTTCCCCATTTGTAAAATGGATATGATAATAGTGCCAACCTCTCAAGGGTGTTGTGGGTGTAAATGAGGTACATTATGTAACGAGCCACCATTAATGCTCAGCCCAGATGCCCTCCAGATCCTTTTATCAGATCTGCACGCCCTTCCCTCAGCTTCTGCAGACTTTTCTGCCAGCAACCAGCACCTGCAGCCTTCTCTGGAGTCCTTGGGCTTAATCCCTCCTCCACTGAAGCCCAGCTCCCTGGCCTGGAGCCAACAAGCTCTGGGTGTAACTGATGCTCTGGAGCTCCCTGCAGGATCAGGCTGTGGCTGGGGCTTCTCTTGAATTCCCACCCTTGACTGCTTCCCCCTTGCTGTCCTGCGCCCCTACCCCACTTACTTCTTTCACTCCCTGCTCCCCCACCCTCCTCACTCCCTCTGTCTCCCTGAGAGCACTTTCTTAATAAATCACTTGCACACAAATACTTGTCTGTGTGGGGGTGGGGGCTGCTTGGGGAATCACCTATGACTCTTGCATATACCTCCCCCCACAGAGCTTGAGACCACCTGACATTGTCATGTAACCAACTCTCCTTACCTTGAAAAGCACATGAGATTAGTAGGCCACTATTTTTAATCTGTTGTTCTTAAGGAAACATCTGTGCACCCCTTCCCAAAGGTATTTGCGTGTCCATGATGGAGGAGAAGAACTAGTAACCTCAGCAAAACCCCTGTTTAAAGCATTTTGTTTCAGAAATGAACTTGCTTGCTTTTAGCAACTGCTAAAATTAGAGCTCCTTGTCCCTCAGTATCCCAAATAAAGTAAAGGAAAACCAGGATTGGATGTTGAGCAAGAGCCTGCTTGCTGCCTGCCCGATATCTATTCTCCCCTTCTTTCTTAGTAAAAAAAACTCTGCTTTTATTCAAGGCAGCCAGGTGCACAGATAAAAGATAACATTTCCCAGCTTCCCTGGCAAATAGGGATAGCCAGTGAGGTGTAAGCAGAGGTTGTTGGGAGGGACTTCCAGAAAGGCTGCCAAAAAGCTAGTGTATATCCTTTCTATCTTCTTCCTTCTCTTTCTCCCTACCTGGAATATAGGAACAATTACTGGCACTTCAGTGGCCGTTTTGTGACCTTGAGGATGGAAGCCAAGCCCTAAATATGGTAGAGCAGAAACTCAGAAGGACTGTAGGCTCCTGAAGATCTTCTGAAACTACACACATCTGCCTTAGGAGTCCCTGACTTCTCTGACCTGCAAGAATAAACCTCTGTTATTTATTTGAGCCATGCTTTTCCAGGTCTCTGCTACTTGCAGCTGGATACAATTCCTAGCTGGTGTAGATGTCACCACAAATCTACAGGTTTGGTCCTAAGTCAAAGAACAGGGCACTCTTTTTCCCATCCCCTCCCTCAACATGCTCACAGAGACTTGATGGCAAGGCGTGGGCGTCCCTTTACTAGGGATCCCTATCACTTAGACAGTCACACCAGCGTTGGGTCCCAGACCTGTGATGGACAATGGAGAATCTCCCCTTTTGGCATATGGCAAAGCAGAGACAGGTAACCTGGGAAGCTCCTGGTACTACACATAACAGGGAAAAAAGAGGATAAAACACTTTGTCCGATCTCTCCCTCTGTGGGTCCTACAATCTCCATCTAATTACAATAAAAAGGATCAACATGCTAAAGCAACACTATCCATTACAGCCAAAAACTGGACATCCCCAATGTCCATCAGTAGTTGAATGGATAAATAAATTGTGGGTGTTCATGCAGTGGAACACTATACAGCAATGTAAATGTATCATCTACTGTTACACAGAGCAGCACGAAGGAATCTCACAAACATAATGCTGAGCAAGAGAAGTCAGACACAAAAGAGCACTGAATAATCCCATGTATGTAAAGTTCAAAAACAGGCAAAACTCATCTGTGAGGTGAGAGGTCAGGACAGCTGTGACCCTATGGAAAGGAAGTAGATGGGGAACAGGGGGGCCTCTGGGTGATGTTTCTTATCTGGGTAGTAGTTACACATGTGTGTTCAGTTTGTGAAATTCTTCAAGCTGTATTAGGATTTGTGCCCATTTCTATATGTTTTTTAGACTTCAATAAAATTTACATTTAAAAAAATCCATAGTGATGGCAGCCACAGAAGGGAGGTACCCCTCATCTTGGCAGATCATAGAACAAAGTACCAGTGGAGCTTGGCACATAGCAAGGGCTTGGCATGTGGAAACTACAACAATCAGTAGAGTGCAGCTACCTGCCCAGAAGGGCCTAGGTGATGCCAACTGAAGCAGCTTATGTTGGACATTAAGTGGAAAGTGCTATGTGCTCCCTTACATCTGGGTCAGTTTAGAAAGGGGGACCTAACTCAAAAGAATGACCACTGCTGTGGGAATCTGAGGTGCATGGCAGGTGGGGGTGTATATGTGAGGCAGCCTTAACCCACCCCTAAAACCATGTCATGAGGCTGCTCCCAGCCACCCACCAAGAGGCTCAGGTTATCTCTAGTCATAGACACCCCAGGAATTCGGGAAGGAACAAAGGACTAGGCCCAGGGCAAGGACCTTACCAACCTGGGATAGCATCTTCACAATATTCCATAAGCCAGTTAGCGTGATGTGTTAATCAAGGTTCTTTTGGTTGCAAGTGAAGAAAATCAACTCAAACTGGCTTAAGAGAGAGAGACACAGAGACAGAGGGAGAGGATACAGACAGAGAGAAAGAGAGAGATTTGTTGGTTTGGCATCTTAGTTTGGGCTCCCCCAAAAGTCGTGTATTTGGGAGGTGATCCCAGAAAGCGTTGTGTGGGTGTTGGGAAGTGTATCAGTCAGGGTTCTCCACAAAAGCAGAACCAATAGGCTATATAGAGAAAGAGAGAGATTCATTCCAAGGAACTGTCTTATGTGATCATGGGTCTGGCAAATTCAGAATCTGTAGGGCAGGTGGCAGGCTGGAAGCTCCAGCAGGATGTCTGTTACAGTTCTGCGGCAGAGGCCCTCTTTTTCCAGGAATCTCAGTTTTTTGCTTTTACACCTTTCAGCTGATTGGATGAGGCCTACCTACCCGTGTTATCAAGGTAATCTCCTTTACTTAGAATCAGCTGTAAATGTGAACCATATCTACAGAAACTTCCACAGCAACATCCAGATCAGTGTTGGACCAAATACCTGGCCACCACAGCCTGGCCAAGCTGGCACAAAAAATTAGCCATCACAGGAAGAAAGAGAGGGTTGGGGGGAAGCCAGGAAACGTGCATCAGTGAGCTGGTGTCCACTGTGGGTAACAGGGGCTCCATCCTGCTGGAGAGCCCTGGGAGCCAGCGCAGACCTTGCCTCGGTGTCAAACACTGAGAGGTGCAAAAAGCAGGTATTGCTCAACTGCTCCCATCCCTCAGTGGCTGCATCCCAAACACATGTAGTACCACCAGGGGGTGCCACCAGGGCCTCTGTGATGGCTAAGGGCATGTGGCAGGGACCACCAGTATGGGCCTCTTCCAGGTGACAGAAAGACTGTCTTGGACTCTCAGGTGATGCCTTGGGCCTCCTTCTCTCCCCACATCTTGGCTCTGCTTCCCTCCTGCTGTCTCCACCCCCAGGGTAGCACTACTCATACCTTCTGGCTCACAGCCCCATGGGAAGGGATTTCTCTTCCCATCCCAGCAAGAGTCACAGAATTGGCTGTTTAATGAAAAACTATTTGTTCTGTAAACCTTCATCTAAAGTACAATAAAAAAATTTAAAAAAAAAAAAAGAATCACAGAATTGGGACTTTTGATCCATATGTGGGCCATGTCCTTTTTATCTCTGTCTGTTTTCTGTGGTGAAAACATACACATCAAAATATCCACCAACACAACAACTTCCATATTTAAAATTCAATGACATTGATTACGTTTTTCGTGTTGCATCACCATTATTGCTATCCTTCCCCAAAATATTTCACCACCATCAATATAAACTCAATGCCCCGCAAATAAAAACCCTTCCTTGACCCCTCCTTCTTACCCTTGGTAACCATCAATGATCTTTGGTTTCTATATATTCGCTTGTTTCATACAAGTGAGATCATACAGTATTTGTCCATTTACAACTCACTTATTTCACTCAGCATGATGTTTTCAAGGTTCATCCATGTTGTGGCATCATGCATCAGAACTTCATTTCTCTTAATGGCTGAGTAATATTCTGTTGTATGTACATGACAAATTTTGTGTATCCATTCATATGTTGATGGTCATTTCAGTTGTTTCCACCTTTTGGCTATTGTGAAAAGTGCTACAAAGAACATTGGTGTGCAGGTTTCTGTTTGTGTTCCTGCCTTCACTTCTTCTGGGTATCGGTACCTAGGACTGGGATTGCTGGGTCATATGGTAATTCTATGTTCAACCTTTTGAGGAAGTGCCAAACTGTTTTCCACAGTGGCTGTGCCATTTTACATTTTCACCAGCAATGGGTGAGGGTTCTAGTTTCTCCACAACCTCACCAACAGCTATTGTTCTCCATTTTTTTGATCTTTGCCATTCCAACGGGGGTGAGGTGGTATCTCACGGTGGTTTGGATTTGCATCTCCCTAATGGCCAATGATGTTGAGAATCTTTTATTGTGCTTGTTGCCATCTGAACATCTTCATTGGTGAGCTGTCTGTTCAGGTCCTTTGCCACTTTTTCGACTGGGTTGTTTGTCTTTTTGTTGTTAAGTTGTATAAGTTTTATGTATCTTTTGGATATTAGGCCCTTATCTGATACATAGTACCCAAAAATTTTCTCCCAATCTGCATGCTGGCTTTTCACTTTGTTGATAAAGTCCTTTGATGTACAAAAGTATTTAATTTTTATGAGGTCTCATCTATTTTATCTTCTGCTTCTTGAACTTTTCTTATCCTATCTGACAATTTATTGTTAACCACTCGGTCCCATAGCCTCACCCCTACATTTTCTTCTAAGAATTTTATGGTTTTAGTTTCCACTTTTAGGTCCTTGATCCATTTTGAATTGGTTTTTGTGTATGGTGTGAGGCATAGATCCTGCTTTATACTGCATGTGGAAATCAAATTTTCCCAGCACCATTTATTGAAGAGACTCTTCTTTCCCTATTGAATGGACTTAGCACCCTTGCCACAAATCAGATGGCCATAGACATATGGATTTATTCCCAGACTTTTAATTCTATTCTATTGGTTTATATGTCTATTATTATATCAGTACCAGGCTGTTCTTTGTTTCCTGTATGTTGGACATGGTATTAACAGAGACCAGTCCCTGGAGAAGGACATCATGCTTGGTAAAGTAGAGGGTCAGTGAAAAAGAGGAACACCCTCAACAAGATGGATTGACAGAGTGGCTGCAATTATGGGCTCAAACATAGCAACGATTGTGGGGATGGCACAGGACCGGACAGTGTTTTGTTCTGTTGTACATAGGTTCGCTCTGAGTTGGAACTGACTCAACGGCACCTAACGACAACAGCAGGCTGTTTTAATTACTGTAACTTTGTAGTATGTTTTGAAATCAGGAAGTATGAGCTCTCCTACTGTATTCTTCTTTTTCAAGATTCCTTTACCTATTCGGGGTCCCTTGCCATTACTTTAAATTTGAAGATTGGCTTTTCTATTTCTGCAAAGAAGGCTGTCGGAATTTTGATGGGTATTGCATTGAATCTATAGACGGCTTTGGGTAGTATTGACATTTATATTAAGCCTTCACCATGTCCTTTTTAAAATATATATTTTATTGTGGTAAAATATATACAACATAAAATTTAACATTTTAACCATTTTTATGTGTATTAATTTTTATGTGACTGTGGTGCAATGGGTTTCTCTTATATATGGCCTTTCTGGCCTTAGGTTTACAACTCTGCCAAAAATGATTGACTGGGCCACAATCTTGCAAGGAATTGGTCAGTATACTATGCAAATAGGGTGCATAAAACCACCCAATAGGATTAAGTGACCTTGCAGGAACTGGTCAATTACTATGCAAATTGAGTGATTTGTGGTCTACAAGGGGAATGCCTAAGGAGCCCTGTTGGTGCAGTGGTTAAATCAGTTGGCCTTTAACCAAAAGGTCAGCAGTTCAAACCCACCAGCTGCTCTGTGGGAGAAAGATGTGGCAATCCACTTCCGTAAAGATTTACAGCCTTGGAAAAACCCTATAGGGTCACTATGAGTTGGAATAGACTTGGCAGCAGTGGGTTAATAGTTTTTAAAAAAGGGATTTGTCAGTTCATAGTCTGGCTGAGAGGGCCATGCCTTGAAATGGAATGTAAGGGCCAATTCCACAGAAGTTGGGGAGGACTACCATTAAGAAGAGTCTGGAGTGGAGCACATCTTTTGGACCTGGGGTTTCTGTGCTGGGAACCTCCTAGACACAGGAGAGAGAAAGCTGTAACACTAAAGATGGCATGAGACAATGAGAAATGGCAGCAAACACAGCAGAGCCCAGAGGCAGAGAAATGGCAGCAGCAGTACGAGTGGCGAGAACCACAAGACCAGAAGATGGCTGTGCTGGGCTTGCTGGCCCTTAGAGTGAGAGAGAGCTGAACACCTTCGGGCAGGAAGCTTGTTGGCAGAGTGGGGTGCCTCTCGGCACTGGTTGGCAGAGCTAAAGAGCTATAACACTTGCCTGAGCAGAGCAGAAGCCAAGAGAAGACAGGCAGGCTGGCATGGCTGAGAGAAAGGCCTGCCTGTAGGGGTGGCTGAGAAAGAGATGAGAGCTGTCCTGGTTGCAAACTGTCCTGATTGACAAACTGTATCCTGTTTCCTGAGTTGTA
>NW_004444016.1:3499289-3501791 GCF_000243295.1 Trichechus manatus latirostris | reverse complement strand
GATCCAAATACCAACAACATTCTTTAAAGAGATGGAAAAACTAATGATTAACTTTATACGGAAAGGCAAGAAGCCCTGGATAAATAAAACACTATTGAAGAAGAAAAATAAAGTAGGAGGACTCGCACTACCTGACCTCAGAACCTATAGCTACGGTAGTCAAAACAGCTTGGTACTGGTACAACAACAGATACATTGACCAATGGAACAGAATTGAGAACCCAGATGTAAATCCATCCACCTACAGTCACCTGATCTTCGACAAGGGTCCAAAGTCCATCAAATGGGGAATAGACAGTCTTTTTAACGAATGGTCCTGGCAAAACTGGATGTCCATCTGCAAAAAAAATGAAACAGAACCCATACCTCACCCCATACACAAAAACTAATTCAAAATGGATCAAAGATCTAAATATAACGCCAAAAACTATAAAAATCATAGAATTAAAAATAGGATCAACACTAGAGACCCTAATACATGGTATTAACAGGAAACAAACCATAGCTAACAAGACACAAACTCCAAAAGATAAGCTAGATAACTGGAATCTTCTGAAAATTAAACACTTATGCTCCTCAAAAGAGTAAAAAGACAACCTACAGATTGGGGGAAAAAATTGGTTATTACAAAATTCTAATCTCTAAAATCTACAGGAAAATCCAACACCTCTACAACAAAAAGACAAATAATCCAATTAAAATATGGGCAAAGGAAATAACAGACACTTCACCAAAAGACATTAAAGCAGCTAACAGACACATGAGGAAATGCTCATGATCACTAGCCATTAGAGAAATGCAAATCAAAACCACAAATGAGATACCATCTCACCCCGGCATTACTGGCAAAAATCAAAAAAATAGAAAATAACAAATGTTAGGGAGGCTGCGGGGAGACTGCTGGTGGGAATGCAAAATCGTACAACCATTTTGGAAAATGATATGGCACTTCCTTAGAAAGCTAGAAATACCATATGATCCAGCAATCCTACTTCCAGGAATATATCCTAGAGAAATAAGAGTCGTCACACAAACAGACATGTGCACACCCATGTTCACTGCAACATTGTTTGCAATAGCAGAAAGATAGAAACAACCTAGATGCCCATCAACAGATGAATGGATAAACAAACTATGGTACATACATACAATGGAGTACTACCCAACGATAAAGAACAATGATGAATCTGCAAAGCATCTCACAACATGGATGAATCTGGAAGGCACTATACTGAGTGAAATAAGTCAATCACGAAAGGACAAATATTGTATGAGACCACTACTATAAAAATTCATGAGAAGGTTTACACACAAAAAGAAACAATCTTTGATGGTTTCGAGGGAGGTGAGGGGTAGGGATGGGAAAACACTAACCAAACAATAGATAAGTGTTAACTTTGATGAAGGGTAAGATAGTGCACAATACTGGGGAAGCCAGCACAGCTGGTACAAGGCAAGGTCATGGAAGCTCCAAAGACACATCCAAACTCCCAGAAGGACCAAATTGCTGAACTGAGGGCTGTGGGGACCATGGTCTCGGGAAGCATCTAGCTCAACTGGCATAACATAGTTTACAAAGAAAATGTTCTACATTCTACTTTGGTGAGTAGTGGCTGGGGTCTTAAAACCTGTGAGCAGCCATCTAAGATACTCCATTGGTCCCACCCCTTCGGAAGAAGGGAGAATGAAGAAAACTAAAGATACAAAGGAAAGGTTAGGCCAAAGGACTAATGGACCACAACTACCACAGCCTCCACCAGACTGAGTCCAGTACAAACAGATGGTGCCCGGCTACATCACTGACTGCTCTGACAGAGATCACAATAGAGGGTCCCAGACAGAGCTGGAGAAAAATGTAGAACAAAATTCTAACTTACAAAAAAAGACCAGACTTACTGGGCTGACAGAGAGTAGAGAAACTCTGAGAGTATGGCCCCTGGACACCCTTTTAGCTCAGTAATGAAGTCACTCCTGAGGTTCACCCGTCAGCCAAAGATTAGACAGGTCTGTAAAACAAAACGAGACTAAAAGGGCACACCAGCCCAGGGGCAAGGACTAGAAGGCAGGAGGGGACAAGAAAGCTGGTCGAGAAGGGACAGTGTTGACATGTCGTGGGGTTATTAACCAATGTCATAAAACAATATGTGTACTAACTGTTTAATGAGAAGCTAGTTTGTTCGGTAAACCTTCATCTAAAGTACAATAAAATAAAATAAATAAAAATTCATACACCTAAAAAAAGAAAAGAAAGAAAAGTAGAGTGCCACGGGAAGGGGGAGGCGTGGCTCGTGTCAGAAATGGTGAAGAATTTGGAGAGTAGAGATATGCCTGATCTCTACCTCATAGGAACCAGCTTTGTTCTGATGGTGAACCTCATCCCTTTTCGTGGATTCCCCCTGAGGACTGGCTCCTCTCAGCCCCCTGAGGCCTGGCTCCTCTCAGCCCCCTAAAAACAGACTCTTCTCAGCCCCCTGAGGACTGGCTCCTCTCAGCCCCCTGAGG
>NW_004444016.1:3489755-3499189 GCF_000243295.1 Trichechus manatus latirostris | reverse complement strand
CTCCTCTCAGCCCCCTGAGGCCTGGCTCCTCTCAGCCCCCTAAAAACAGACTCTTCTCAGCCCCCTGAGGACTGGCTCCTCTCAGCCCCCTGAGGACTGGCTCCCCTCACCGTCCTTAGGACAGGCTCCCCTCGGTTCCCTCAGGACTGGCTCCATTCAGCTCCCTCAGGACAGGCTCCTCTTGGCCCTGCCATCTGTAGCTGCTGGCTCTGCTGCTGCGCCCCTTCTGAGCCTCTCGCTGTCTTCAGTGTTACACCCTTTGACGGGTATTACAGCTCTTTTAGGAGGTTCGTTGCCTTTCTGCTACTTCTCTCTTCTCTGCTTCTCTCTCTTTCTCTCTTCTTCTTCTCTCTTCTTTCTTCTTTCTATTTCTTCCTGCTGCTTCTCCTCTCTTCTTCTTTCTATTTCTTCCTGCTGCTTCTCTTCCTGCTTCCTTCTGTCTCAAAAGTCTCTGTGGGGCTGGAAGCATATACAGGCAAACCCTGGGTTATGAACATTCAACTTACATAAAACCCATAGTTATGAACCAACCCTCGTAAAGTCTATCAGGAAAAAACTGACTCAGTGTTTGGGCCCCTGGGCTCCCATGACAGGCCAGGTGCCGTGGGGGTCCTTGGGCAACCACTGGTGGTGGGCAGGGCCCTGTGACATGGTGCAGCTAGCCGCGTTCCGAAGCAGCAATCAGACAGCCCACACACATCCGCCTCCCTCAGAGCTGGGAAAGGGCCAGCCCAACCATCTGCATGTTCCAAGCACTGCCGCTCTGCTCCACATGACAGGCCTGCAGGTTAGATACGAACCATACCTAAATGTTCTGACTTACATACAAATTTTAGTTAAAGACAAATTTAGGAATGGAACTAGTTTGTAATCCGGGGACTGCCTGTATACACAACTCAATTCAATTGTCAAAGGCATTCAATTGTCAATTTCAAGGCATAGCCCTTCCCAGAGGGGGTCACAAACTGACCAATCTCTCAGTACGCTACAGACATTTTATTTGCATAGTAGACTACAGACACTTCATTTGCATAGTCTATGAACCAATCCCTGCAAGGTGCATACCAATCATAGGGCAGGCTGCAGCCCAGGACCAGCTAAGAAGTATCAAACCACAAATTGTTTACAGCTTACCCACCCACCCCCAAAAAACAACTAACCAAATCCATTGCCAACAAGTCGATTTCAACCCACAGTGACTCTGTAGGACAGAGTAGAACTGCCCCATAGGGTTTCCAAGCAGTGGCTGGTGGATTAGAACTGCTGACCTTTTGGTTAGCAGCCGTACACTTAACCACTGCACCACCGGGCTCCTCAGCTTACCCAGGAAATGTCTGTCAACCTGGATAAACGTAACAAACCCTTTGGGGTAGAAAACTAGGGCAAAGGTAACTCCTCAGGGTTTAGGGGAAACATCTCTCATGCCGTTTTTCCAAAGAAGCAAGGCAAAAGGCCACATAAAGGAACTCATCTCGCCACAGTATCATATTCCACATGTCATTCTACACTGACTTTTTTCATTCAACAGCCTCTTTACAGGGAGAGTATGCAGATCTACCTCATTGATCTTAGCTGCTGGGCAGTTTTCCATAATGTGAACATATATAACTTAATTGTCCTTCTTTTGATAGAAATTTGAGTTGTTACCAATTTGTCAGTAACACACATAATGCTGAGACAAAAACCTTACAAGTGTACCTTAGCACACCAGAGCAGATATTCCTATTGGAATATCCCACTTTATTCCTTAAAGTGGGATTGTCAGATCAAAGGGAAAGCACGTTATACAATTCCACAATTTTATAGATATTGCCAAATTGTATGCCAAAAAAAGTACCAATTTACGTTCTCACCCACAGGGCATGGAAGGGCCTCTTTCCCCATACCTCGGCAATACCAGGTATTCTCTTTTAAAACCATGCCAACCAGATGGGCAGAGGTGGCCTAACGTCATTTTGTTTCTTGCCTCTTTGACCCGGGATTGTGATGATCGTGTGTTTGACGGCTAGTGGGGCCTCTTCTTCCCATTGTCTCCTCCTGTCTTTTTCCAAATTGCTATTAGTTTGCGTGTTTGTTCTTATTGATTTGCAGGGAGTTTTTACATAGTGGTTTTTAACCCTTTGTCTGTCATGGTCTATAGGTTTCAAATATTTTTGTAGCACAAGGTCATTATTCAAGAAAGGAATCATACAGTCATCCAGATGGTTCTAGATCATCCAGATGATTCCAGAATAACTCAGAATTATCCATGGCTTTCCTGGAAGTCTGCTCCTGCTAGCGTCTTGTTCCTGCCCTCTCAGACCAAACTGTCCCATATCCATCCCTGGGGCCCAAGCCACCTGCAGCCCCTCATCAGCCCATCCCCTGCCCTTCCCTCAGCCCCTCGCACGCACTCTCTACAGGCCAACCTTATCACATGCCACTGCTGACCATGAGTCCAGGGAAGTGATGCCATCTTTTATACACAAACAGGCCAATGGGAGGCTGCTTTCCTCCCTCCTGGTCAGGCAGTAGAGGAAGGAGGGGGAATGCACCTCCACAAAGACATCTCTGCAGATGGGGCCACTGTAGTGGAGAAAGGGATCTGTTAGTGCTGTCAGCTCCAGTGGTTACATTAAAGGGCTGGAGTTCAGCTCCTTTTCCTACAGGGCTTTTTAACCTGGGACCAGCGAGTGAGTTTTAAGGGAATAAAAGTCATGAAACTACTAAAATTATTGAGGAAATTCTGGGTGGCTAGTGGGTTCCCAGCATACATATGCTCGATGGCGCTATGACCCTCATCCTCCAGCCCACCCTGAGGTCACTGGCGGTGTGGAGGGCATCCCCTTTCACCTAGCTCTCTGCTTGAGCGCTCTCTCCACTCCCAGTGGAGGCCGGACGTGCAAAGAATGAAGGTCCAGGCCCCAGGGTGGGAGGTGGGTAAGGGCCCGCTCCTCTGTCCTCTGTCCCCACGGGTCCCACCGCACACCCCTCCTCAGCACATCCTTGCCTTCCCTGTCTCACCTCTCCGCCCACCCCAGGCGTTGCCTCCTCATCCTTGTATCAGGGTCTGGTTTTAGGGGAATCAAATCTAACACACGCAACGCACGCGGCCTTTATGCAGCCACTGTGCACAAAGGGCACTGTGTTAACCAAACAATAAACAAACTCCCAGCCTGGAGAGACAGGAGCAAAACCTGCTGCTCCCCCCACCCCCCGCCCCCGCAAGGTCTCAGGGCTCTCAGGTCTCACCTGCAGACTCAGCGCCGTGCAGCAAAATCTCGGGTGTGAAAGTCTTTGTCGTCGTCGGCACCGTCACTGGGTGCACCTGGGATCAGCCAGTGGCGCAGTGATCTGCTCCCGCCCCCTGGTCGCTTAGCGGACGGACCCCTCTTCCGTTTGTTGTTGACCACCTGTGGCTTTTGCTTCACCTCCTGACTTTGGGGTATAAACCCCAGCGGGTGTGTGCATGGGCGTCTTTCCAGAGGATTCATGAACTGCATCTGATTTTCAAGCCTCATCACTCAAGAACACCCCCAAAGCAGATGCTAAAATGCCCCTGCCCGTCCGCCTGCCAGCCATCCCGGGACTGTCCCCTCGCCCGGCTCCCTGGAAGCCCCGTTCAGATCTCACCTAGCCCTCCTGGTGCCTCCTCTGTAGGGCTCCCTCCTGGCCGGCTGGGGCAAGCACTCACCGGACGCAGACTGCATTCTAGTTCTCACAGACCGGGCCCTCTTTCTGACAAGTGTCTTCACCCTGTACCCTCAGCCCAGGTATGGACCACAGCCAGCACCTAAGGCTGTCTGTGACTCCTCCATCAACCCTTCCTCCAAACCCAAAACCCATTGCCTTCGAGTCGATTCCAACTCATAGTGACCCTCAGGACAGAGTAGAACTGCCCCATAGGGTTTCCAAGGAGCAGCTGGTGGATTCCAACTGCCGACATTTCAGTTAGCAGCCGAGCTCTTAACCAGTACAATTATTCTGACTCTGTCACCATAGGTCAGTTTTGCCTGGTTTAGAACTTCCTGTACATGGAACCATGGATATGTACCCTTCTGTGGGTTTGTTGTTTTGTTTTGCTCAACCTTGTGAGATTGAGTTGCTGCATGTAGCAGAGGTTCATTCTGTTCCATTGTGTGTAGTAGTCCACAGTGTGAGTCCACCACAATTTGTCCATCTCTACTGTTGGAGGACTAGGGCTTGTTTCCAGATTTGGGCTTTTACGAATAGTGCTGCTATCAGCGTCTTCGGTGGCCGTGAGCACACACCTCCCTCGGGTACGTGACCCTTTCCCTGGCTTTCTGGCCTTTGCTTCTAAGCTCTCTGAAGGAGAGGAGCTTTTCTCT
This sequence comes from Trichechus manatus latirostris, assembly GCF_000243295.1. Classification (NCBI taxonomy): domain Eukaryota; kingdom Metazoa; phylum Chordata; class Mammalia; order Sirenia; family Trichechidae; genus Trichechus; species Trichechus manatus. The sequence continues at coordinate 3,494,861 of NW_004444016.1, read as the reverse complement.
CTGCCATCCCTGAGGCCTGGCATTCCAGCAGCTCCAGATAGCATTTGTGGGAGCCCTGGTGGTACAATGGTTAAAGTGCTTGGCTGCTAACCAAAAGGTCAGTGGTTCAAACCCACCAGCCACTCTGTGGGAGAAAGATGTGGCAGTCGGCCTCCATAAAGACTATAGACTTGGAAACTCTGTGGGCAGTTCTATTCTGTCCTACAGTGTTGCTATGAGTCAGAATCGACTCACAGCAGTGGGTTTCGTTTTTTAGTGGCATCCCCAAAGAGCCAAGTCCCGGTTAAGGGAGCTTGTCTTCCAGCTCAGCCAAGAATGGGAAGCTGATCTGCCAGGCTACAGATCAGCAACCATGCTTAAGGCCAGGGCACTCTGCTGGTGCTATCTCCATGGACAGGGGGCTCAGCCTGGGTCCCTGCACCCAGCAATTGTGCTGGATGCCTCTTCCCACAATAGTGCAGTGACAACCACCATGAAGCTGTGCAGCATCCTCCCCCAGTAGGATTTTCAAATATGGGAAAGGTTTCTAACAAGTCACACAGCTGGTTGATCTTAAAAGCAAGAGCAATAGAAGTTTGTGTAAGTGAGCAGAGGTTGGAATTGTTTCAATGCCACCAGGACAGTCTCCTTGGGGTGGGATGCTATGGGGGCCAGCAGCGGCTGAGGCCAGGCCAACATGCCGACCACAAACTATAAGCTACTTTCTCAGAGACTGAGAGATGACCAATGCTGGGTCAGGCAGCCAGGATGGGTGTGGCCCCTGCAAGGCCCTCACTGGTTCTAATTTGTGGAGGGGAGCGTGACTCATCCCAACTCGGAATCCACTTCTGGCTCAAGTTGCCCCAGCTTCCCCTGTGCAAGCCAGAGGAGCCCTGCGTCCCACTGCCCAGGGCCCAGGCATAGGAGGGCAGTGTAAGAAGGCAGGGTTCACGGCACTGAGACCCTCCCTGACTGAGTCACCAGAGGGAATGGAACAGGGGTGGGCTGAAGCCAAGTGAAGCCTCGCTTGGCTCGGAGACGAGACACCCCTCACAGTCCCACCTGCCCCCTCCCTCCGTGGGCAAGGGATGGTGACATGGGTCAGGCCCCAAGAGGGCCCTCCTCGGGGGCAAAGCTCCTGCCTTCTCTCCCAGCTGTGAGGAGGTGGCAAGAAACCAGGGTGCAGAATGGAGTGCAGTTCATGCCCCAGCTGGGCAACACTGGAATGCAACTCTCAAAAGGAAGTTGCAAAATCTTCCTTGCGACTGATTTGGGTTTTGGTCTGGGGCCAACCAGGCCTATCCTTATGGTGCTGAGGACTGTTTAAAGTGGTAGGTGTTCCTTTGGTGACAGTCCTATGAGTCCCCAGGGGGCCAGCTGCATGCAGGTTATGCCCCCTTTGGCTCTTCAAGGAGCTGTCTACTGAGCACCTAATGTCCTTGCCCACCTTCCCACCTGCCATGTTAGCGATGCCACAGTCCAATCCACTGTCAGAGTCAGGAAGGTAACAGCAACAAACAGGACGACGGTTTGTTTTCCTGAACATGTAAATAATTGTAACGTTCACGAGTGCTCATTATGTGCTGGGCCCCAGCATGCATTACGCTCAGGCCTTCACATCCACCCTGCACGGCAGGAGCCCCTTCACAGAGGAGGAGCTGAGGCACGCAAGCCAGGGAGCCTGTGCACAGCCAGCGGGCGGAAGGCAGATGGTGTGTGAGCCGGCTCAGCTACAGAGCTGCGGGCCACAGATGCACTCCCTATGTGGCTCTAGCACGGCACATGCATCCACTCATTTTACTCCTCACAGCCACCACAAATCAATACAGAAAACACGGAGACCACTAGAAAAAAGGGCAAGGGATGTGAACAAACCACCCACAGAAGGAAAACACAAAAATGGATATACCAGTAACAAAGAAATGCAAATAAAACACTGAGATCCGCTGGGACATCTGGATTTGGCCAGTGATGGTTCCAGGTTTGTCGGGCAGTTGTGAAACAGGGGCCCCATGTCGGTGAGCATGCTCGTTGGTGTAACCTTTCTGGAATGTGGGAACGCAACTCGTCAGGACCTGTCAAGCGCCTTTGAAAGCCAGCAGCCTTTGCCCCATTCTCACTCCTTGGAATCTGCCCAAAGAGACAAAGAGGAACGTGTGAAGCTGTTCATTGCAGTGTTATTTACACTTTGGCAGGAAGATACACAAATTCCAACCCAGGGGAATGGCTAAAGAAATTATGGGCAGAATGCTAGAAGCCATTAAAAGGGATGTTTTTGAGGAAATGTTTACTAACATGGGGAAGTATTCACGATATAATGTTACCAGGAAAAAGCAGGATACATAATCATTTTTGTATTTGTATTTGTGTCCTGGAAAAGGTGATGAGGCTGAGTAGCCAGGACTCAGAGGGAGGTGAGACCGCCTGCACAGACCCACCCTGTGAACAGCTTGAAAGTTTTCTGTCATGTACATGTTTTAGTTTTAAAAAATTTTGTTATGAAATGATCTCAAAACCAAAAGAAAATTTGTAAGAATATAGAAAAAGGAACTTCCATATACCCTTCACCTCGATTCACCAATTGTTAACATTTCATTACATGTATTTTCTCTCCCACTTTGTGATTATATATATGTTAACATACAAAAAAACCACTTGTTGCATCTTGCCCTCATGTCTCTTTAGTTTCCTGTAATCCAAAATAGTTTCTCAGCCTTCTTTTGTTTCTCACAATCTTGATATCTTTTAGAAGTACTGACCAGTTTTTTTGTACAATATCTCTTGTTGGGGTTCTCTAGTGTTTTCTCATGATTCAATTCAGGTTGTGCATGTCTGGAATATCACAGCGGTGGTGCTGTGTCCTTCTTGGTGCATCATGTCAGGAGTCACACAGACTCAGCTTGTCCCAGCATTTGTGACCCTAACTTTGGTCAGATGGTTAAGGCGGTGTCTGCAGATTTCTTCATTGCAAAGATGCTTGTTCCTGTTTGTAATTAATAAGTCATCTCTGATATTTCTGTGTGAATATGCTGTTCCCCATCAAGCTTTTACCCACAATTTAGCATCCACTGGTGTTTCTCACCTGAATCAATTATTATTATGATGGTTACAAGCTTGTTTTATTTTTAAAATTTAAAGTAAAACTTGTTTTCAGAAAGAATGAATTTTAGCAAAAAAATTTTTCAAAAAAAAAAAGGCGGGGTGTGAGGGATACATGAAGCAAGATGGGGAAAATGTTGCCAGTTGGTAAGACAGGTGACAGGCACCTGGGTAATCATTATACTCTTCTTTCCAATTTTGTTGGTTTAAAAATTTCTATAAGAAACATTGTTTAGGAGGCGGAGCCAAGAGGGTAGAGTAGTCAGATGCTTCCGGTGGACCCTCTTACAACAAAGACTCAAAAAAACAAGTGAACCAATTATGTATGACAATCTAGGAGCCCTGAATATCTATGGTAAAGTTGAGGAACCGGACTGAGTGGCAGGCAGAGGGAGAGACGGTTCAGAAGCAGCGAGGAGTTGCCAGACCTGACCCAGCAAGAGCCTGAGCCCTTTGGGCCTGATAAGCTCATGGATGAGCAGTAAGGCAGGCAAGCAGTGGTGCTCGGGAGGCACGTTTTCCACACCAGGAGACACCCAGCAGCAGAGAGTCTACTCGGCCACCCAGAACCAGTGAGAAGCAGCCCTCGATTGGAGAAAGTTACGTACTTGTGTACGGCATACCACACAGATCAAAAACAGCCCCCTTAAGGAAAAACCTCTCCCATTTACATCCCTCTCCCTGCTCTGCACTGGGTCCCAGACAGGCTTCAGCAATTGCCTACTCCCCTGGGCTGGAAGTAGGATCCGTCACATGTCTGGAGCCATTCTCCCTGCCTTGGAGAGTGAACAAATTAACAAACAGTGGAAAAAATAAACTGCTGGCTCCCTTAAGCCAGCAGTTTGGACCCAGGGTAGGCACAACACCATTGCCTAGGCACAAGCATAAGGGATCAATGGACGTTGAGTGCCTTTCCCCCTGCAGAGACTTCTGTGGACCCATTTCAACAGTGTAGCCCTCATTACCACAGTACAACAGGGTATATACCAGAAGTCTAACGTCAACTGTTTCAGCCGTGAAGTGGCAGGTTCTTGACATTTGACACTGCTCTGTCCATTAAGCAGGGTGTTCACCTACCTACATCAGGGGCCTGAGGACTGGTGGCTCCACCCATGCCACCTAGCCACCTGCAATAGGGGCCCAAGAATAAGAGGTGCGCCCCAGTCCTTACAGCAAACAGCATTGGGTGCTCATAGTCCAGCTGCAAAACCCACCCACCTATGCACTCTAGGGAACAGGGAAATGCTTTCCTCCTGGACACTGAGGGGCAGCTGTCAACCCACTTCCTTGCTCAGAGTGTGTCCCCCTGCTGCAGCCAGATGCCTGTGCCTACACCAATCACCCATGCTTATTTAGGACTCTGGGTGAGAGCCTACACCACACACTTGGTGGCTATCTACCTGGGCACCTGAGCTGAATCCATACAGGAGGAGTGGGCAGACTCCTGGGCTCACATACCTAGTAGCAGATCTAACCACCTGGTGACAGGACATTAAAGCTTCAAAGGTGCCAATAATCAAACTAGCTCATACAAGCAGCCTATTTGGGCATATCAAAACAAAACAAGAAGCTAGGACACACTAAACAAACATTAAATAAATAAATATAATAACTCACTGATGGCTTGGAGAAAGCAGTCAATATCAAATCACATAAAGAGGCAGACCAGGATGACTTCAGCAAGCTCCCAAAACAAAGAATCTAGACATTTTCCAGAGGAGGAAATTTTCTTGGAATTACCGGAGGCAGAATACAAAAGATTAATATACGGATCTCTTCAATAAATTAGGAAGGAAATTAAACAAAACACAGAACAACCAATAGAGGAAATTAAAAAGATTAGAGAAAAGCATAATGACAAGATTAACAGGCTGCAAGAATCCATACAGAGACAGCAATCAGAAATCCAGCAGATTAACAATAGAATTTCAGAATTAGACAACTCAATAAGAAGTCATAGGAGCAGAATTGAGGCAATGGAAGTCAGAATTAGTGAGACTGAAGATAAAGCACTTGACACCAACTTAT
>NW_004444016.1:3456259-3483936 GCF_000243295.1 Trichechus manatus latirostris | reverse complement strand
TGGAAACCCTATGGGGCAGTTCTGCTCCATCCTATAGGGTCACTGTGAGTCAGAGTCAACTCGACGGCACACAACAACAAACAACAACTAGCACTTAAGGAGCCCTGTTGTCACAGTTGGCTGCTAACCGAAAGATCAGTGGTTTGAACCTACCATATGCTCTACGTGGGAAAGATGTGGCAGTCTGCTTCTGTAAAGATTTACAGCCTTGGAAACCCTGTGGGGCAGTTCTACTCCGTCCTATAAGGTGGCTATGAGTTGGAATCGACTCGATGGCAATGCGGTTTTTTGGTTATTATATGCCGGGCACTGTTCTAGGTGGAAGATATAATCATGAACAAAATGAGACCTTGCTATTTGCAGTTTATAATTCAGTGATATTTATTACCTGGTAAATGTGCCCTCAAACCCCTGACTTACCCATAGGTTGGTTTCTGGGATCAAATACGAGGCCCTGAGGGTTGAAAGGCAGTGAAAAATGTGAAAAGTGGAAGGGCATCTATTCAGATCCTGAACGGGGGCCGGGCATCAGGTGAACCCAGGTAATGGGGCCTATCACAGCGACTCTCAGGGCAGACACCCCAGGAGCTGACACTTCTTTAGCCCACCCTACCCCATCTTCCATGTAGCACAGCTGCATTTCTCTCACTAATTCCGCGTCTCTCTTTGTTGGCATCTCCCTCTGCCCTGGCTTTTCATTGTGGCTGCCCTTGTTTCCCCTGCCCATCTTTTGAGGGACTCACATTCAAGCCCCGCCCCTGCCCCCCAGAGAGAAGGGTGCTGTTTGGCTTAGGAAATCATTGTCCAAAACAGAGTGATCCTATGTGCAGAGATCTTATGCCAGGGCACCTCACAGCATGCTGGACCAGCCAGTGGGTGCAGGACTTTAGCTGGTTCTGTCCATGTGGCCAGGGAAGGAAGGGAGGATCCAAAGGGCAACAGCGGGGTTTGTAAAGATTTGTACAAGTAGGATCTTTTACCCACAGTTGGTTAAGACCACTGTCTGGTCCACTCTGTCCCATTGCTTCACATCAATGGTGTTGGAGTGGCCACGGGCATGCTAGGGATTCAATGATGGCAGGTTGAGTTGGGGAAATGGTTTGGATTGAGTGACACGTATTTATGTGGTTCACAGTCATGTCCTTGTATATTTAGTTGTTTCTAGCCAATGAAAATGAGGGAAGCCCTCAATGAGACGGATTGACAGAGTGGCCACAACAATGGAGTCGAGCATATCAACAATCGTGAAGATGACGCAGGACTGGGCAACGTTTCATTTGTTGTTCATGGGTTCACCATGAGTCAGAGCCAACTTGATGGCAACATCCACAACAACCAGCCATCTCATATTGGATTGGCTTCCGGGAATTCTCCTTCCATCCACCCACTGGGCAGACTCACCTGGTTTCATATCACAAAGGTGAAGGGCCAGCAGTGCTGTCCTGATAAGAACTGTCCTGGGGCTCAGGGAATCCAGATCAGAACATATAAAGCTGCCTCATTCTTTTTTTAGCAGCTGCAGTATTCATTGAATGGCTATATTATGGAGTTAACCATCCTCTACTGATGGATATTTAGATTGTTTCCAATCTTTTGCTATTACAAAAGAAATATTGCCATAAATATCTTTGTACCAGAGTCGTTTGCACACATGCAAGTATTCTTGTAGGATAAATTCCTAGGAGTGAGTTCTTAAGTCAAAAAGCATGTACATTTTACATTTTTTGTTAGTGGTTGTACCAGTTTACACTCCCACCTGCAAATGATGGGAGCGCATGCCTCCCCACACCTCTGCCAATGTAGTGTTATCAACGTTTTGGATCATTGCTAACCTGATAGGTGGAAATGGTACTGCACTGCAGTTTCTATTTGTACTTCTATTATGAATGAGGCTAAACATGTTCTCATAAGTTTAAGAGCTATTTAAGGAGCCCCGGTGGTACAATGAGGAGCCCTGCAATGGTTAAGCACTTGGCTGCTAACCAAAAGTTTGGCTGTTTGAACCCACCAGCCACTTTGCAGATAAATAAGTGGCAAGCTGCTTCCGTAAAGATTTACAGCCTTGGAAACCCTACGGGGTAGTTCTACTCTGTCTGTAGTAGGGTTTCTATGAGTCAGAATTGATTAGATGGCAATGGGGTTTTCAGTGGTGCAATGGTTAAGCACTCACTGCTAACCAAAAGGCTGGTGATTCAAACCCATCCAGTGGCTTCATTGGAGAAAGACCTGGTAATCTGCTCCCGTATATTTTACAGCCTAGAAAACCCTGTGGGGCAGTTCTACTTTGTCATGTGGGGTTGCTAGGAGTCAAAAATTGATTTGACCTAACAACACAACAACAAAGATCATTTATATTTCCTTTCCTGTGAGTGAACTGTCATATTCTTGCTCATTTTTCTGTTGTAGTTTTGTTTGCCTTATTGATTTGTAGGAATTCTTTTTATGTATTAAGAAAATTCGAACCTTGAGTTTAGTAACCCAAGGAAGGAGGCAGAAGTTCATTCATCCCAAAGGCTGCCTATTGGTTCTATTACCTAAATGTCGAGGCCAGACCAGTCCTTTCCGATGTCTGGTTCTTTATTTATTATTTTGATTCTGTGAGTCACCCTATTGTTGTTAGCCGCTGTTGAGTCGGCCTTGAAGTCATGGTGACCCCATGGAGAGCGGAACAAAATGCTGCCTGGTCTTGTGCCATCCCCATGATCAGTTGTGGATCAGACTGTTATGATCTATAGGGTTTTCATTGGCTGATTTTTGGAAGTTTGTTGCCAGGCTTTTCTTCCTAGAAACTCTGCCTTAGTCTGGAAGCTTCACTGAAACCTGTTCAGCATCATAGCAATACACAAGCCTCCGCTGACAGGTAGGCAGCGGCTGTACATGAGATACATTAGCCAGAATCTAATCCAGCTCTCCCACATGGGAGGTAAGAATTCTACCAATGAACCCCCATTGCCTCCCAGCTACCATATATCCTCCCAATAAGTTTATTGCTTGTTTTGATTAGACTTAACTTAGCCCAAGTTGATTTCTGTGGTTTAAAGAGCCTGGGTATATATACCCTCTCTAACTAGGCCAAGGTTCCAAGGCAAAGGTGCTTGTTGCAAAAGGAGTTTCTGTCTGAGTCAGGGTCTTCTCCTACTCCCAGCCAGGACTCCCTGCCCTCTCTGAAAATCCCCTACTCCCAGGGCCTCTCCTCGTCAGCTGAAGCCAGGGTGCTGTGGCCTCCTCTGCCTTGTCCTCACAAGGAACAGGGTCCTCCTGTCCTTACTGAGTGATGACAGCACTGATGGATCTGAGAGCATGTTTGTGCTTCTTTGGTGTGCACTGAGGGAGTATGGACAGCAGGTCTCACTTGAGAACTATGTTCCAGGGTCACCTGGGCCCTCCAGAGCCTGGGGTCTGCCAGTCCATGGATGGAGGAGATAGTGCAGAAGAGAAGCTTGCCGAGGCTGCACAGGGAGTTAGTGACACACAGAGCCCAGGACTCGGGGCCTGGGCCCCTGTTGGGTGTTCACTCACTCTTTCAGCAAACACTCCTGACTCCATGAGTAGCACAGGGTGCAGACTTTGCTGCCCAACAGTGAACGCCCACTACATCAGTGCAACCGTGTTAACTGCACTGAAGGAGAAGAGGTTCCCAGGGAAGAATGACACAACCCAGTATGGAGGGGTGTCATAACCCAGATTGAGTGGTCAGGAACAGCTACTCTGAGGAGGTGACATTTAGGCCAAGACAGGTAAGAACATAAATAACAGGCAAAGAGCAGTGTAGCTGAGGGAGGAGCATGGAAGGGCCTTGAAGCTGGAAGGGCCTGCTGAGTGTCAGGGAAATGTTGGAAGCCAGTTTGGCTGGAGCAGAGTAAGCAAGGGTGAAAGTCTGGCAAAAGAATGCTAGAACACAGATGGGGTTCAAGTCATTTAGGGACTAGACACTGTAGGTCTTGCTAAGGATAAACTGGCTTCTTTTCTGAGTGTGTTGTTGTCATTGTTGTTGGGTGCCATCGAGTGGATTTTCGACTCATAAAGACCCCATGTGACAGAGTAGAACTGTCCCATAGGGTTTTCTTGGCTGTAACCTTTATGGAGGAGCCCAAGTGGTGTAAATGGTTAAGTGATCAGCTGCTAACTGAAAGGTTGGCATCTTGAACCCGTCCAGTGGCTGCGTGGGAGAAAGACCTGATGATCTGCCTCCATAAAGATTTCAGCCTAGAAAACCCTATGGGGCAGTTCTACTCTGTCAAATGGGGTCATTATGAGTCGAAATCGATTTGACAGCACATGACAGCAGCAATCTTTATGGAAGCAGATCACCAGCTCTTTCGCCCAAGAAGCCACTGGGTGGGTTCAAACCACCAACCTTTAGGTTAACAGCCAAGTGCTTAACCATTATGCCACAAGAGCTCCTTATTCTGAGTGTAAATGGGTGTAACTGGGCGTCCCTGAAAAGAATTAAATGCAGTGGTGTGGTAGGGAGGAAAGAGTGTGGTTTATCCCAGAGAGTAAGACTCCTTAGATGGTCTTGAACATGCCCTTAAAGATTGTGACAGAAGCTGTTCTACCTGCCCATGCCCCCCCGCCCCCAGGCATCACCTTGGCAGAAAGTCTTGGCCCAGCTCCCACCTGCCTCCCTGGGGCTTCCACTGTGACACTGCACCCCAGAAGAACCAGAGAATTAGCACCATCCTTCCCCTGCCCTGGACCAGCCCTCACCCAATGACAGTGAGAGCAGGAGGGTGCACTTTAGCCCCCTCATCCCTGGGAGGGACAATTCTGAGGTGTGTCCTGCACTATTTGATGGGTGTGTCTAGGCACGGAGCCTAGGGGCCACAGTGGTATCCTGCTCACTGGTGCATCCTGTCTTGACTCCTCCCTTCCGGGTCTAACTCCCCACCCACCTGCTGGTGGCTTCTGGATCACCTCCACTGGATTGACCTCAAATCCTCGTCTCAGGTCAGGGAACCTCCAGTAAGGTAGAGATCTCCAGAGAGACCCACTCACCGGCCCCACACACCCGCTCCTTGGTTATTTTATGTCAGTTGATATTCTCAACTGTAAATTCCATGAAAGGCTGGGATCCAGTCCATCCTCCTCCCTGAGGGGCCTAGCACACACAAGGCAGATACCTGCTGAGTGCTTGTTGAATGAATGATGGAGTTAGTACCCTGAGTCAGACCCCTGTGGCACAGACAGTCCTTATAGAGAAGGCCAGGATGGTCTCTGAGGCCACAGAGGGGGCTCAGCTAGATTCCCTAGGCGCAGAGCTCTTCACGCCTTTCACCAGGGTAACCAGGGCCACAGGTATCACGATGGGCTATCCTCCAGCAGCTGGCTGAGGCGGGGTACATAGCAATCCTGCCTAGCAGGCTTCAGAACCTGTCAGGCCAGTTGCAAGGCCTCTGGGACCACTGTCCAGTGGCTCAGGGTCAGGTGGTGTCAGGCAAGGGCCTTGGCTGGCATGCCTACTCCCGGGCTCCTCCCTAGGCAGGTCCCTCCAGGTCTGCCCTGCTGCCACACCCTGGGACAGAGTCCTTGACTCTTCTAAAAACCCACTAGGGCCTGCATAGTTTGTTCATTGCTACTCAGCACTTCTGCGTGCCAGCCACTGTGGGAGGGGTTTGGGACACAGCAGTGGACCATGAGCTCCGCTGCCTGATTAATGGGACTTGTGGCCAAGTAGACACACTGGGAGAGGGACACTTGCAAACATCTGGGTGCTGTGCAGGGCAGACAGGAAGCTTTGAGGGCGAGTGACAGGAAGAGCTCATTTGGGGAGGGTGGGCCAGGAAGGTCTCTCCAGAGAGCTGCACTTACACTCTGCCATGAGGGATGAGGGGCGAGAAAGACCAGCTCAGGCAGGGGAGCCGCAGGTGCAAAGGCCTTGAGCAGGAAAAAGGGAAATTTCTGAGACACCTACAGGGAGGCCTGCTGTGTGAGATGAAGGAGAGGACAGAAAAGGGCGGAAGAGAGCTAATTCTAGGCATGTTGAGAAGCCATCAGGGTTTGTTTGTTTTTTTATTGTGGTGAAATATAAATAACAAAAAATTTCCATTTTAACCATTCTAAATGTAAAATTCAGTGGCATTAATTACATTCACCATGTTGTGCAACCATCACTACTGTCCATTTCCAAAACTTTTTCAACCACCCACATCAGAAGCTGTCTACCCCTGAAGCAGTCATTCCCCATTCTTGTCTCTCCCCGTCCCTGGTAACGACAAGGGCTTTTAAGCAGGAGGGTGACAAGATTGGATTTGTGTTTTTCACAGACCCCTGTGCACTCAGGGCTCTGAGGAGAGGGGATGTGTGTTGGCCTTAATACAGCTTTCCCTTTATGACCTTGCCCACTTTGCACTTGAGGACTTTGAGACTCAGGGAGGGGCAGGGACTTGCCCAAGGTCACATGGTTAGGAGGTGACAGGGCCTGGAATTGTCCTGGGTCCAGGTGATCCATAGCTGCCCTCTTTCTATCACACCACGCTCATGACGCCTGCTGGCTCTTTTCCTTTTGATTAAAATGTTTGTGTCTTTGGGTAAGAAATATGGAGAGAAGAGAGAAGCAAATAGAACAAGGAGAGGACTTGCCCCTTGTCCACCCAGTCTTGCAATACTTCTTTGGTGCCTATGATCATGGCATGGAGGCAAAGTCTTAGGACCCTGCCTGCCCCCATGTTTCGTTTTTCACAATCGTTTTTCACAATCCTTACTTGTTTAATGTGTTTATCTGCCTGTCCAGGCCATAAGAAGAAAGCCTGTGATACACTTACAGGTTGTCTCCCTGGGGCTCCCACAATCCTAAATAGCCAGGGGGCCACTAGGAAGAGGACACCAATCACTAAGAGTGATCCCTCCATGATAATCACACACATACCATCAGAGCCTGAACACAACAGACACTCCCAGAATGTTAGTACATGGACAGCAGATTTTATTACTTACAACTAGAAGCAGACAGCACACCAGAACAAATGCTGATCCATTTTAGCCGATCCCCCCAACTCGAAAAGATGTATGGGTGGAAATGACGACTCTTCTACAAATACCCCACTTTGCACCATAGGTGACGGGCTCAAAGAATCTTCCTTAAGCTGATCCCCTCTGGCTAGGTAAGCTAGTTAGGTGGGATAGAAAGTTCTGCTACCTGTGCTCCCACCTGGCACCATAGGCAAGGGATCCCAAAGTCCCTCTCCCAATATTTTTATACCCCAGCGCCTACCTGACTCACTACATAGAGGGCAATGTAGATTTTCCTGCCTGACTACCTGAGGAGGGGTGAGGAGGTGATTAGACATTTTGGCACCTAGCTGGAATTGTATCTCTTTAACACTGCTGGCAAACACCAGGCCAGGGCAGGGGAGCATGGGGGAAGGGGGAGGCAGTGAGTTGTTCCAAGGCCTAAAGATGCTAGCAAGGAAAGGGAAAGATGTGGCCACTGGGCTGGGCCGTGTCTGCCTCCTCTTGGAAGCCCCCCACTCTAGCACAAAGTAAACCACCAGTCACCACGGAGTCAACTCCGACTCATGGTGACCCCATGTGTGTCAGGGAAGAACTGTGCTCCATAGAGTTTTCAGTGGATGATTTGTTGGAAGTAGATTGGCAGTCTTTTCTTCCGAGATGCCTCTGGGAGAACTCAAACCTCCAAACTTTTGGATAGCAGCTGAGAGCTTAACTGTTTGCACTACCCAGGTATTTAGTAACATCTCTGTAGTGGAGACTCTAAACTTGAACTCAAGGAAAGTGAACTAACAACTGGGCTGGACTGAATTAATGGAAAAATGAATGAACGAAGTGAGATTGTGTTCCTCTTCTGCAATTTCCAATTGTTCATTGCTGGCATATAGTAGAGCAATTGACTTTTGTATGTAAACTTTGTATTCTGCCACCTTGTTATAATCACTTATCAGTTCCAGGATTTTTTTTTTTTTTTTGTCGATTTTTGGTAAGTTTTTACATAAATTATTGTATCATCTACAAACAAAGACAGTTTTGTTTCTTCCTTTCCAATCTGTATATATTTGGTTTCCTTTTGTGGTCTAATTGCACTAGCTAGGACTTCCAGTACGATATTGAATAGGAAAGGTGAGAGGGGACACCCGTACCTTGTTCCCGTGTCTCACCATTAAGTATGATGTAAGCTATAGGTATTTTTGTCAATGTTCTTTATCAAGTTGAGAAAGTTCCCCTCTAGTCCTAGTCTACAGATAGTTTTTATCATGAATGGGTATTGGATTTTGTCAAATGCTTGTTCTGCAAATCTATTGGTATGATCATAAGATTTTCTTCTTTAGCCTGTTGATATGAGGAATTAAATTAATGGATTTGCAAACGTTGAATCAGCCTTGCATACCTGGGATAAATCCCACTTGGCTGTGGTATACAATTCCTTTCATACATTGTTCCATTTGATTGCTAATATTTTGTTGAGGATTTTTGCATCTACCTTCACGAGAGATATTGGTCTGTAATTTTCCTTCCTAGTCATGTCTTTGTCTGGTTTCTGTATGGGGTAATGCTGGCCTCATAGAATGAGTTGGGAAATGTTCCCTCCTCTTCTATTTTTTGAAAGAGTTTGAGAAGGATTGGTGTTAGTTCTTCTTCAAGTGTTTGTAGACCTCTTACTGCTTGTTATCTCCGAGTGGCCCCACTCAACACACTGACAGCCCAAGTCTTCACAATGGCCTGCCAGGACTAGCCTGACCTGACCTCCGACCTGAAACCCACCACCTTCACCTCCTCCCACTTTCCCCCGGCTGCTTGGACAACTTGCTCAACCCCTCGAGGCTTCAACCTCCTAAACGGAAGTGAGATGACCCCTCAAGTTCCTTCAAGAGAGTCTGCCCCTAGCCTGCCGACTCCCTGCCCTGGGCTCCTCCAGCCTAGCCAAGGTGCCTCCCCGTGAACCGCATCACAGCACTTGTGGTGGGCGGTCACACCTGAGCGCCCCAGCTCCCACGGGGTCTGTGGGCCCCTGACATAGGATACCAACTGGTGTCATATGTGCTTGTTCCCGGAGACAGGGTCCCTAGCAAGGGTCTCCACCTGATGGCCGCCACCCGCAGCTGGCCCACAGATGTGTTTAGTTTGGCTGCCACAGTACTATATTTTTCTTTTTAATTTTTAATTAATTGCTAACATTTGAAAACTAGTAGTTTTCCCACAGAAATATGGGTTTTTGAATCCTCCAGAAAACTAGGAGATCTGGTCCCCTGCAGTGTAGCCATGAGTCAGTGGAAGAAGCACACGCTCACCAGCTTCCTGAGTTCCCACCAGCCCTGTCACCCCTCCATGTCTGGCCCTGCAGGTACTGGAGTTATGGTCTAGAGCTTCCTTCACATTCTCAAAGGGATCTGTGAACCAGACATGTAAGCCGCTTTGCGTGAGGCCTGATTCACGCTAACAAAACTGATATGGCCTCTGCAACTCCTGCCCCCCAGGCCGAAGTTTCCCCCTCACTGAGGAATGTACTCCCTGGCTCTAACTAGTAGCAACTTGGGGAGGCAAAGACACATAATCCCAGCATCCTCTGGAGGACTGAGAATGCCTACGCCCTTTGTCCCAACAATCCTAAGAAAGGCCAAGTTGATAAGACTGTGGGTGGCCAGATGACAACATTCTTGGGACTCAGATGAAGTGGGAGGTGTCCACTTGCTCGGCCCAGATAGCTCCAGTATTGGCAGTGGCTGTCCAGGCACCTGCCCCTCCCTCTGCATTTCTGCAATGCTGTGGAGCCAGGCCACAGCTAAGACGCCACTTGCAGCCCCATTTTGCAAGGATTGGATGAAAGAACTCCAGCTTTGTAGGAGGGGAGACGGGTATGCCCCTCCAGCCCACCCCTGCTGGGCCCCTCCTAAAGCTAATTCCTGAGAAAAGCCATTGCGCCTTCTCCCAGCAGGAGGGGCTTACACCCAGGAGCCTGTGGCAGCACTGGGGAGGGCCTGGAGGAAGGATGGCCCCCCAGCCCTTTAATTAGACTGAAACAGCAAGACCACCACAGCCCAGATAAGAACCTGAAAGTGCCTCTTCTCTAGGCCTACGGGTGCAGCTGGGCTACAGTGCTGAAACCCCACCACACAGCCCAGTGTAGGGACAGGGCTCCCTGCCGAGAAATGGGAGCAGGGTGGAACCTACATGGCTATGAAGACATAGACATCTTTGTTTCTTCTCCCGGCCAAATGCCCGGGTGGCCTCATGAACAAGCCACAGACAGCCCAGAGGGTCTGGGGGCCACAGGGCTGTGCTCCCCATGGTGTGCTCTGCAGGTGTCTTGCAGGCAAGGGGAGCAGTGTGAGAGAATCCCCAAGCACAGGCAAGGTAAGCAGGTGCCACAGCCTTGTGTCTGCTGCTGAGTGGTGTAAATTAACAGAAGAGGACAATGCAGACCTAACTCAGGTCCTGGTGGGGCTTCGGGCCAGCTGGTGACCCCTGGTTGGTGCTGTACCTGCTGACTTCATCTTCTTGGAGGCTGCTGTGGGGATGAAATGAGATGGCGCATGTCGGGGCAATAACTGCTGGTGGTGCATTAGACCATGCTGTCTTCACTCTTCAAACACATTTGACCTCTGAGCCCTGTTCTCCTGGAGCATACCCTGGGCTGTTTCCCTAGTAGGTGTGGCCCACAGCCCCGGTGGTGGACGGTGGAGTGACTGCCTTGAGAGTGCTGAGCTCCCTGACAGACTGCCAGCGCAGGTCAGGCCTGGGGCAGAGCCAGCCTGCACATGGGAGAGAAGGTTGCAGGGGCTGGGGCCCAGGCAGGGCCCGATGGGGGAGCCCAGCTGGCCCGTTCCCACAATCGCCAGGCCACAACACCTGGTAAATGTTCCACAGCTTGAGTGCTGCCCCTGGGCCAGGACCTGCAGGAGTGCTCCAGGAGCGCAGGAATGCTGGGAAGGGAATTGCCCCTGGGAGCTCACAGCTGAGGCTGTCCCTGTTTCCCTGTCCCTGTGACAGTAGGTCAGGAGGGAAACAGGAAGTTGGGAAAGAAGGTTCCAGAATCCCATTTCTTCTTTTTTAATACCAGCCCCCAATTTTCCTTTAGTGTGTTAGCATTATCACTATCTCCCTTCAGTGGCTGGAAACTTATTCCCTGTCTCCTCCAGTGTGTTTTCAAATATATTTATCAACATTAAAATATTTTGAAACCGTTCAAACATCCAGAAAATTTTAAAGAAACATAACAAAAACCCATTTTCTCATCACTCAGATTTAACAAGTTGAACACTTTGCCGTATTTACTTTAGATCCATTTTAAAAAACAAAATTATGTTACACATCAACCAAATGCATCAATAAAATGTGGTCTACCCATTAAATGGAATATTATTCAGCAATAAAAGGGAACAAACTGCTGATATATGTAAAAACATGGGTGAATTTCAAAAATACATCAGGCTGAGTCAAAGTAGTCAGACTGAAAAGGCCACGTACTATACGGTTCCACTTAATGAAATGTCTAGAATAGGCAAATCCATGGGGATAGAAAGCAGATTAGTGGTTTCCAGGGGCTAGGGAGTAGAGTGACTGCTAGGGGGGATGAGGTTTCTTTTTGGGGTGATCTAAACTTGAATCATGGTGATGACTGCGTAACTCTGTGAATATACTAAAAAAGCACTGAATTGTATGTTTTAAGTGGGTGAATTATATCTCAATCAAGCTGTTAAAAGTTATATTACAAACACAACTGATGCCTTCTCAATCATTTCTACCTTCCTGTGAGTCCACTAACCACTATTTTCAAGTGGAGTGTCTTTCCATGCATGTTTTCATTCTTTTATTTTATATGGATTCATCTACAAACAGCATACAGCATTATTTTTTATTTGAATATTTAGCAATTTTTATATAATTCGTTGGAATCCATACCACAGGACACACCTGAGTATTAGGTGAGTACTAGGCAGGGTCCCTGAGAGAGACCTACTGTGTGGCTATTAGGAATTTGGATTTTGCAGGCAAACAGACAGGGTTCAAATTCCTGCCCTGCCATGCCCTGGCTGTGACCTTGAGCAAGTTGCTTCACTTCTTTGTGCCCCAATTTTCTCATCTGTAAAACGAGGTCATAATGGAACCTGCCCCATAGGAGGTTTGTAAATGATGATTGCAGAGGGCTTAGCACAGCTCCTGGACTGTGGGAGTGCTTCATAGACAGAAGCCAATCCTGCTGTTCCTGATGCAGAGTCAAGAGTACCCCAGCCACTGGAACTCAGGCCTGGGGCATCTTCCTGGTCCACGCCAAACTCTGCCTGGCCTGTAAGTGGTCACAAAGGGGTTCACATAGAGGTGAGAGCAGGTGAGCCCCAGAAGGCCATGATAGTGAAACACAGGTGGGAGGTGAGGGCAGAGAGGGAAGGTCAAGGCCAGGCCTCAAAAACCATCATCCAGAGGTGATCCACTGGCTGCGGTGGGGTGCAGAGAGCTGGTGTGTGGGGTGTTCAGGGCAGGCAGGTGTCTGCAGCATCCTCATCCTTGAGGGGTGCTGGACCAGGCTGGCTCTGGAAGGACCTTGACTCCATCCTCCTGATGCCCTGGGTGGGTGGTCCCATCTCCCCACGGCAGGTCTAACCAAACAGTCCTCTGAAAGCCAGCCCCTTTCCCTAGATGACTGTGGAACTCGTGGGACCCAGAGGGCAGGTGGGAGCCCTCTCTCAGGTCGGGGCAGTGCTAAGGCCAGGCTGTGGCTGAGGTCACAACAAGGCTCCTGCTCCCCAAGGAACCTTCCTGGAAGAGAACAGGCTTCATGTCTAGCTGCCCCGGAGGACCCACATCCCAAACCAGGGTCCATCCTGATTGACCACCACCAGTAACCAATGGTACTCTTAGTTGGGGTCCTTCAAAAGCAAATTCTGAGGCAAAAATTTGGGATGGTGATCCCAGAAGCACTAATAGTAGAGTGGGGAGGTAGACAGGGGAGGGAGGAAAGGCAACAACTGTGCATTAACAAGTGGATAACTGTCTTAGTTATGCTGTTCTGCTATAACAGAAATACCACAAGTGGATGGCTTTAACAAACAGAATTTTATTCTCTCACAGTTTAGGACGCTAGAAGTCCAAATTCAGGGCGCCAGCTCCAAGAGAAGGCTTTCTCTCTCTGTTGGCTCTGGGGGAAGGTGCTTGTCATCAATCTTCCCCTGGTTTAGGAGCACAGGGATCCTAGGTCCAAAGGACACACTTTACTCCTGGCTCTACTTTCTTGGTGATAATGAGGTCCCTCTCCTCTCTGCTCACTTCTCTCTTTTAAATCTCTAAAGAGATTGACTCAAGATACAACCTAATCCTGTAGACTGAGGCCTGCCTCATTAACATAACTGCCTCTAATTTTGCCTCATTAACATCATAGAGGTAGGATTTACAACACATAGGATAATCACATCAGATCACAAAATGGTGGACAACCACACAATACTGGGAATCATGGCCCAGCCAAGTTGATACACATTTTGGGGGGACACAATTCAATCCATGACAATAACCACGTGGACAATGGGGGCTCAATCCTGCCACTGAACCTAAGAAACTGTGCAGAGCACCCCTTGGTTCTCCCACCTG
Source organism: Trichechus manatus latirostris (assembly GCF_000243295.1). Lineage (NCBI taxonomy): Eukaryota > Metazoa > Chordata > Mammalia > Sirenia > Trichechidae > Trichechus > Trichechus manatus. The sequence continues at coordinate 3,470,397 of NW_004444016.1, read as the reverse complement.
GAGGCAAGGAGGCTATGTATTTACTCACCGTATGGATTGAATCATGTTCTCCAAAACACATGTTGAAGTCCTAACCCCTGTACCTATGAATATGACCTTGTTCGGAAACAGGGTCTTTGAAGATGTCATCAGTTAGGTTAACATGAGGTCATACCAGAGTATTGTGGGTCCTAATCCTATCTGACTGGTGTCTTATAAAAGAGGAGAAGAGACACAGAGACAGAGGGAGGACAGTCATGTGACGAAGGAGGCAGAGACTGGAGTGATGCATCCACACGCTAAGGAACACCAAGGAATGCCTGAGACTACCAGGAGCTGGGAGAGACAAGAAACGGTCTTCCCTTAGAGCTTTGGAGGGATCGTAGCCTGGCCCACACATTGAACTGAACTCCCAGCCTCCAGAACTGTGAGAAAATAAATATTTGCTATTATAAGCCGCCACCTGGTGGTATTTTGTTACGGCAGCCCCAGGACACTCATACATGCTCCTCATTAGTCAAAGGTCACTCCTGGGGAGTGAGGCCCACCGCACTTCATTCTGCCCCTCTCACTGTCAAAGCGTGGTGACAGGTGTGTACAAAAGCTGTCCTTGGAGGATCTCTGGGATGGCTAGAGGAGGTGTGAGTGGGGTGGCAAAAACATCTGCTCGCTCAAATGGGCCACTTTAGGCAAGTCCCAATCAGTGTTTGCTGAATGCATGAGGAAAATGGCATGCCAGCGCCATGAGAGAAGAGACTAGGTCTGTGTTTTTCCTGCTGCCTCCTCAGAGCCCAACCCAGTGTCTGGCATGTGGAAGTGCATGATAAATATTGTCAAATAAATGTCTCAGGGCTTGTGGTGTAAATCTTTCATAACTAATAATAACTACCAATTATTGAATACTTGCTATGTGTCAGACACAGTGTTAAGTCCTTTATGTCCATTTCTCCTCTCAGTAATCCTGGTAGGAGCAGTAGTAGTTGTAGTAGTAGTTGTAGTAGCAGTCATACCTCATACTTGTAGATGATGATACAGAAAAGCAGCGGATTTGAGTAACCCAGGTCACCCAGCTCAGAACAGAAGTAGCAGAGTCAAGATATAAGCCAGGCTCTAAAGCTTGTACTTCTTTTTTTGGATTTATTTCTTTTTAAAAAATCGATGTGTGATTTACATACCATAAAAGCATTTATCAGTCTGAAGGGTACAGTTTGATGAACTTGTACATAGGCACAGATGTGAGTAACCACCACTCAGATGGAGACATGGAACACTTCCAGCACCCCAGCAGGTGCCCCATGCCCTTCCCAGTTGTTAGCCTCCTCTCCAGAGGCAGTCACTGCTCTGACCTTTTGCACCATAGATGGTCTCTTCTGGAAATTCCTATTAATGGACTGGGTACTATGCTGTCTTTTGTGTCCAGCTTCTTGCCCCTCAACTTTATGTCTCAGGTTTGTCCATGTGGTTGTGTTTCTCATTGGTTTGTTATTTTTCAATGCTGAGTTGTAATCTACTGTGTAAACGTATCACAGTTTAATTTTCCATTCTCCTGTGGATGGACATTTAGCTTTTCAGATCTTGGCTATTACGAATAAAGCTGCTGTGAACATTCTTGTATGTCTCTTTTGGTAGACATAAGCACTCACTTCTGTTAGGTTTCCACCCAGGAGTGGAATATTGAGTCGTTGGGTATGCTAGTTTTAGTACGTTCTACAAAAGAGTTTTCCAAAGTGGTTGTACCAAACATAACCTGTACTTTCAGTCATCAAGGTATACTGTGTCATTCGATCAATGAAGATTTTTTGGAACAAATGACAGGTCAGGTCCTGTGCTGGGGTAGATGACTTTAACATGGTCTCTTATACACAAGGAACTTACAGACCCAGAGGAGAGAAGAAGATCATAATACACCAATAATCATCATGCAAAATAGACTCTAAGGGCCAACAGAGCCCTTCACCTGTGCACCAGAATTGATAATTTATGTTCAGGACTCTATTTAACTCTCACAACAAACTGCCCACTGGGGTGTCAGGTGGGCATAATCACCCCCACGGTTCCTTTATAGCTGAGGAAACCAAGACCTAGTGAGGGAATGTGACCTGCCCAAGGTCATGAGCAAGAGTGATACAGAGCTGGGATTCAACCTTCAAGTCACACATTCTCTCTGCCTGCCGCACGCTCCCAGAGCAAGATGTGCGTGGGCCAGCAACGCTGACAGGGGCGTGGTGTTGCATTTAAGAGCAAGGAAGAGGCTGGGGCCACAATGAGTGTGAATTCTGGCTCCAAGTTAACTGGGCCTCAGTTTTCCCACCTGCACAATGGGGGCAATGATAATATTTCCTCGATCAGAGAGTCGTTGTGAGCGTTCAGTGAGCTTGTTTGTAACGTGCTTGAATTACCCCGGCATTGGGTAAGTGATCGGGCAGTTATTTTTATAGCATGTGTTGTCTTGATTTTGTCCTCATTATAAATGTCATACATGTGTGGCTGAAAGGTCAGATAGTGGTGGTTCCTCTGGTCCTTAGTCCTGGAGTTGCTCACCCCACTGGGCAGGAGGGTCAGCTCTGGACCAGGCTTTCCCTAGTGCCTCACCTCTGCCCAGTCAGCCTGGACAGACTCTCTCTGGGTGGGGCCAGTCAGAAAGCCACATTGTTTGGGGAGGCTGCCCATGTCCTCCAGCTAATGTCAGCCCAGGGTGTCAGGGGCAGCCAAGAGAGGGCACACCCATGCCCGGGCTCAGGTCCCACCAGGCTGGCTGGCTGAAGGCCGTGGTGTCAGTGTGCTGTGTGGTTTGGAGCTGCAAGCCCCCACTGTGCATCATAGGCAGGTGACCCTGAAGGAGAGCCAGCATGTGGAAAGGCTGTGTGCTGTGGCCCCTGCCAGCCTCCCATCCTGCCTCCGAGCGCTGGCTATGCAGCCTCGGGTGCCTGTCCTTGCCTCTCTTATACAACAGGAGTGTGGTCCCTTGTTGAAAGGGCATGGAAGATCATGCAGGTAAAGCATCTAACTGGTATACAGTAGGCACTGTATAAATGGTGGCCCTGGCCTCCTGCCTTGGTTCACCTCAACCACCCATTCATCCCAAAGAGGCTGTGGGAGCCTCTACCCCATGCCAGACACTGTTTCAGATGTGGAGGGTACAAAAGGAAACAGGATAAACCCCAACCCTTCCCCTTGGAGCTGGTATTCTGGTGATAGGAAGCAAATCATAAATGAGCAAGATGGTTTCAAATAGTGAGAAATGCTATTATAATCAGTCTCATCTCTCAAGAGGATCACAAGGTGAGCCATCCTTGGGAAGATCTGGAGGAAAATCTTTCAGCAGAGAGGACTGAGGTGGGAATGAGTTTGGGGCATTTAAGGAACAGACAGTAGGCCCATGTGGCAGCCAGTGGCTTGTCCCATTCTTAGGGCCCCAGGAGCCCTCCACCACTGGTAATGCATGGTTATGTCATGTGCTTTTTTTAAAAAAGAGGAAGTTCTTCCTAAGATCTAACCAAAGTCCCTTGAGTTGCAACTGAAGCCTGAACCTTCTCTTCTGGAGCAAACTAGTTCTTCCTGCCTCCATCTTACCAGCTCTGAGAAAACCATAATGGTGGGGAAAGATAATGAATTTTCTGAAGCACCTTCCCATGAATCCAAGGAGTCTAGATGAGCCTGTCTCATCAGCCCTGAGATGCAACAAGAGGGGTAAAACCCTGTTGAAGACACTGGTCCCAGGGCACTGAGTGACGGGTGGAGACTGGTCTGGGATTACAGTAGGAAGATGTTCAGGCAACCTGGGCAGGGGTGGGCAGGTGGTATAATGAGGAGTGTTCACATCAGTGCCCACTAACCAAAACGAGGGAAGGACGGAGCTTAGAGATCGAGAGATCAGCTTCAGGCACAACTTGATCCAGGACCCTGATGTTTGGGAAATGACTAGCGACTCTTCCTCTCTTTTCATATCACTTGAATCCCAGTCAGCTTCCTCTCTATGACACAACAGCATTGTCACTAGGTCTCCCCCCTTCCACTCTTGTCCCCCACAAATCCATTCTCCACATAATATTCTAAAAACCACATCACTCCCTTACTTAATCTCCCTCTCCCTTAGCTTCCTGACAACATTAAAAGAAAGCAGAAACTCCTTATGAGGGTCCCAGAGGCCCTGGTGACCCCACCTCCCCAGCCTCACCACACTCCCCTCTCCCCTCACTCATTCTGGCCTTCTTTCTGTCCCTTGATCAAACCAAGTTCAATCCTACCTCAAACACTTTGCACTCCTGTTCCCTCCACCCAGTACATCATCATATGGCCAGCTCCTTCTCATGGTGACAGCTCAAATGTCCCCTTCCTTGGCCATCCAGCCTCCCCACCCCTCTATTCACTCTCTGGACCAGTGCCATCCAACAGGACTTTCTGCAGTGATAGACATGCTCTCTGTCTTTGCTGTCTGGTAGAGTAGCCACCAGCCACATGTGGCTTTTGAGCACTCGAAATGTGCCTTCTGAGGAGCTGAATTTTAAATTTTATTTAATTTTTATTAATTAAAATTTAAATAGCAGCATGTGCCTGGTAGCTATCGTCTTGGATATGGCGACACTAATGTATCACACAGTGTAATTTTATTTCCTAGCCTTTAGTATGATTTGATATTTTCCTATTTATTCATTTGTTACCTCTCTCTCTGAATAGAGTATAAGCTCTATGAGGGTGAGAGCCGTGTCTGTCTTATCCACTGCTGTATCCCCAGGGCTCAGCACTGTGCCTGGCATCGAATAGGTATGCGATATGTATTTGTTGAATGAATGACTACTGTGGATTGTGAACTTTGGAGCTACCTAGCTCTCTGAAGGGAATAATGTTAGTTCTGTTGGGGACTTGCTGAGTGACCTCAGGTCAGGATATTGCCCTCTCTGGGCTCAGTTTCTTCATCTGTAAAACAGGGGACTAGACCAGAGGGTATGAAGGGCCCCTCTGGCCCTAAGACTATGAGGCCTCCTGCTTCTTTGCTCTGCCCAAGCTGCCCACCCTTTACCTACCTCCTCAATGCCCCCACCTCCCAGCCTCCTAGTAGGAGGAGTAGCCAAATGGCTTCCTGCACCTGGAGCCTTCATTTCGGGAGTGATCAAAGCAGACTGGGCTGGGTTCAGCTCCTGTACGCACACGGCCTGTGACAATATTTGTGGGAGACGATGAAGTGTTGGCAGGCTGCCCTGGATCCGGGGCTGTTAGACTGGCCATGGATGGGGAACCCCAGGACACTAGTGGTGAGCCAGGCAGAGGCAGGATGGTGACTGAAACTCTAGCACCCAGCCTGGACTCTGTAGCCATGCACGGGGCCCAGATCTTCCCCCCTCCCGTCTTCTCACCCCTGTGGTTGTGGTTTGGGGGCTGGCAGGGGATGCTTCGATGCTAAGTGCTTCTTGTGGGGGCTTAAGGGACCCAGGCACAAGAACTGAGAAGTTGGTGCTGATTATGAGTTAGACTCGAACCCTGACTCCCCCGACACAGCATCCAACTCTCACACACAGGCACATATATGTACCCTCAGCCAGACACAACACACAGACTCAGATTCGGACCGACACTCATACAGAGGCACGGGTGGAGACACGCACATGGATATGGACACACAGAGATGCCCACACCTTCAACAGACATGCAGACACAACTCAACCAGACAGATAGGACAGACACACATGACGTGGACACATGGATCATCACAGAGAAAAAGCGGAGCCAGACAGCCAGTTGCAGTTACCCGAAATACACGTAAAAGTGCACAGATACACACACAAACACACAGCATCACCTCGCGCACACACAATGTATACACAAAGATGGATACATCTGTACAACTCACACAGAGTCAGATATAGGCACAGATCCGCATACAGACACACCAATACCCAGACAATACCCAGACAGCTTACATGCCATTCCTATATACACGCTCAAAGACAGCCAGGCCACACCTGGACACACGCAGATATGGACACATAAGGAGATGCTGTATCTATACCTTGTACGTATGTGTGCACTTGAGCCCCCCCACCCCACAGTCATGTGATGATCTGACCAGAGGGTCAGGACCCAAGCATCTGGACTCTTAGCAAATGTCCATTCCATTCTCCTTGGCCTGGTCACTCACAGGAATGCAGACCAGGAGGCGTGGCAGCCTCTCCCTGCCTCAGCCAACTGGCCGTCCTCCAGGCAGGGGTGCAGATAGCAGGCCAAGGCAGGGAGAGGCCAGCTCATTGCCTGCACTGCCTGCCTCTTCTGGGTTCCCAGACTCTTCCCCTGGCCAGGTGACCCCAAAGCCTCCCAGCCCCTCCAGCTAAGTGGGCGCCCAAACTTTTCCTAACTACCTGTATTTCCTATCTCTTTTGAAAGATTAGAGGACCTGTCAGGATTGGATCCAAGTCCTAGGACAACAATCAGCTAGGACCAAGAAGTCGTTGCCTATTTTCAGTGGAACATGGACATTCCAGCCCACTAAAGCCGCTGCAGCCCTTACCTGCCTGGCCCTGAGTCTGCAACCCTTGGCTGTTTTCCCTGCATATGTATGTATATATGCAACTATACCCATTCATATATATACATATACCTTATTATATTATTACAAAAGTTGGCTCATTTAGCAAAAACTATGAGACCATACATACATTTTCTCCTTACTATATCATTAATACATTTGTATGCTAATAAATATCTACATCCTGATTTTTCTAATAAGCTTTTTTATTTTTGAATAATTTTTAATTTATAGAAACATTGCAAAGATGGCACAGAGAGTCCCCATAGGTCCTTCACCCAGCTTCCCCTAGTGTTAACATCTCACATAACCATGGCACATTTGTCAGAATTAAAAAATTAACATTATTAAAATATTGTTAACTAAACCATAGACAGTATTAGGATTTTACCAGTCTTTCCTCTAATGTCCTTTCTCTGTCCCAGGAGCCCATCCAGGGAACCATATTGTTTTAAGTTGCCATGTCTCCTTAGTCTCCTCCAGTCTGCAACAGTTTCTGAGTCTCTCCTTGTTTCTCATGACCTTGCCATTTTTAAGAGTGCTGCTCAGGTATTTTATAGAATGTCCCTCAGTTTGGGTCTAGGTGAAGTGCCCTTCTCATTGCATCATCTCGGGGCACATGACATCCACGTGACTTCTCTCTGGTGATGTTCACCTTGCTCACTTGGGTAAGAAAGCATCTGCCAGGTTTCTCCACTGTTAAGTTACTCTTTTTCTCCTTTCCGTACTCTGTCCATTGTTTGGAAGAAAACCATTAAATCCACCCCACACTCAAGGGGAGGGGAGTTAAGCTCCACCTCTTGGAAGGGAAAGTATACATCTATTATTAAAGCCCAATTGTAAAGGACAGAATAACATCCCATTTTATGGATCTGCCATCATTTATTTAACCAGTCCCCTAATGTCATACATCTCTGTTGCTTTCAGTTTTTTCTTTTACATACAAAGCTGCAACGAATGATGCTAAAGCTCAACTTCAGACTCAACGGCTTTTTTTCCAGTGCCTTCACTGTAACAGGCACTACAATAGTCTGGTGAACAATGTTCATGTATTTCTGTGATTTTTTTCCTTAAAATAAATTCACGGATAGGGATTGCTGGGTCAAAAGATAAGCACGTTTTTAAGGCCTTTGATAAGTATCACTAAACAAATCTCCAGAAATATTGTGCCAATCTACCCTCTAGACTTTTTTTTTCTTTTCCAATCTTTTTGTTTGTTTCTTATTACAAAAATAATTTATGTTTTTTTTAGATAATTGGAAATTATTTACTGGTCATTTGATGATATTAAAGCATTTTTTTTTAAGGTACAATAACGACGTTGTGATTATTTTTTAAAAATAGTCTTTATCTTTTGAGACTATTTTAGGACTTTTAGGACACTTCATAAAAACTGAAATGCTTATGGAAAAAATGCTATGACTTGGAATTTGTCTCAATATAATATTGGAGGGAGGAGTAAGAGGATATGGCTGAAACAGGACTCGCCATGAGTTAGTGATTGTTGAAGCTGGGAGAGGGGTACACTGAGCTGTGTCATACTATTCTGTATTATTTTTAAAATGTTAGAAGTATTTTAAATGCTATATAAATCTATATCTTAGGTGAGAACTCTCATTATCTCACATCCCAGTGTTAATTACAACAAACAGTTTGGTGTACGTGTCTCTAGACTTTTTCTATGCAAATACTATGTATATTGCAGATGGAGTCGCTGGGAGGTGAAAATGGTTAACACGCTTGTCTGCTAACCAAAAGATTGGAGGTTCAAGTTCACCCAGAGGCACCTCGGAAGAGAGGTCTTCCACAAAGTCAGCCATTGAAAGCCCTATGGTGCACAGTTCTACTCTGACACATATGGGGCTGCCATGAATTGGAGTTGACTTAACGGCAATTGGTTAATGTTGCATACACATGTAAATTTAAAATAGGAATGGGCTACCACCACACATTTTTCACTAGCTTTTTTTTACTTCACAGTAAGGCATTGCAGCCATTAGTCTCGACCCTCTCTCATTCTTTAATAGCTTCATGGTTCTCCCTGTATCAAAAAAACCATATTCATCTGCTCCTCTAATGGTGGACAATTGGGATGTCTCCAATTTTCTGTTCCTATGAACAATGATGCAGTAAACATCCTTGTACATAACATACCTTTGTGTATCTGTGTGAGCAGTTCTACAAAAGTTCTACCTGTCTTTCTGGAAGTGGAATTGCTAGGTTAAGGGGTTTGTATATTTGAAATTTTTAGTAGAATGGCTAAGTTACCCTTCTGGTGGACCTATGTCCAGTGTGTGACACTCTTTCCTAGTATGTATCTGAAGACTAATGTCATTTGGGATCTGCAGTCAAGAAACATCATGGAGTCAGACCTGAAGGGGTCTCAGGGAACTGTTCATTTCTCTCCCAGGGAGAGCAAACTGCATCCCAGGGAAGGGGTTGGGTCCAGGCCCCTGCTCGCTCCATCATTGCCTGCAGGACCTTTAGGCGGGGGTCACGTAGAGCATTGGTTACAAGCATACCACGCACTTGAATCCCAGGCTTACCATTTACTGGTTGTGTGACCTTGAATAACTTACTTGACCTCTCTGTGATGTAGTTTCCTCGACTCCAAGCTGGGGATAATACTGATTCTGGGGTAGTAGTTGGGAAGGGGGTAGGAGACTTTTCTCAAAGCTACATTTGCATCATTTAAATTAAAGTATATGTTAATTTGGGATGGCTTTAGGGGGACTGATGTTGTATGGTACTACAGGGCACTGCTGTGCTGACTTCAAATGGTTGTAGTTGGGCTTAGTGAGATAATATGTGAAGAATGTCCAGCACCTGGCCCAGAGCCCAGCCCAGTGTCAGAGCCTGGTAGCCATGGATTACCCCAAAGCTGACAAGATGGCCGACAGGGGTAGAGCAGGATAAGGGAGATCTGCCCTTCAGAGATACTGTCAAGTTGGGGGAGGCTCAGGCGGCAGGAAAAGAGATGGGCAGCCTCAGGGGTAGGCAAACTACAGCTTGTGGGACAATCTAGCCTACCACTTGTTATTGTAAATAAAGTTTTATTGGAACACATCCATGCTCATTCATTTATGTATGGCTGGTTTCACGCTACAGTTACAATGGCAGAGTTGAGCAGTTGCGGCAAAGATCCTATGGCCTGCAAAGCCTAAAACATTAACTATCCAGCCCTATACAGGAAATGCCAACCTCTGGCATAGACATAGCAGAGAAACTCAGCCCAGGCTGAGAGAACATAGTGACAGAAAGACAACAAAGGCATTTCATAACTGATGTTGATAGTTATCGAGCACTTACTATGTATCAGGTACTGTTCTAAACATGTCACATATATTAATTTATTTAATCTTCACAATAACCCCAGGAAGGAGAGACTATCTGTGGTAGCTGACCTCTAAGATAGCCCCAATGAACCCCATCTTCTAGGGTTCACACCTTTGAATCTGGGTCAGCCCATGACTTGTGTTAACTAATAGAATACGGTGAAAGTGGGCTGTGCCCATTCCTAGCCCTGCCTTTAAGACGACTGAAAGCTTCTGCTTCTTCCCTCTTGGAACACTCAGTTGTGGGAACCATGAGATGTCATGTAAGGGAGATCACGTGGAGAGTCTGTGTGGAAGGGCCACATGGAGGGGCCCTGTGGAGGAGCCACATGGAGAGGACAGACTCTGAGACTGTAAGGAAAGGTCAAGTGGCCCAGCTGTCCAGGTCCTGATGGTGTCTCCAAATGACTCTGGAAAACACCCCCATGCAAGACCAGCAGAACTGCTGAGCCTAATCAACTCATAATAAAATGGTGGTCAGGCCATTAAGGTTGGGGAGTTAAGCAGCAATCGTCAACTGAGACATGACTGCTACAAGGATTATTCTAGGTATGTCTGACCTCAGAGGCTTTAACCAGTGGTTCTCAACCCTACAGAGGTTTAAAAAATACCAATTAAATCACAGTATCTGGGAGTAGGGGCCTGGAGTAGATTTTTTAAAAAACATCCACAGGTACAGCTGAGGTTGGGAATCACTGTTTCCAAAACTTGCCTAAAGATAAGAATGCCTGACACACTTATTTAAAAAACATTCCTGTACTCCAACAGATACAATGATTCAGAATTTCCATGGGAGAGCCCTGTTAATCTGTATATGTAACATGTACCCTCAGGTGAATCTTAATTTCAAGCAAGTTTGGAAAAGAACTACTGGATGACTGCGGTCAGATGAGGAGAAATTAGAAGAGAAAGAGAAAGAGAAAGCTCAGCTTTGGGCTTTGAAGATCTCTCAGGTTTGGAGAACTATTTGGCAGTTTAGCCTACACTTAGCATACAACACAGCAATTGCCCTTTTGGGTATTCTCAACAGAAATAAGTCTCATGTCCACCAACAGACATCCACAATGATGTTCATAGCAGCTTTACTCATAATGGCCCCAAACTGGAAACAACCAAAATGGTCATCCACAGGAGCATGGGTGAATAAGCCTTTTCCCACAATGGACTGCTAGACAGCAATGAGAAAAAACAGAAGTACTGATACACACACAACACGGATGAATCTCAAAGACAATGTTACCTGAAAAAAGCCAAACACAAAAGAGTGCAGATTCATTAAGTTCAAGGACAGACAAAACAAATCTATGGGGATCAAAATCAAAACAGTTGCTATCTCTATGTATGATGTGGGAGTGGATACTCATACATGTGTGCATGTGTGAGTGTGCAAGCATGTGTATGCATGTGCACATGTGTGCATTGTATATACATATGTGCATGCCTTGTGTATATGTATATGGGTATATGTATGTTCATGTGTATGTGTGTGTGGTATGTGTGTGTGTGAATTCTGCCCCCTTGTAGTATGCTGGGAAGTCTTCCCAGGGTGGTAGTCATCCAGAGAGGAGGACTTACTTTCATTTGGGGCCCACCTGAGAGGCCTTTGCTTGCTTCTTTGTTTGCTTGTTTTTTTGAGATATACACTACAAATAATAAAGTGCTGTTCAAGGCCTCTTATTAAATAAGGGTATGCTTATTTAAAAAACACCTTGTCTGCATGAATCTTATAATCTAGTGGGGAGATACTACAGTAAAAGGCAGACTAAGTTTTCATCCACCCATTCCTCATGAATCTTTTGAGCATCCACTCTGGGTCAGTCCCTGGGAGTGCTGCAGGAACCCAGCCCCAGCCCTGCCCTCCTGCAGCTCACAGTCCAGGTGAGGTTTGGAAAACAATACAGTGAGTGGTCCAGTACAACTCCTCTCTCTTGTCCCCCATCCTGCCTATTCTATCTCCTGAATATCTCCCAAGTTCATTCCCATTGGCCCTGTCCTAGTTCATGCCTTATTTTCTCTCCTCTCTGAGCCATTGTGGTAGTTTCCTGACCAATCATGTTTCCAGTATCATTGCTTCTGGTTCATTTTCCAGACCAACGGCCCTTATTTAAGTGCTCAATGTAAAACAGTGTTTAAAAAGTGATGGCTCCCCCTTGCCCAGGCCAGCTGGCAGCTCTGGCATCGGACTGTGGGTTTGAAGCTCCACTTACAAGGTCTATAACTGTGACCGTAAGTAAGTTCCCTAACTGCCCTGAGCCTCATGTGTGTCTTCTGTACAATGGAAGTGAAATAATATAACAACAACAAACAATACCTATCTCACTGAAGAGGCTGAGCTTTAATCTGTACTAATAGCTACTCATCTAGTATGTGCTAAACCCTCCGCACATACCATCTGTTTAATCCTCCTAATCACTCCCATTGTTTGTTACCCACCCCCCCCCCCGCCCCCACATGGACCGGTAAACTGGAGGTGTTTGCATTCATTAGGGCACCCCTTGGTTTCACTGTTTACCTTCTCCCAGCTGGATCTTATTCAACTTTCAAGACTCCACGCAGGCACTACCTCCTCCCAGGGGCTCTCTCTGAGGCTACATATGGAGCTGGAGGCCCCTCAATACTCTGGGTCTCCACAATAGCCTGGATTGACTTTGTCTGTTGACCTCCTCACTCTATGTCTCTGCTTGCTAGAGTGTGAGCCCCTTCCAGGCAGGCTGCCTGAATCAAACTTCTTCCTACACCCTGAGGCTGGACCGTCTCCCACACAGGCAGGAGCCCAAATGTGTTTCCTGACCTAACCAGAACATGCAAGCACTTCCTTAAGGGAGATGAGCTTTGAGTTAGCCTTGAAACATGGGTAAGACTTTTTAAAATTATTTAAAAATAAGGTGTACATGCACACAATACCAAATCCTAAAGGAACAAAAGGGCTTACAAGGAAAATTAAAAGTAGGTCACCTCTCAGTTACTCAGCTCCCCTCCCCAGAGGCCACCACTGGTATCAGTTTCTTCGTATTCTATGCAGACAAGAATTGTGCCTCTTTCCCTCTTTTATTTTTCAAAAATTTAAACCAACAGAAAAGTTGCAAGAATAGTACAATAAACACCATATACCCTTTGCCTAGATTCACCAATTAACTTTTTGCCATGTTATGCTAAATATTTTACAAGCATTATATAATTTAATGCTCACAACAATCATACAGTTGTGCCCATTTTGCAAATGAGGTAACTGAGGCAGTTTAAGGGTCTTTCCCAAGGCCACACAGCTAGTGAGGTAGGAGCTTTATCCCTCAGGCTGCACAGGATTTTGATTCCACCTTTTGCAGCTCCCTTAAGTGTTTTCTTATACCAAGGTGAAATCCACCTCCCTGGGATAGTCACCAGATGATCAGAGGAAAAGTACACCCTCCTGCTAGGGAAGCATTTACTCCTTCCCCTCCTAAACCTTTCCATGCCCTAAGAAACAGCTGCTGTGGCTGCCAATACCACACGCTTCAATGCCCTCTCCTCTGTGAAGGTTGAGTTAACTCACCTCCGCTTAAAAAACTCGCCTGACTCTGCTGCCAATGGGATGACATTTACACAATTGAGCTCTGAGTACAAGGCCTGTGTGATCTCGCCCTCACAAAATCCCTGTAGCCTCATCCTTCCAGCTCCTGCCTTCCCTACTTCCCCTCTCACTGTCTGCTCAAATTTCCCCTCTACGGTGAAGTCACCTCTAGTTTTCCTAAAGAGTGCCTTTCCCTACAGCCTGCTGCCCGTGTCTCCTCACAGCTTCCTCACAGTGGTATTTTGGCTAGGAGAGTGGACAGTGAGCAGTGGACAGAGTAGACTGGCAGCTCGGCCCCGTTCCTAGCGGAGCCACTTGCACAAATTACTGCAGGTGTACGAGTCTTCATTTCCTCAAGGTTATAATGGGGGAAATCATAGCTAGCTCAGAACCACGCACGGAGCAAACCTTTACTTCTGTCCTGCAACAGAACTGACGGCTCCTCAAGGCTGACAGCTCCCAGTCATCCCTTGAAACACTGTCTCCCATTCTCTGCGCCTAAGTTTTCTCAGTGTAAAATACGAGCTCTTGGACCAGTATCTAGCACTATTACTAATGCTAACTACTACCACCGCGGCCAGTATGTTACTGCGGCCGGCACAGCTTGGGGCCGGACCGGGACAGTGCTCTGTCTGATGCCCAGGATCCGCGGGTAAGGCGGGAGGGCGAGCTGGAGGTTTGCGGCGAGCCCCGCCCTCCCCGCGGCCCTCCCGCTCGCCCCGCCCTCCCCGCGGCCCTCCCGCTCGCCCCGCCC
>NW_004444016.1:3421386-3455615 GCF_000243295.1 Trichechus manatus latirostris | reverse complement strand
GACCGGCGCCGGCCGAGAGCCCGGAATGGCCCCGCGGCCCGGCGTGTGACGGCCCGCGCCCCAGCGAGCCCGCCCGCCGGCCATGTCGGCTGCCAAGGAGAACCCGTGCCGGAAATTCCAGGCCAACATCTTCAACAAGAGCAAGTGTCAGAACTGCTTCAAGCCGCGCGAGTCGCATCTGCTCAACGACGAGGACCTGAGCCAGGTGAGCGCCGCGGACTGGGCGGGGTCGGGGTCGGGGAACCCGGGGCCGGGGGACCGAGGGCAGGGGCCTGTGGTCGGAGGATTGAGGGCGGGGGACCGGGGCCGGGAGATCGAGGGTGGGGACCCCGCGCCCCCCGCAGCCAGCTTGGGCCAGACCCCCGCCGGGCCCGCCGGAGGCGTCCCTGCCCCGACGCCCGCCGGAACCCGACCTGCCCCGGGACGAGCCTGACGGTGCCTTGTCCTGAGGCGGGTGGGGGCGGGCCTACTGTTGAAAATCCGATGTAACCGGGAAGATGTGCTTGAGTCTGGGACCAGGGATGGCGGTGTGGGCGGTGGGAAGTGCATGGATAGAGGCGGACAAAGGGAAAATCCTCAAGTATGCCGAAAAATAACATCCTCTCCTGTTCCCATCGCTGCTATGTGATTCATGCGTTTTGGGTGCCTCAAAAATGCCTGGGTTTTCTTAGGAGGGACAAAGTGCTTGGGGATGGCCTGCTGCTTCGGGGGGCCCTCAGAATCTGTCTTGGGGCCACGATTGGACTTGTCCATCCAGAGTGACTGGGGACAGTATGGTTGTGGTCCTGACAGGCCTGGCCTGCCCTGATTCTAAGTCATCATAGCTGTCAGTGGCGATGAGGGGTGAAGCCTCCTGCTGTCTGAGGAGGAGGGTGTTACACTTGAACTTAAACTGGAGGACCTTTTGTAGATGGGAGAGTTGGGGGCGCCTTTCCCAGCCCACCTTCCCCACCCTCCATTTACTGGCAGAAAAGTGGAGACCTGTGGGTCCTCACTTTGCCAGGCATCTGTCGAATGAGGGCTTTGAACTAGCTCAGTGGCTCCCAAATCTGCACCATCCTCGACCTTTAAAAACAGAGTCCCTGGGGGCTGCAAACCTGGAGACTTGATTCAGGAGATGGAGGGCATTGTACTTTTAAAGCTCACCAGGGGATTTGGCTATGGCCTCACGGGCATTTGGGACCTGCTGCACTGGCTTTTGAAATCTCAGCCTTCCAGGATTCAAGAACACTTGGATGGCCTGGGACATGCAGAGCTGGATTCTTGAGATATGTTGTTGATATCTCCCCTGTTTCTCCGCAGTCTCAGTTCTCTTCAGCGCATCCTCATCCCGCACTAGCTCAGTAGGCGGGGAAGCTTCCTTCACATTCCAGGCCAGTGTGACCTAGTTGTAGCCATTCCTGCAGAAGAACCCTTAGACTGAAGACAGCTCTGAAGTGTGCCCAGCCTGGTTGTTTTAATGCTGCTTAAGTGCACACAGGGTGGATTTCTTTACACAGCTGACCGAGTAGGATGGCAGGGCAGAGATTAAAGCCCAGGATGTAGGGCCTTCTTCTGATGTCAGGTTTCCAACTCTCTTCACCTAAAACCAAAAAGCTTAACCAAACACTCAGAGCTGTGATGTCATAGGTTGTGTGAACACGAAGGGCCTTCGAGAAAGGTCAGCTTGGGAAGGGTAGAATTTAGTTTCCTAGTCAGGTGCTCTCGAGTTTCAGGGGCAGATTTTTGTTTTTGTTTTAATTGTTGTAATTAAATGAAGTTTACATTTCAGGTTAGTCTCCTGTACAGAACTTTGTTTTTTTTTAAACATACATTGTTATGAGACCCCAACCGCTCACCCCATTCTGCGACAGCACGCTCCTCCCCTCCGTCAGGGGCAGATTCTAAGGGAGACCTTGGATGCTGTTTCTTAGGAAGCCTCTTGTGTAGTGATGAGGGCCCTGAGCTAAAAGTCATGAGGTTTTGCTTCTAGTCTTGGCTGTCATTTTCAGCCGTTGCCCTTGAACAAGTCATTTTGCCTCTGTATGTTTTATTTCCTTATCTATAAATTGGGAATAGTGCTCCCTGGCCACCCTTGCAAGCTGTCGTGAAAAGCAAGGAATGATATTAGACTTTTGTCTCTTATAATTTAAAAACAAGAAACCACCTACAGAATAGTCAACTTTGACTTAGGAAGTTTCTGGGCTTGGCACAGGATGTTCCAGGAGAGCTTTCTAAGTTTCCTAGTTATTCCAAACAACTGCCAAATTTGGTAAATTAGGTATTTAAACCTCATAGGGGCCGTTTTCTGATTCTTAAGAATATTAGAGTGGAACCTGCATATCTAAGTTGAGTCGATTAAAAAAAAAATTTTTTTTTTAAAAACTGTTGATTATTGAGTGGAATGGGGAGGGGGTGGATCTAAAATACTTTACTTTTTCACTGTATCCAAAGTTGAATTGTGGGTTTCGGAAATAGGCCTGAGACCTTCAGGTCACAACTGGAACGGCAGTTTTTGAAATAATGAGTGGGGTTATTTGTGCTGGGAGAGATTAGCCAGCCTTCTACCTCCTGGGATCTTTCAGGAAGAAACTGCTTTTGAAAAAAGAGGAGGGAACCTCAGTGCTGTTGCCAACAGCCTTCGCTGCTGCTCTCTGCATCCGGCCCTCCCCCAGTCCCTTACTCCCATCCTTATAGGCTCAGGCTCAGTTAGAAAACCTCAGCCAATCTGTTCCCACCAGTCTCCCCCAAGCCCCTGCTTCCTCCTGCCCCTCACCGCCCTGAGCTTATTTTAGACCATCCAGGCTGGAAGCTATATCAGAAATCATTGAGGCCACCCACTCTTAGTGGGCGAGGACACTGAGGCCAGGGAGGCCGTGAGCAACAGCAGCAGCAACTGGCTTTGGCTATTGGGATGCCATCTTCCCAGGAGCAGACGTTTCACATGCCTCCCAGCCTCCTTCTGATTTGAACTTTATTTCCTCAGCTGTGAATTTCGTTTGTTTGTTTTCCCCTAAAATTGTTCAGGGGAAACCTCTTCCATCAGACCTGGAAGAGACACAGAGAGCAGCTAATTTAACTGCTTCTTTTTACTGATGAGAAGACTGAACCCCAGAGAAGGGAAGTGACTTGCCCAGGGCAGGGACAGAACCAGGGTCTTTCAGTGGCCATTCTTTCCCCTACTTCTATTCAGGGTCTGTAAGGGGCATCCATGAGTGCATGATGAGGACAGTGATGTCAGGGGTGGTTGTGTTGTATAAGTGTTCCAGAGGTAGGTTTAGGTGTCCCACTAGGGACCTTGAGACGCTAGTTTGGAATGGAGTAGTCCCTTGCCACCTCCTCGCCCCTGGAATTCAGAGTGGCCCAGGATAAGTCACAAGTGATAGTCTTGTATTATTTGTCACCCACCCTCCAGTCCAGGCCCTGTCCACAGGGTGGCGTGTGTCCTTCCAGCTCTTCTGTGCATTACTCTGCATAAATATGGACTCAAATATGCAGTTAAACCTTTTTCAACCTAAATGGTTGTATGTATTTGCTTTGCAGCAACATTTTTTTTTCTGTTTAACAATACGTCATAGAGATCTTTTCATGTTATTACGTGTAAATACCAAAGTCTTTTTATGTATTATACCATTAGGATTGTAGCATCATCTGACTGTTCCCTTACTGATGGACATCTGGGTGACTTCCGGGTTTTGCTGTTAGAAACAGTGAATGCCTCAGTGAACATCTTTATAAATGCTTTTGGGTGTGTGTATGCGCGCACACATGCAAGTTTTTCTCTGGGGCAGATACCCAAAAATAGAATGGCTGTGTTGACATCAAGTGCATTAAATTTTTTTACAGATACTACCAAATTGTCTTCCAAAAAAGGCTGTGTCATACCATTGCCTCGACTGGATATTTTCAAATGATTTAATTCTTTAATAATCTCCCTCATTACCAGTGAGGTCAAGCTTCTTTTTATAATGTTTGAGTATTTTTTGTTTCTTCTGTGGATTGCCTGTTCATATTGTTTGCCTGTTTTTCTGTTGGGTCAGTTTTTTTCTCTCTTGATTTATAGGAGCTTTCTGTGTATACTCTAGGCCAGGGGTTGGCAAACTTTTTCTGTGAAGAACCAGATAGTAAACATTTTAGGCTTTGTGGGCTATAGTCTCTGTGGCAACTACTAAGCTCCGCTGTTATATCGTGAAAGTAGCTGTATAATACCTGTGTCTATGTGTCAATAAAACTTTATTTATAAAAACAGGTGGACAGCAGAATTTGGCCCATGAGCCATTGTTTGCCCTCCCTACTCTAGGTCGTAAACTGATGTCTATTATATATGGCAGTTATTTTCTCTTAGGGAGTCCTTGTATGATGCAAAAGGTTAATGACTTCGCTGGTAACTGAAAGGTTGGCGATTGGAGTCCACCCAGAGGCACCTCGGAAGAAAGACTTGGTGACCTACTTCCAAAAATCAGCCACTGAAAATCCTATGGAGGGGCACAGTTCTCCTCTGATGCACATGGGCTGCTATGAGTCAGAATCAACTCAACGGTAATGGGTTTGATGTTTGGTTTTGTGGTGATTTTTTTTCTTCGTTTGATAGTTTTAAATGTGAATGTGGTTGAATCTGTGTTTTCGTTTATAATTTGATGTTTTAGTATCCTGCATACGAGAGTCCTCTTTCCAAGATTTTAAAATAGTCTCTAATGTTTTCTTAATTCTTTTATAGATATTTTTATGATTACATTTTTAATCTACCAGATTTGTTTCTTAGGAAAATAATTCTAGCTAAGGCAGAAGTTCTAATAGAGGCTCTTGAAGTAGGCTAGGTAAATTACAATAAAGGTCCTCTCCAGATCAGTGGTGGTAAGGGTAGCGGGAGCCCTCAGAAACTAGGGACAGGATAGTGACAGTTGATCAGCAGTGGGGTTGAGGGTAACTCCCATGTTACTAGCTTGGAGACCTGAGTGGATAGAGGTACCTCAGAGACTGAGAATAACAGATTTGGGGGGTGATATGGTAAGTTTTGACCTTGTGGAGGTGCCCATTTAATTCTTAGGTGGAGTTACCCCTCAGACAGTAGGGAGTCATGGGTTAGAGCTGAGGCGCAGGGTAGGGGCAGGGGTAGGACTTTTTTTTTAATTGTGGTAAAATTCACATAACATAAAATTCACCATTTTAACCATTTTATAGTGTACAATTCAGTGACATTTAGCACATTCACAGTGTTGTGCAACCATCACTTCTGTCTAGTTCTAGAACTTTTTATTACCCCAAAAGGAAACCCTGTACCCATTAAGCAGTCACTCTCCGTTCCCTACCACCTCCAATCCCTGGCGTAGAGTGAAACGAGAGAAGAGAATGGAGGAACCAGTGGTAGGCAGCAGAAGAGGGGGAGCTACTGAGAAAGGTTGGGAAAGTGAATTGGAAGCAGATGGTGGTGAGTGGGAGAACCAGGTCTGGAACCCAGGGTTCTCAGCTTTCAAACCCTCTTCCCAGCCTCTGTGTGGGTTTCCAGGGTTCCCAACATAAAGTCTGGCTCTCCTGCTGATTTTTGTGACTTTCAGCATCACTTTTTTTGTGGGAAGAACTGCATTAGAGCTTAAGTTCTAGTCGTTTCTACCCGTATTTTGTTGTGTGACCTTGGCTGTATTGTTTTCCCTCCTCAGGCCTCAGTCTTCCTATCTGGAACCTAAGGGGGTTAGTCTTGATCTCTTCCCATGCTAGTCTTCCTTTTTGTCTAATTCTTTCCCCCATTGTGCCCAGGGCTGCTGAGGCCTTGGAGGTGGGAACCCTAGATGTAGATGGCTGCCTGGACTGGGTCTGTGAGTCGTTTCATCCTTGTCTCTTTGTCCCTCTGACATTCTTAGACTTTCCAGTTCTTTGACTTAATACTTACCTCAGAAGCAGCGTATCCTTCTGGGAGGATGTGTGACTTATGTGGGGATTGGTAGGTAGTTTGGTGGGAAGTGTGTCACATCCCAGACTGCCCTCTGATCCTTTTGTCACCTGGAGTGAATGTCTGATAGTTTCTAGATTCTAGACCAGGGGATGACAAATTTTTTCTTATAGGGATAGATATTAAATATTTTAGGCTTTGTAGGCTAACAGACAAATTCGAGGAGTTTATGTAGGTATTTTTATAACCACTTTAAAAATGTAAAAACCATTCTTGGTTCTCAGGCAGCAGGGTAGATTTGGCCTGCAGGCATGGTTTGCAACCCTTGAGCTAGACCAGATCTGTCTGCTAGAACTCTCATGGAGGCCACGTATGTAATTTAACATTTTGTTGTTGTCATATTAAAAAGTAAGAACAGGTGAAATTAATAAATTTTATTTAATTTATAGATTTTATATAGTATGTCCAAATTATCATCCCAGCAGGAGCCCTGGTGGCACATCAGTTAAGCCCTCAGTTGCTAACTGAATGGTTGGTAGTTCAAACCCACCGAGCTGCTCTGTGGGAGAAAAGACCTGGCAGTCTGCTCCCGTAAAGATACAGCCAGGAAAACTCTATAGGGTAGTTCTCCTCTGCCCCATGGGGTGTCTGTGAGTTCAAATAGACTCGACAGCACCCAACATCAGTAACAGCGTGTGAAGAAGTTATTATTGTGTGTACTCTAAACTTATGACACGTTTCTGTTTAGCTAGCCGCTTTCCAAGTGCTCTGTAGCCCCACATGGCCAGCGACTGCGCATTGAACCTCTCTGGAGAAGTATCGAGTGTGATGGCTGTGCTGCCAGTCCTGCCACCAGGGCACGTGGTGTTATCTGTGCAGACAGCTTCCAGGATTCCTGGAGTGCTGGGTCTCTCATTACCCAAAACTTTCCTGTTTGTTCCCCTACCCCCCAGCCCTTGGTCTTTTTGCCAACTTCTGGGGGTTCCTTCTTTGACTACGACATTTTCTCTGGCGACGGTGCTCTTCTCCTTTGGGTGTATTTGGAAACTCCAGAGCTGGGACCCCATTCCTTGCTAGGCAGAGTTGGGGGCAGTGGGAGAAGGATGCTGGCCAGGCTTAGCAGGCCTGCCCCATGGGGAGTGAGGAGGATGCTGAGGACAGGATGGCATTTTCCTCTCCAGGCCCATTACTTGAGAGCTTGGACTTTGTGTCTTGGTTCTTAACATAGCTCCTTGTATGTGTTGAGTGTTTTGCAGTTGTATCCTAGCTGCCTTTTCCCCTGTGTTCTAACCTCTTACTTGGTCTTTCTCTCAGAGCTTTTCCCCCTGCCACACAGAGGGACTGCAGACAAAGATCTATGTTCTATTCTTGGCACAAATGTGCAGGGTGACTTCAGGGAGGTAACTATAGCTCTATATGCCTCAGTTTCCCACCAGTAGAGTGGGTGTCCATGTTTTGCTACAGGGAGTGGCAGGCTAATGAAATAGATGCAGGCCTCGCAAAGCCTGTCCGTTATGGAATCCCCTTCCTCGCAGTGCTTGTTCTGGGACGTATGGTGACAGCCCTTCTGGGGGATAGTCTTTGTCTGGGATGTCCCATGAGTACTGGGGCCCTCATGCTGGCCATAGGAAATAAAGACATCTGACTTGGAGTTTATCCAGGTTGTTTCCAGGCTGCCATTTTTCTTGACAGCAAGGAAAGAGCTTGTAGGGAGAAAGGCTGAGAGGGTAGTGCCATCCTAGAGCCCAGTGCTACGGAGGAGGGGCACAGAGGGGTGCGAAAAGCACTAGTGCTAATTTGGAAGTCTTTAACCTAAGAAAACAGGATCTCCTTTTACCTTGGGAAACTCAATACCCAAGTGCCTTTTTCATCTGAAATGACACAGTTGGACCAGCTTGGTGGTTTTCAAGCTTTCATTAAATCATGGAGCCTTTTACCAAAGGAATCTCACGTAGAAATGTGACGCTTACAACAGAAGGAGTGACACAACTGTGGGCCAGCTCGGTATTCCAGTACCCTCCACCTCCTACCCAGGGCCTGCGGATCCTCTCTGAGGATACTCTGCCTTAGAAGGTGTGGTCACCCCACTTTTTAGCAGTGGGGGTTCTGTGAAATCCTTGCGGCGGCTGCACAGCTGTGTTGGGCAGGACCCCAGAACTCCCCACCCTGCTGGTGCCTGCTTGATCGCTTCCTTTGGGAGGTGAGAGCCCAGTGGGTTGATTAACTGGCATTTCGTCTCTGGAGACTGGAAGTGGAATCTTCCAAACCACGCGTTGGTTTTCTCAGTCAGGGTCATCCTAGTTCACATGAAACCACAGCTCACTTTTGCCTGGAGCCTGTAACCCTTCCAGCCCCTTCCTCCCTTTGCTCTCAGCTGGGCCACAACTCTGCGCGGCACTGAGGGCCACCCTGGTCTTGGGGACAGCTTGTGGTGGGAGTCTGTGCAGTGGCCTGTGCACCCTGCTGACTCTAGTGCTTGATAAATCGCCTTCCATCTTTGGCAGTCAGGTGAGGCAAGCGGGGCTGCTGGCAGCGGCTCCACTTGTTGGAAGAGGAGGATGTTGAGTTTCAGAGATTGGGCGTCCTGCCCACGTTTCCTGCCCACATTACCTGGCTGCTTAGTGATGGAGCTCAATATGGATGTTCAAAGAGAGACTCCTATACCTGGCTTTGACTTGACTTACAAACTTGTTACTCTTTCTCTTTTGCTTGGGGCAGGTTGGTGGTAGGGAGGCTGGGGTATTGCTGGGAGGAGCTCAAGAGGCTGTGCCATCCTCCTACCTGTTGAGCAGGAGAGGAATTGTCCTCATTAGTGGATGGAGCAGCTGAGCCCCAGAGAGGTTCAGAGTAGCCTCAGTCACAAGAAGGCCAGCGAGGGCTTTCTCAAAGACCTCTGTTAACAAGTGGTAACCTTTGCTCAGGAAGCGGGCCTGGCCTTGACTTGGGCTCCCAGTGCTGGGTGTGAGACAGTGTAGGGCATTTTGTAGGTCACAGTGCATGTTCTAAAATCACCTAAGCCCCCAGGCATCCGCATCCCCAAGATGGGCTGTGAGCTGTGGTGGTGACCACACCTTTGACATAGCCCTGAACTGGAAGCTCTTTTTTTTTCCCGTGAAAGAGAAATTCAGAATCAGGAAAGAGCTGTGTCCTTGATCCCTGTAGGTTCTAAAGCTGGCTTAACAGGCAGACCAACCAGGACCCACAGCATCTTTCACACCCGGCTTCCTACCTCAGTATGGTCCTGGCCCAAAGCTAAAGTGGCCAGGAAGTAGGGGAACATCACTGGGAGGCCCAGCTGAGCCAGAGACAGTCGACATCTCCAGTGTCTCCCAGTGCCATCCCTGGAGCCTTCTCTATGCAGGGACTGGGAGAAGGGCTCGGGGTAGGGAACCTCAGGGCTGAGCAGAGTCGGGCGGGCCTTGAGCTTCCACCTGGTGATGTGCTCTGGCCCAGAATCTGACCAGCTCCTACTTTTCATTCAAATGTGGTCAAGTGATGGGGTGCAGTGGGTAAGACATGGGCTTTCAGCTCAGATTCGGGTTCAGATCCTGGTTACGTTTTCAAAGCTGATTAAGCAAGTTACTTGGAGTGTAAGTATCTGTTATCCTCATCTGAAAGATGAGAATCATAATCATACCTATATCTTTGGTTACCTGTGAGGACAGTAGAAGATGCTGGTAGAACATATCAAATACTGAGTTTGCAAGTGCTTGGGTGCGTGGTGGGTGCTCAGGACATGGGCCTCATTTTCAGGCACTGCCAATGAAGTGGGGAACACACAGATATAATATGTACCTAGCCCGTCTACTCTCCCGTGCACACATCTTTTTTGAATGTCTACCATGGGCAGGTGCCAGACGAGATGGTGCAGGTATAGAGCAGAGCATAGTAAATGCTCCCACCCTCATGGAGCCCAGTAGATGATGGGATGTTTGAACTGGAAAGCACCTCAGAGATCCTGGCCTCCAAACTTACTTTACAGATGAGGAAACAAACCAGAGTGGGGAAGAGGCTTCATCCATGATTTCATAGAGAGCTGGATGTCCGACCGATGATTCTGAGTCCCCAGCCTACCCCTACAGAACAACCCAGTGGTTTGCTCACCCCTGCCCTGCTTTGTATCACCCAGCAACTCCCTGAGAAGTAGCCCTTGGAGAATTGAAAGGGACATTGTCAGTTTGGTTGTGTAGGTTTGATTTTCAAAACGTGTATTATAGATAAAAAGATTAAACTGATTTTAAGAATTCTCATTGGTGTTAGTTGCCATCAGATCGGCTCCCAGCTCCTGGTGACCCCAGGCACAACGGAATGAAATGCTCCCCATCCTGTGCTATCCCCTTGATTGGTCATGGATGGGACCATTGTGATCCATAGGGTTTTCATTGGCTGATTTTTGGAAATAGTTCACCAGGCCTTTCTTTCTAGTCTGTCTTAGTCTGGAAGCTCAGCTGAAACCTATTTAGCATCATAGCAACATTCCATCCTCCATTGACAGACAGGTGGTGACTCTGCACGAGGTACACTGACTGGGAATTGAGGCTGGGTTTCCCGCATGGAAGGTGAGGAGTCTAACACTGAACCACCACTGCCCCCTTTAAGAATTCTTAGTGGGTGGGAGGATGAAGGGGTTAGCACGATCAGTTTAGAGTTTAACATTATAGGGCACAGGTTGCTCCAATGAGCAGTGACCACCTCTGAGTCCTTGCATCAAGCCCTGGGGAGTGTCCCGTGTAGGTCTCGTGAGTGACAGAGGTAGATCTTGACATCCTGAATCACTTCCCAGGGGAGTATCTGAGTTGCCTTTGGCATGCTGGGAGAGGATGAAGGGAAGCCTTTCTTGTCCTGCTGGTACCTCTTGGGGCAATCCCTTACCTAGGGCTGGTTGAAGCAGCCCAAGGGCTGTAGAGGGCAGCCCAGAGCCAAAGGGAGGGCCTAGCCCGAAAACACGGTGACGAGAGGTCTGACTCTTCGGTCCCCAGCGCTAATCATCCGCCTTGGCTGGCAGGTGGGCCCTGTGGCGTCGCTGCCCCCTGGACAGCCTTTATCAGGACGTGCTTTTCAAGGGGTGTGCCTTCCCACTCAGGGACCTTGGTTGGAAGCAAGTGGCCATGTTGCCTCTTCAGCACCTGTGGGCCAGATCTTCCTCCAGTGAGAGCTGCATGAGCAGGTACACCTTCTGTGGCTCCTGGTTCACAAGGCTCCCTTCCTGCCTGGCATCCCTGTGAGCTCAGCCTGATGGAGGCCAGCTCGCCGGCAGGCGGCGGCATTCTGTGGCGCTGAGGTTTTCATAGGCTTAAATCACAGGAGCAGTTGACACACTCTGGAATTATTTATTGAGGTGGTGGTGGTATTAATAGCTAACAGCACTTCCTATGTACTAAGCCACTGTTCTTAGCACTTTGCGTATATTATTTATATTCACAGCAGCCTTATGAGGTAGATAGTTAAGAAAATTGAGATAGAGAAAGGTAACGAAACTTGCCCGAGGGCAGTGCAGTAAGTGGCAGAGCGGAGATCTAAACCCAGACAATCTGACCCAAGCCCTCACTTTCCAGTCCTATATAACCATTTCCCACTCTGGCAAAAGGGAGCGTCGGTGGCCTTTTGGGCATTAGATCTCTGGCTGCGTGTGGCCTTGTTGGCCACTGGTGCCTAGGAGCTGGGCTGTCCGACCAGAGGGGTATGTGTGTCAGGAAGGACGAGGCTGGAGGATGTGACTTGAGCTGAACTTGCTTGGAGTTCCTGATTCTTCTCCTTCCCATCACACTCTTGTCCTACCTGTTTCTTAGTGGGAAGGACTGTGTTTTGAGGGGCAAGATGTGTATCTTTCCTGCAAAGCTGTTGCCCGCAAAGTTGTCCCTATGCATTCTTCAGCATTGCTCCCTTGGCTACAATGTCATCATGCTCCAAAAATCCAGCAGCCATGGGCTCATTGTCAAGACCAAACAGGGAAGAAGCTTTTTAAAATGTCACGTTCCCCTCGTCCTCCAGCTGCTGTAGCACAGGGAGGAGCCCTGAGCATGGGCTGGGCTTGCTGGGCATGTGTGTGGGCAGAGGGTAGGGGGAAGCAGGAATTCCAAGTGGGAGGGAGGATTGCCAACAGGCCGCAGTTGCCCCAGTTACTCTCCTGTGCCACTGGATGTAGTGAGTTGTTTTTTTTTTTTTTTTGTAATTCAGGTGAAATTCACATAACATAAAATTAACCATTTTAAAGTGTACAATTCAGTGGCATTTAGTATATTTATGATATTGTGCAACCACCCCTCTCTCTAGTTCCAAAACATTTTCTTCACTCCAAAATAAAGTCCTCTACCCATTAAGCATTCATTCCCCATTCCCTACAACACCCAGCCACTGACAACCACTAATAAACTTTTGATCTCTATGCATTTACCTGTTCTAGATATTTCACGTAAGTGAGATCATACAGTAGTTGTCCTTTTGTGTCTGGCTTACTTCGCTCAGCATGTTTTCAGGATTCATCCATGTGGTTGCGTGTATCAGAATTTCATTTGTCCTTATGGCTGAATAATATTCTGTTGTATAGATGTACCACATTTTGTTTATTCCTTTCATCTGTTGATAGACATTTGAGCTGTTTCTACCTTTTGTCTGTTGTGAGCAGTGCTATAGTGAACATTAGTTTGCTTGCATCTGTTTGAGTCTTTGCTTTTTAGCTTCTTGGATATATACCCAGCAGTGGGATTGCTGAGTCCTACTTGTGTTTTGAATCAGCACATCAAGCCCAATGTTGGCACTGCAGACTGTTGGGGTGGAGACAGCAGAGGTGATGCTGGATAGGTGGAGGACCACTGCACAACTCTGACCCCAGCTGGGTGCTCTACCTTCGGAGGAGTATGGGATGGAGACCTGGCGTCCCCTGGGGGATCCTCAGGGGCTGCAACCACTGGGTGCAGCTGTGAGGTGGTGGCAGGTGGGCCTGTACCTGCTGTGTAGAGTGGCCTCCTTCCTGCTTGTCCAACCTGTAGATCAGCCATCCTGCCAAGAAGGGGCTAAGTGGGGGCTTAAATATTATATATGTCGGGGAGGGAGCCAGAGGCCAAATGATTTAGGGAGACCCTCATGCCCTCCAGAGGGGTGAAGTACACAGGGCCCCACTGGGAAAGGGCCACGTCGTCTAATTCTGGGCCTCCAGGGGCACTTGGGCAGCTAGAGGAAGAGACCTTGTCTGTCTTGCTCACCACTGTGTTACCAGGTTTCAAACTTTATTTCTTTAGCAGCAGAACAGCCCGCCGTTTATTTTCTTGCATGAAAAGTAACATAGAACTTACATATATGATACATAAAACTTGTTGAATACAGGGAGGAGGCATGGCCCCACCTATGAGACCAACAACTCTGCCTTCTGGGGGCTTCACAGTTTGAAAACTACTTATTTAT
The DNA here is from genome assembly GCF_000243295.1 of Trichechus manatus latirostris. Lineage (NCBI taxonomy): Eukaryota > Metazoa > Chordata > Mammalia > Sirenia > Trichechidae > Trichechus > Trichechus manatus. The sequence continues at coordinate 3,442,348 of NW_004444016.1, read as the reverse complement.
TGTAACCCTTGCATTAATATTTTTAGTATAATGGAATATTTGATATATACAAAAGAATGTAAGTAGCACCTATGCATAATATAAATCATCATAATAAAATGAACACTCATGACCTACCACCTAAACTAGGAAATAAAACATTGTCAGTCCCATGGAAATGCCCTCTGTGTCCCTTTCTGATGGCGCCCCCTTCCACAGAGGCAACCCCAGAAGGTTACAGTTGGAGCTGAGGCCCAGGGTGAAGTACCTGAGCTGACTCTCTGGGCATTGCTCTTCAAGATGGTGAAAGTTAAGCAGAGAACAGGGACAAAAGTGCATTTTGATATAAGCCCTTGTTTTTCTATCTCTCCCTGACCTCCAAGGAGCACCAGAGGCTCTGGGGATTACTTCATTGGCCTTTGCCAATGGATACTGCCTCTGTCTGCCCAGCCCTTTCTCCTGGACTTCTCTCCAAGTTAAAGATTGGCAGTTGTTAAAGTGAAAGGTTTTTCTGTCCAGCTGTGTCTAGGAATCTGTTTCAATCCAGATGGTCTGTAACATAGGCACTGGGAACATGCCAGCTTAAGATGCAGCCTTTTAAGGCAGTGCTGTCAAGTGGAAAGGACTCAGAAGTGGAAACCAGGAGACCTGATGTGAAGGCTCATTTGTGTCCTGGCTGATGGACAGCAGGAGAAGTAATCCAGTGGGAAGAAACGTGAGCAGAGGCACTGAGAGACAGGGAGTAGCAGGCGGGGCAAATCAGTTACTGAGTCTGTGAGGACATGCTGGGATCATTGGGGGAGCAGTTGTCTAGGTCAGCAGTTCCCCAATTTTTTGGTCTTAGGACCCCTTTATACTCCTCATTGTTGAGGCCTTCAAAGGGCTTTTGTTTATGTGAGCTTTAACCTGTTGCCGTCTAGTCGATTCCGACTTGTAGTGACCCTATTGGGTAGAATAGAACTGCCCCATAGGGTTTCTAAGGAGCGGCTGGTGGATTCAAACTGCCGACTTTACTCGTCCATATTTACTGTGTAAGAAATTAAAACTGAGAAATTAGAAGTATTTATTAATTCATTTAAAAATAATAAACCCATTACTTCTTGTTACGGTTTGAATTGTGTCCCCCAAAAATGTGTGTTGTAAATCCTAAACTTTATGCCTGTGGTTATAATCCCATTTGGGAATGGGTTGTCTTTGTTGTGTTAATTAGGTAGAATTAGTGTAGGGTGTATTTTGCGTCAATCTCTTTTGAGATATAAAAGAGATTAAACAACTGAGCAGAGGAGAGATGGGATAAGATAGATGCCAAGCCACATGGGTATCTCCAAGGAACCAGCAAGCAGAAGCTGAAGAGAAAGGACCTTCCTCCAGAGCTGACAGAGAAAGAAAGCCTTCCCTTGGAGCTGGAGCTCTGAATTCAGACTTCTAGCTTCCTAAACTGTGAGAAAATAAATTTGATTGTTAAAGCCATTCACTTGCGATATTTCTGTTATAGCAGCACTAGATAAGTAAGACAGAATTTGGTACCGAAGAGTTGGGTGCTTCTCTAACAGATACCGAAAATGTGGAAGCTGTCTTGAAATTGGGTAATGGATAGAGGCTGGAAGAGTTTTAAGGTGCCTAGTAGTAAAAGCCTAGATTGCCTTGAAGAGAGTGTTACTAGAAGTGTGAACGTTAAATGTACCTTTGTTGAGGCTTTAAAAGAAAATGATGAACATGTGATTGGACAGTGGAGGAAGGGTGATGCTTTTTTGCAGTGGCAAAGAACTTGTCTGAATTATGTTCACACGTTTGGTGGAAGGTAGAACTTGTAAGTGAACTTGGATATCTGGCTGATGAGATTTCTAAGCAAGATTTTAAAGGGTTTCTCCTTGCCACTTATAGTAAAATGGGAGAGGAAAGAGATGAACTTAAAAATGATTTGTGTAAAATGAAAACACAGCATAACCTTTTAAGATCCAATTATTTTTTGCTTTGAATTTTTTGTTGATACCATGTGTCTTTGGCTGGGTTCTATAGAGAAGCAAAATCAGTGAAACATATATATATGTACACACACACACACACACACACACACACACACAGGGAGAGGGAGAGAGAGAAAGATTTATCACAAGAAAATGGCTCATGTAGTTGTAGAGGCTGGCAAGTCCCAAGTTCATGGATCAGGCATCAGGCTGGAGGCTTCTTGTGACTCATGTAACTGAAGGGGCTGACGAACCCAAGATTGGTAGGTCAGACAGCAGGTCACTAGCTCACGGGCTGCTGAGACCGCCGAATCCAAGATCGGCAGGTAAGACAGCAGGCTTCTCCCTCACAGGCTGCAGAGGCTGATGAATTCCAAGATTGGCAGGTAACACAGCAGGCAACTGGCTCAAGTCCCCAGAACCAGAGGTCGGATGATGACAAGCTGGATGCAGGATTCAGAGCTAGCAAGTGAGGTTTACCAGAATGTCCATATATATATTGGATGCAGGCCACACCCTCGAGGAAACTACTATTGCAACCGACTGGCTGTTCACATCAGATCACATCATGGAGGATGACTACATCATTACATAACAGCCAAATTACATCATTACATAACTGCCAGACTTCATCCTTACAAAACTGCCAAACTACGTCATCACATAACTGCCAAACCACTGAGAATCATGCCCTAGTCAAGTTGACACACAACCTTAACCATCACAGGCTACCCCTTGTTAACTCGGCACCTGTACATATCTCCTTAAACCATACACAGTCTCTAAATAAAGACAATTAGCTAGTCATATTTGCACCTAGCATGAGACGACCAATATGTGTACAACTGAAAACACACTAGCCCCGTTTGTATCTTACATTTTATAAGAGAAGAAAACAAAAATGTTCAATGAACACATACAAGAAATACTCAAAACAGTTACAGTCCTCGTTTCTGCAACTGGTCACATGATCATAGCTGGTATTTAGAACTACCTTCTTCTACCACCCATTCATATTTCCTTTACCCTTAGCAAACACCTCAGCTGGTTGTGGTTCTTTGCCTGGTGGGGGTAACCCAAACCTTCATTCCTGAAGGGTTTGGGCCATTAGTAGTCATGTTTGAATTGGGTTGTGGTTTTCCATTGACTTTAATCACAGGGCATGGTAGTAGTAAGAGATACCCAAGGGATCTCCTGTATCATCTCCGTTATGCAACACTGATCTGACTTCCCATTGTTAATCAGGATCAATTACACCAGCCAGTATGGTAGCTCTCTTCTTTGCCTGTTGATCCAGATACATGAGGAGCCCAAAGTGGCTGGGTAGCATTCTTAACTTCTGGTTCAGTGGAATCTGTGTTGTGTCTCCAGGTGGGAGCATTCCTCCCGTTGGAACTAAGACCTCTAGACCCACAGAGCATAGGGACGCGGGGACAGGAAGCAGAAATTTTGCAGGTGGGTCACTAAGGGTAATAGTAAGTGTTACCACTCCCACTTCCCACCCCTTGACTCCTGGGTTCATGAATCCTGGCTATGGAGAAACAGCACCATATATTGGGCTCTAGTTTAGAGCATATGTAGCTTCCTGGAGAACATTGCCCCAACCTGCAAAGTATTGCCACCTAGCTGGTGCCCTGTTGTGTCTTTAGAAACCCATTCCATCATTCTTTCAAGCCAGCTGCTTCGGGATGATGGGGAATATGGTAAGCCCAGTGAATTTCATGAACATGGGCCCATTGCTGAACTTCATTTGCTGTGATGTGAGTCCTTTGATCTGAGGTGATGCTGTGTGGGATACCGTGACAGTGGATAAGGCATTCTATAAGTCCGTGGATTGTAGTGCAGGGAAGGCAAATCTGTATTTAGATTAAGTGTCTATCCCGGTAATAATGAAATGCTGACCTTTCCGTGATGGAAGGGGTCCAATGTAATCAACCTGCCACCAGGTTGCTGGCTGATCACTTTGAGGTATGGTGCCGTATTGGGGACTCAGTGTTGGTCTCTGCTGCTGGCAGATTGGGCACTCAGCAGTGGCTGTAGCCAAGTCAGCCTTGGTGAGTGGAAGTCCAAGTTTCTGAGCCCATGCATAACTTCCATCCCTACCACCATGGCCACTTTGTTCCTGAGTCCATTGGGCAATGATGGGAGTGGCTGGGGAAAGAGGATGACTGGTTTTCACAGAAACCGAAATTCTATCCACTTGATTGTTAAAATCTTCCTCTGCTGAGGTCACCCTTTGGTGAGCGTTCACATGAGACACAAATACCTTCACTTTGGCCCATTCAGAGAGATCTATCCATATACTTTTTCCCCATACCTCCTTGTCACCAATTTTCCAATCATGTTCCTTCAAAGTCTCTGATCATCCAGTCAAACCATTGGCCACAGCCCATGAATCAGTATACAATCACACATCTGGCCATTTCTCCTCCCAAGCAAAGTGAACAACCAGGTGCACTGCTCGAAGTTCTGCCCATTGGGAGGATTTTTCTTCATAACTGCCCTTCAGGGAGGTCCCAGAAAGGAGTTGCAGTGCAACCACTGTCCACTTTCAATTGTTGCGTGCATATTGTGCAGAACTCCTGGTACCAAATTCTGTCTTAGTTAACTAGTGCTGCTATAACAGAAATACCACAAGTGGATGGCTTTAACAAACAAATTTATTCTCTCAAGATTTAGGAGGCTAGAAGTCCAAATTCAGGGTGCCAGCTCTAGGGGAAGGTGTTCTCTCTCTGTTGTCTCTGAGGGAAAGTTCTTGTCTCCCTTCAACATCTGTGGGCCCGACTTTCCTTGGAAATCACCTTGTGTCTTGGCATCAGTCTTCCCCTGGGTCTTAGCGCAGGAAGCCTGGGTCCAAAGGACCTGCTCCGCTCCCAGCTCTTGTTTCTTAGTGGTGGTAGGTTCCTCCCTTTCTGCTCACTTCTCTCTTTTTTTATCTCTTGTAAGATAAAAGGTGACGCAAGCCACACCCCAGAGAAACTCCCCCTTACATCAGATCAGGGCTGTGAGCTGAGTAAGGGTGTTGTATCCCACCCTAATCCTCATTAACATGACCTAATCCTGCCTCGTTAACATAAGGGAGAGCTCATTCCCATAGGGGACCATAACTACAGGCATAGAGACTGCGATTTACAACACATCACAAAATGGAGGATAATCAGATCACAAAATGAAGGACAACCACACAATACTGGGAACCATGGCCTAGCCAAGATGACAGATTTTTTGGGGGGGATACAGTTCAATCCATGTGTTTTTTATTAATGGAAACATGCTGAATTATTGGGTATTGTTGAATTTTTGGTAGGTAGTATGGATTTTTTTTTTCTTGCCCCCTCCCACAAGCCTACCCTTTAGAGTACAGAGGGACATATGTTGTACCAATAATTGTACCCCAGAGTCCCCCTAGAATCTACTGGTACATACGTGTACTGAATTTTTTTGTGTGTGTTTTTTATTTTTCCTATCATAAATGCACACACCACACGCAACACCCTGTAGCAACAGTAATTTGTGACACACATGTTTTTTCTGTTTCAGTCACAAAGGCCCCTGCCATGCGACAGCATGCACTGTCAGTGGGAAAGCAGCTTCCCAATAAACCCCATAGGCTGAAAAAGTAAGTGGTCCCTTAATGTACTGCCAGGTATGAAAAGGTGAAAGATTTGGAAAATTCTGTTGTACAAACTAAGGACATGTTTCTTACAATGTTCACCAAGGGCATGGCTACACAATCTTTTGTTAAAGAAATTAAGCCTGTGATTGATGGATCTAACCAACTACCACAGCAGAAAACCCATCAGCTTAGACTGAAGGGGACAGAGAAAGAACGAAAGGAAAACTGTGTCTGCCTCTTGGAATTCTACAGGCAGGAAACAGGCCAAAGGCATATCTGTTATCCTCCAGGAATAGAAAAGGACCATCCCTGGAGCAGCTCAGAGATCAGAAGAACTGTTGGAAGGATCAAGGGAAGCAGAGCTGCCTTGGTCTCAAAGGGTGGGGCCGTGGCCTTTGGGGTTTCCAGGGGTAGGGCCATGGTCTCCTGGATCTCAGAGGCTGGGGCCACAGCCTCCTAGGTTTCAAAGAGTCGGATCTTTACCAGCTCAGTTCCAGAGTGTGGGGCTGCTGTTAAGGTGTGCTAGGGTGATGAGGCTATCACCTAAAGCAGAGGCGGCAGTGTTGCCATGCCCAAGGGACAAAAGAATGGGGCCTCCAGGTCTAAGGGGGTGGGGTCGCCACTCAGATGCACAAGGAGAATAGGACCGCCCAGAGACAGGGGAGCAGAGTTGCCATCCCAGAGGGCCTGGAAGGCAGAGCTGAAGCCCAGGGCCGAGGGGCCTCCACCCCGAATCCAGAGGGCATGGCCAACAAACATGCGGGCCAACAAACACCCAGAATCTGGAGGGCAGGGCCATTGCCCCGATGGTCTCAGAGAAGAGAGGAGCTAAAGTAATTTGTTCTGCTGGGTTTTAGACTTTTTTGGTGCCTCTTATCCCTTCTTTCCCTGCAGTTTCTCCTATGTGTAATGGAAATGTCTACCTTGTATCTGTTCCACCATTATACTTTGAAAACAGATAATTTGTAGTCTAGATTCCACAGGTTCAGAAAGGGAAAGGAATTTTGCCCCAGGATGGAATTTGCTTAAAGTCTCATCCGTATTTGATTTAGATGATTCAGAAGATGAGATTTTGAATTTGTAGTTGATTTAAGACTTTTGGGATGATATGGTGGGGTGAATGTGTTTTGCATGTGACAAGGACATGAATTTTTGGTGGCCAAAGGGTGGAATATTATGGATTGAATTTTGTCCAACAAAAATATGTGTTTTAAATCCTAACCTCTGTGCCTGTGGTTATAATCCCATTTGGGAATGGGTTGTCTTTGTTGTGTTAATGAAGCAGTATTAGTGTAGGGTGTATTTAGAGTCAATCTCTTTTGAGATATAAAAGAGATTAAACAAGCAAGCAGAGCAGAGATGGGGAAAGTGAGATGCTAAGACACATGGAGATCTCTAAGGATCAGGAAGCAAAAGCTGAAGAGACACAGACTTTCTCCAGAGCCAGCAGAGAGAAAGCCTTTCCCTAGAGCTGGTGCTCTGAATTCTGCTGTCTAGCCTCCTAAACTGTGAGAAAATAAATTTGTTTGTTAAAGCCATCTACTTGTGGTATTTCTGTTATAGCAGCACTAAACTGGATAACTAAGACAGAATTTGGTACCAGAAGAGGGGGTGCTGCTCTAACAGATACCGAAAATGTGGAAGCAGTTTTGGAATTGGGTAGTAGGTAGAGGCTGGAAGAGTTTTAAGGTACCTAGTAGTAAAAGCCTAAATTGCCTTGAAGAGAGTGTTACTAGAAGTGTGGATGTTAAATGTGCTTCCAGTGAGGCTTTAAAAGATAAGGACGGTGGAGGAAGGGTGATGCCATCCACTTGTGGTATTTCTGTTATAGCAGCACTAGATAACTAAGACATGTATTAACATAAATGACATGTGTTATGAAAAAGAAAATTTTGTTTTCCTAAACAAAAAAAATTTTAGTGAGAGGAGCTGCGTGATTTTACATTTTTGCAGATGTCTTTAACATCTGTCATCATAGAAGACAGCTGGATTCTCATAGCTCCTGAATTCATTCTGTTGTGATACCACATGTCGTGTAGCCTCTGGAAGACTCTCCTGTACACTTGCGAAAAAATGAGAGTGAAAAAGGCAAGTAAAGTCTTAGTCTTATCATAAAAATAAGTTTGGCTCATGGACCTTTGAGAGGGTATTAGGGACTTGCAGGGGTCCCTGGCCATGCTTTGAGATTCGCCTTGAAGGCCTTGGATGCCAAGGCAGAGTGTTTCACCTTGACAAGAGCAGCAGTAAGGAAGCACATCGTGATGGATCTAAGGTGGGTACAGATCTGGGAAGAGACCCGAGGCGGCACTCAGAGTGAGCCCACATGAGGGAGACCGAGCATGGCTATGGCCTCCTGGCAGGTTCGCTGCATTAACGCAGGAGAATTATAACACCAGCTACTCCCTCCAGGCGGTTGGAGCGAGCCTCCTTCCAGTCCTGGCTCACCCTTAAACTGCCAACCTCCCAGGCTCTCTGAGGAATAGAGGGGAAGTGCGTGCTAAGGGCATGGATGTTAAGTGTTGTTTCACCAACAGTGTGAAAAACAATGGGGTAGGTTTTATTCTCTTGGTTTCACAGACGTGAAGTCTGAGGCTTAGAGAAGGAATTTGCTTTACTTTTATGTTGAACCCCTGTGCTCTGTGGAAGAGGACGGGAAGAGTCAAAGCAACTCAGTGTTCAAAGCTAGGCAACTGGACCAGAGGCGGCTGTGGGTTGCTGATTTGGGGGCTTGAGAGCAATTTAGGGATTAACAGACTAGGACAGGTGGCCTCATTCCTCCTCACAGCCCCACTGCAAGCTTGCTCTGCAGCCAGAATGTGAGCTGTTTCTGTTCATCGGACCTCAGTCCTTTTATCTGTTCACTGAAAGTGCTGTGCTTGGCAGTTTCCAGTGTCCCATCCAAATTCTGACTTGAGTTTGGTGTTGGACTTGCTAAGTTCGAGGTGTGATGAAACACAGGGCTGAAATTTGGGTAGGACGTCCAGGTGGAGAGGGAGGGATGCAGATTTCCTCGGTCTAGAAGTGATATTGACTCCCGGGGAGGGGTGCCCTCTGAGGATGTGAGAGTGAAGGGAATGAATGGAATTTTGGAAGGCACCTAGAGGCCTACAAGTGACAAGTGGAGAGGTTTTTTGGGGGCTGGGTGGGTGCCTTGGGGAAACCTCAACTGGGTCCTGACCCTTGGATTTTTTGACAGGAATTTTGATGTCTTTAACGTTCAGTAAGAGAGCTATCCCCTTGGACTGAAATCTTTTAGTTATACCACAGTTTCTGTCATGAGCGTATGTGTATATATATATATATATATATGTTTAATTTTATTGTGCTTTAGGTGAAAGTCTATAGCACAAATTAGTTTCTCATTCAAAAATTTATGCACAGATTGATTGTGACATTGGTTGCAATCCCCGCAATGTGTCAGCACTCTCCCCCTTTCTCTTCATACCCCGGGTTTCCTGTGTCCATTCTTCCAATTTTCCTGTCCCTTCCTGCCTTTTTGTCTTTGCTTTTGGGCAGGTGTTGCCCATTTGGTCTCCTATACTTGACTGAACTAATAAGCATGTTGCTAATGTGTGCTATTGTTTGTTCTATAGGCCTGTCTAATCTTTGGCTGAAAGGTAGACTTTAGGAGTGGCTTCAGTTCTGAGTTAGCAGGGTGTCCAGGGGCCATAGTCTTGAGGGTCCCTCCAGTCTCTGTCAGACCAGTAAGTCAGGTCTGTTTTTGTGAATTTGAATTTAGTTCTACATTCTTCTCCCACTCTGTCCAGGACCCTCTATCGTGATCCCTGTCAGAGCTGTTGGTGGTGGTAGCCAGGCACCATCTAGTTCTTCTGGGCTCAGACTGGTAAAGGCTGTGATTCATGTGGTCCATTAGTCGTTTGGACTAATATTTTCCTTCTGTCTTTGATTTTCTTCATTCTTCTTTGCTCTAGATGGGATGGGACCAAAAGATGTATCTTAGATGGCCACTCGCACAGTTTTAAGACCCCAGATGCTACTCATCGAAGTAGGATGTAGAACATTTTCTTTACGAACCGTGTTATGCCAGTTCACCTAGATGTCCCTTGAGACCATGGTTCCCAGCCCTCAGCCCCAGTAACTTGGTCCCTCAAGGTGTTTGGATGTATCTACGAAGTTTCTATGACTTTGCCTTGGTCAAGTTGTGCTGACTTTCCCTATATTGTGTGTTGTCTTTCCCTCTACCAGAGTTAACACTCGTAGTTTCACCTCCTCACCTCTCCCTTCCTTTGTAGCAATCAAAGATTGTTTTTTTCTGTGTGTAAACCTTTTCTTGGGTTTTATAATAGCGGTCTCATTCAATATTTGTCCTTTTGTGATTGACTTATTTCACTCAGCATGATGCTCTCTGGATTCACCCATGTTGTGAGATGCTTCGAGGGTTCTTTATCGTTGTGTAGTATTCCATTGTGTGTATATACCATAATTTGTTTATCCATTCATCTGTTGATGGGCACTTAGATTGTTTCCATTTTTTTGCTATTGTGAATAGTGCTGTAGTGAACATGGTTGTGCCTATGTCTGTCTATTCATGTGACGGCTCTTATTTTTCTAGGATATATTCCTACGAGTGGGATTGCTGGATCATATGGTATTTTATTTCTAGCTTTGTAAGGAGGCACCATATCATTTTCCATATTAGTTATACCATTTTACATTCTCACCAGCAGTGCATAAGAGTTGCAGTCTCCCTGTAACCTCTCCAACATTTGTTATTTTCTGGTTTTTTGTTTTTTTTTCTGGTTAGTGCCAGTTAACGTCGGGGTGAGATATTTTCTATGGCATCTGTGCAAGAAAATATTTCCCTTGCCCTGTTCCTCCCTGCCCATCGCTCCTCCCAGCCCCAGACCCTGTCCTCATTGGCTGGCTGTCCTTGTGGAAAGGTCTGTGTAGGTTTCTTTTGAGAACTTTTCAGCTTGACCTTGGTCTGTATCGCTGGGGCTGCCTGGCCTCAGGGCCTCCTTTCCAGTGCCCCTTCTATGTTTTTTCCTTTTTTGGATTTGAGGAACTAATTTTCCAGGCTTCATATTGACAGGTGGAGTTTATGTCTTTGGTCTCTCTTAAAGGTTTAAAGAAAAAGTTACCAAAGTTGTACATGAATATTCATAGCAGCACTGTTCACAGCCGCCCAAAGGTGGAAACAACCCAAGTGTCCATCAGCAGATGAACGGATAAACACAATGTCATGTATCCACGCAACAGAATATTATTCATCCATCAAGAGAAATAAAGTCTTCATACATGGTCCCACATGAATGGATGAACCTTGAAAACTAAGTGAAATAAATCACAAAAGATCATGTATTGTATGATTCCATTAATGTGAAATGTCCAGATAGGCAAATCCATAGAGACAGAAAGCAGATTGGTGGTTGCCAGGGTCTGGGGAGAGGGGGTAATGGGAAGTGACTGCTAACACATGCAGAGTTTCCTTTTCGGGTGATGAAAATGTTCTAAAATTGTGGTGATGGTTGCACAACTCAGTGAATACACTAAAACCCACTGAATTCTATACTTAAAAAGGGTGAATTGTATGGTATATGAATTATATCTCAATAAAGCTATTAACAAAAAAGCAATTTCCACCACCTTGTTTTTGGCTTGTGTCCATATTCACATTTTGCCAAACCATTATATGACACATCTTTATTTCATGTCTTCCTGTCATTTTGTATTTGACAGTTGCTACCAATGAATAGTCCAACACAACAGCATCGCCATCCATTCTTGTCTCCTTCTTGGCTGCCTCAGACCCTGGGAGCCTATTTTATGGTCACAGTGTTGGCCTCACTCTTTCACATTCACGGACACACAGGCAACTTGTAGTTGGAACTATGGCCAAATGTGTGTCAGCAGTGAGGATGTGTTCAGTGCAGAAACAATGGGCCAGCAAATAGCATTTCTTAGAGCTCTGGTCTTTGCCTCACCAGATATTTATTGAGTGTCTATGCCTCTACCCTGTGCTGCTCCTGGTATGGCAGAAGGTGGGGCTATCGACAGCTTGTCCTGAGATCCAGGGGCCTCAGCAGTCAGTCTGGACAAGTGGGACCTTATGGTGCTGGCCTTTCTTGTGGAGTTTTTTGGGATGTGTGCACCCTCTCCTGCCCATGAATATGCTACCGAGGGGGAGGCGCAGCTTTGGGATGCTTCCTGGAGCTGCTGCCTTCCTTGGACAGAAGCTTGGGCCTCTGCAAGGACTGGCCATCTTCTATGCGGGCTCAGCTTGATGTTTACTTTCCTCAGGCCGACCTTCTCCTGACTGTGATTTCTAATTGACCTTTTGCTTACTTCTCATGAAGTGTCTCCTGAACTCCTCCCCTTGGCTCCCTGGTGCTCCTCCCTCTTTCCCTTATCTCTACTTTTTGTGCCTTTGTCTTGGTGTTGGTATTGCTCATGGCCTTATCATCTTTGTACTGATGGCCTCAAATCCTAGCCTTTGGCAGCACAGGTTGGTGGACGGTGGGAAGGACATGTCTGTCTTGCCTTTACAGAGAAAAGCAGAGGAGGGAGGAAAGAGTGGCACAGGCAGGGAAGGCGAGGAGGTGAGCACTGAGGAGTGGGACTGGTGTCCTGGGGTGCCCAGGACAGGCCTATTTCACCTGATGCTTGATGTTATTAACAGGGCTCCTTTCATTCTCAGAAGCGTCCTAGTTTGGATGGTAAGTTATGTGGCTACCCTATTTAGGAAGCCTGAAGTAGGAAATTTGTTGGCCTAGTTTCACTGTGGGTGGGGTAGAGGTGGTGGCCTGTGTACAGACTTGATGTCTTTGCACAGGTGGGAAGGACTCCTTCCAGCGAAGAGCCTCCTGATCTCTGTCAGTCTCTACACTCCTTAACCACCAATGGTTCCCAGCCAAGCTGGGTGAGTGGCTCTAGGGGGAGGTTGGTTTCTGGTTGGTTCACCTGTAGTGATAGGGATAGGGGTGTTTTCTTCCATTAGTACCTTACAGGTGATGTGCTTTGATGGCTGTATGAGCTTCCTGGGGCCACTGTCACAAATTATCACAAACAGCACACACTTATTCTCTCAGACTTGGAAGCCAGAAATCTGGAATCAAGGTGTTTGTAGGGCCGTACTCCCTCTGGAGGCTCTAGGGGAAAATCTGGTTTATGCCTCTTCCAGCTTCTGGTGGCTGCTGACACTCCTTCAACTGTGGGTACATTACTTCAGTTTCTGCCTCTGTGGTCACATGGCCTTCTCCTTTTCTCTGTCTCAAATCTCTCTCTGCCTCTCTTATAAGGACAGTTACTATTGGAGTTAGGGTCCACCCAGATAACCCAGGATGGTCTCATCTCAAGATCCTTAACTTAATCTCCAAAGTCCCTTTTTCCCAATAAAGTCACGTTCACAAGTTTAAGGGGTTAGGATGTGAACATATCTTTTTGGGGGCTACCACTAAACCCACTACAGTAGCTTGGCTGCAGGGATGTCTGGGCAAGACCCTGAGTGGGTGCTAGTCGAGATTAGACTCTCCCTGGAGAAAAGTCCCACTCAGGAACGTGCCTCCTCCTGGGTTGATGGCCAGCCTCCACTTGATGAGGTGGCTTAATGACATCAAGAGGCCCTGGGAAGTGGGTAGCCAGACACTTTAACTCAAATCCTGCTTCTGCCTCCCCTAGCTCTGTGGCCTTGGACAGGTCACTCCATCTCTTTGGGCACCTCCATTTCTTCTGCAACATAGAAGCAGTGGTAGTGGTAGCTATGATGATCCTGGGAGAAGTACATGTGTGACTAATAAGGGAGACCGGAGGGCATTTCCAAACAGACCCGCTAACCCTGCTCCTTTAGCTTTGTTGCCGTGTCCTTCAGAGCACCCTTGTTGGCTAGGGAAGGGGACGGGACACCTGCTGCATATCCAGTGTGTTCCTACCAGCTGATGTGCTGCGGCCTCTCTCACCCTTTGTCCAGCTTCCTCCCACAGCACGTTGTCCAGATCCTCAGGAGACCGCACCACCCAGGCTCTCCCTGGACCCACTGGCAGAGGCTGAACACGATTTGGAGCATCCTTATAGGCCTCAGAGTAGCCGACTCCTCGCTTTTGGAGGCAGGTCGATGGTGGTGATGTTAAGGAGGGTAGTTTGAGTCCCACACTGTCTGAAGGCAAAGCCACAGGACATTATTTTCTCATGACTTGGTGTGGAGGCACCATTGGAATAAGTCCCTCCAGGGGACTACCGTGATGGCCAACACCTCTTTGGTTCTGGTGCGTTTGCTCTAAGGGAAAAGCTCCGTTTTCCTGGGGCCCTGTGGCACTTCTAGGTCTGGGTGGAAGGAAGTGTGACTCCTGGTATGGGCTGTCAGGTATTTGGGGCGAGGGGACAGACAACCCTGCAGAGAAGGTTTTCTCCCTGGGGGCTTGGACTTGGAGCCATTTGGTCCTTGCACCATCCGTCTAGGTGACCACAGGACGCAGAGATAAGGCCTGAGGCTGGACTTTGACATGTGCTCATAGACCCCAGTGCCTTTTCCTGACCCATTCAGATGTCCCAGAGAAGACAGGGGACCTTGAGGCTAGCTATGATTTACACACTTATGAAGATGTCCAGAAGGCTGCTACCTGGGCCTTGCTTCTCCTTTTGTAATTGAAATGCAGAAAATATTAAACAGCCAGTGCATATGAGTGTGAAAGTGTTTTCACAGAAACTTCTTTGGAAAAAGGTGGGGGATGGAGAGGATCCAAAGAGCCAACCTCAAAACTGTAGAAGATGGATGAGCTTCAGCTTACACACAGTCTACCCATAGGTCTTTCAGGGACATCTCCACCAGCAGGTTGTTTGCCTCCATCCAAATGCTCTGCCGGCCCCCCACCTTTGGCCCAGAGAAATCTTTGCCCCAAGAATTTCCCCAGAGCTTGTATACTGGTACCCTCAGATATAGATCCTTCTTTAGGACTGTTAGGGACTTTGCCTCATAAAGAACTTTCATGGTGGTGGTGACTGGAAATCCAGTTTGCAGCCTGGTGAGGAAACCTGTATGGGATTTGGTGGGCCCTGCTCTGCCCTTACCCTTGGAATCTGGAGATTCAGAGTCCCTTTGGACTGGCTCCAGGTGACTCTGTGGTTGTGTCAGCACACTCTTCTGTGACTCTGAAACTCACCACCTTCCTGCTCTCGTGACTGCTCTGAGCAGCCAGCCCCCTCATCTTTCTGAGCACCAGTTGTGTGCTAGGCACTGTGAAGGTCCTGGGATAAGTGTCCTCAGCTTTAGCCATTCTTGATTGTTTTGCAGCCCAGTGCTTGTTTGCTTGTTTGATGTTGTTTCTTTTAATGGTGTGGAGGGGTTGGTGTACTTCTCTAATCTGTTGTAGAGGATGAAACAGAGACCCACACTATCTTATCCCTGGGCCACACAGTGAGTAAGTTGTGGAACCGGGACTTGAACCTGGGCCTCCTTGTTCCCAGGCCAGGGTCTTTACACTGTCCAGAGCTGTTAGATCATGCCACTGGTGGAGAATAGGCTATAAGGGTTTCCTGACCCCCTTCCTTGTCCTGCCAGGGACGATGAAGGCCTCCTTTTAGAAGCCTTCTGCGGAACTGTCTCAGAAGTCATGCCTTGCATGGTCAGGAAAACATCATCCCTCCCCTTTAAAAAACAATATATGGTAAGGACTATATAATAGCATTACATAAAAGGTAACAAACGAAAAAATTCTAAAAACTTGCCCATGATCCCAACAGTCAACAAAATCCCTGTTGGCTTTTTGACTCCATCTTTATGCATCTTATGAGCATAGACCCTGTTTTTCCTTCTTCCCGTGATTGCTTGTTCACGTGTCTTGTCTCTCTTGCTAGACCGCAAGCCCCTTGTTTTTATCTCTGGTGCTGGGCGTAGTTCAAGCTTCTGCATGGTTCCTGGGGAATTTCTGTTGAACACCTCCAGAGGGCACCAGTCACAGGAGACAGTATAGATGAAGCCACCTGGATCTGGGCAGGAAGTGCTGGCTTATGGAGTCGAGCGTGTGCCGTTGTATGTTTTGTTCTTGCTTAATGCTGTGTCAGGCTCTGGAGGGTTTCTTAGATTCTTCATAATTATTTATAATTAACAGCTGTGTAACATCTCGGTGAGTTGTTAGACCGTCATTTACTTAGCCATTTCCCTGCTGGACATTGGGTTGCTTCCCCTGTTTTGCTGGTACAGGTAATCTGGCTCTAAACTCCTTCATATGTTGAACTTATGCTTTGCTCTGTATTATTCCTTCTGTCTCGATTTCTGGCTGTGAGGTTACTGGGTCAGGAGCATGGAAACCTCTCGGCCCTTGCTGCATGTTGCTGTGTTGCTGCCCTGAGAGGACCAGGTTCTGGCAGCACTTCTGCTTTTTTTCTTTGCCAGCCATTGTGTGCACTCTGGTGTGACTGGGGACTTGAATTCAGAGAAGGGAGAAGTCTGAGTTGCAGCTCAGCCTGTTTGGGTGCCAGGCTCCGTCTGTATGTGTTTGCTCTGTAGTGTGCCATTTGTCCCTCTGGTGCTGGTGCCTGGAAGCTGTCGGTGTGCAAGCCAGGTGTGGCCCTGTGTGCCTGGGCTGTGCGTGGCTGGGGAGGCACTACCCACAGTACTCGGAGGGCACTTAGAGTGCAGTTAAGTCCTCAGCTGGGGTGATGACTAATATGCAACAGCATGTCCTCAGTCCACAGCTGGCTTCCTGTCAGGTACTCTTCCCGAAGGAGGTGGGGAGCATGCAAGCGACTTGTGTACAGACAGTGACTCCATGGAGTAGGTGTTTGTACATGGAAGGTGCCATTTGAAAGAGTAGAGGGCCTTTGGGATGGGGTGTTATCAGGCAGGTATGAAGGGCAAGACCTCTATTTTTACACTGATTGTTTTGGGGCTCCCCTCTCCAGTGCCATATTGTGTCATAAGTCTGGCTGCCTTTATTAGTAGGTGAAGCTGAGGGACAGGCTCCCTCTCTCCTGCCTCCCATTAGAAGTCCTGGCACCGACTTCTCCCTTACTTTCTGAGCTACAGCAGGCCTTGTGGAGCAGAGGGCAGCAGTGTTCCTGACATCTAGAGGCCAGGACGTTTCTAGGAGTGTCAGAGTGGCAGCTCCTTCCCCTGGCTGGCCCACTTGGCCTGAGTTGTGACAGTTCTGTCTCTGATAAAACCCAGATCTGCCAGAGGAAGGCTGTGAAGGGAAAGGGGCAGAAGAACCTGGCCCAGGCCAACTGAGCAGTCCTGGGAGGGAGAATGTGTGTACCATGTGTCTCGAGGAGAAGCCCGTCTGCCAGCTGCATTGCTGGGGCCAGCGTTTGGGTGGTCAGCATAGGCAGTCTAGACCCTCATGGAGTAGCTGCAGAGCCATCTTGGTTGGAGCCCGTAGGCTCTGGGTCCGCAGTGAGTCCCCGCTCCAGTGCTACATACTTGTGTGGGAGTGGGTTGGAGGGAACGTTTGCCAAATAACAGGGTTGTTGGGTTTTGTTTTTGTTTTTTTACATTAAACTTATTATTTTGAGATAATTGTAGTTTCACATGTCAAAACTCAAACCCGCTGCCTTCAAGCTGATTCTGACTCACAGCGACCCAGTAGGACAGAACTGCCCCATAGGGTTTCCGAGGCTGTAAATCTTTACAGAAGCAGATGCCACATCTTTCTCCCAGAGAGCGGCTGGTGGGTTCAAACTGCTCACCTTTTGGTAAGAGCTGAGGTTGAACATTTTTTCATGTGCTTATTTGTCATCTGTATATCTACCTCTGGTAAATGTCTCCATGTCTTTTGCCAGTGTTCTAATTGGATTGTTTGCTTTTTCACTGCTGAGTTTTGAGAGGATTTTGTATAGTCTAGATACTACTCCTTTGTTGGATATGTGGTTTTTAAATATTTTCTCCCACTTTGTAGTTTGACTTTTCATTCTCCTAACAGGGTCTTTTGCACAGCAAAAGTTTTTAATTTTGATGAAATCCAATTTATCGATTTTTCCTTTTATGGATTGTGCTTCTGGTGTCAAATCTAAGAACTCTTTGCCTCGTACTAGATTCTGAATATTTCCTCCTATTTTTTTTTTTTTTTAAGGTATGTGTTTTACATTTAAGTCTGTGATCCATTTAGAGTTTTTTTTCCTTTTAATTGTGTTTTAGGTGAAAGTTTACAGTGCAGATTAGTTTCTAATTAAAAAATTTATACACAAATTATTTTGTGACATTGGTTGCAATCCCCACAATGCCTGAGCACTCTCCGCCTTTTGCTTTATACCCCGACTTCCCTGTGTCCATTCTTCTAGTTTTCCTGTCCCTTCCTGCCTTTTCATCTTTGCTTTTCAGCAGGTGTTGCCCATCAGGTCTCCTGTACTTGATTGCACTTTCCTCATGTGTATTATTGTTTGTTTTATAGGCCTGTCTAGTCTTTGGCTGGAAACCCTGGTGGCATATTGGTTAAGAGCTATAGCTGTTGACCAAAAGGTCAGCAGTTCAAATCCACCAGGTGCTCCTTGGAAACTCTATGGGGCAGTTCCACTCTGTCCTATAGGGTCACTATAAGTCGGAATCAACTCAACGGCAATGGGTTATCTTTGGCTAAAAGGTGGACTTCAGGAGTGGCTTCCGGAGTCCTGAGTTCTGGGGCTATAGTCTCGGGGCTCCCTTCAGTCTCTGTCAGGCTGGTAAGTCTGGTCTTTTTTTGTGAGTTACAATTTTCTTCTACATTTTTCTCCCTCTCTGTCCAGAACCCTCTGTTGTGATCCCTGTCAGCCAGGTGCCATCTATTTCTTCTGGGTTCAGGCTGGTAGAGGCTGTGGTTCACAAGGTCCATTAGTCCTTTGGACTGACATTTTCCTTGCATCTTTGATTTTCTTCATTCACCTTTGCTCTGAACATGATGGGACCAATAGATGTATTTTAGATGACTGCTCAAAAGCTTTTAAGACCCCAGACGCTACTCACCAAAGTACAATGTAGAACATTTTCTTTATGAACTATGTTATGCCAATTTACCTCGATGTCCCCCCAAGATCATGGTCCCCAACCCTCAGCCCCAGTAATTTCGTCCCTCAAGGGGTTTGGATGTATCTAGGAAGCTTCTATGACTTTGCCTTGGTCAAATTGTGCTGACTTTCTCTATGTTGTATGTTTTCTTTTCAAAGTTAACACTTGTCTGCTGTCTAGTTAGTGATTTCCCCTCCTTGCCCTGCCTCACTCCTCCCTTGTAACCATCGAAGATTGTTTTTTTCTGTGTGTAAACCTTTTCTTGAGTTTTTATAATAGTGGTCTCATACAATATTTGTCATTTTTTGACTGACTCATCTCACTCATCATAACGCCCTACAGATTCATCCATGTTGTGAGATGCTTCGCAGATTCATCATTGTTCTTTATCATTGTGTGGTATTCCTTTGTTTATCCATTCATCTGTTGATGGGCATCTAGATTGTTTCCATCTTTTTGCTATTGTGAATAATGCTGCAGTGAACATGGGTGTGCCTATGTTCATGTGATGGCTCTTCTCTAGGATATATTCCTAGGAGCAGGATTGCTGGATCATATGGTATTTCTATTTCTAGCTTTTTAAGGAGGCACCATATCATTTTCCATAGTGGTTGTACCTTACATTCTCACCAGCAGTGCATAAGAGTTCCAGTTTCCCCACAACCTCTCCAGCACTTATTATTTTCTGTTTTTTGATTTGTGCCAGTAATGTTGGGGTGAGATGGTAACTCATTGCAGTTCTCATTTGCATTTCTGTAATGGCTAGTGAGGAAACCATGGTGGTGTAGTGGTTAAGTGCCATAGCTGCTAACCAGAAGGTCGGCAGTTCGAATCCACCAGGCACTCCTTGGAAACTCCATGGGGCAGTTCTACTCTGTCCTGTAGGATCGCTATGAGTAGGAATTGACTTGACAGCAATGGTTTTTTTTGTTTTTTTTTGGTAACGGCTAGTAATCAGGAGGTATCCTCATTTCTTTGTTAGCTGCCTGAGCATCTTCTTTGGTGAAGTGTCTGTTCAAATCCTTTGCCCGTTTTTTAATTGGATCATTTCTCGTTTTGTTATTGAGGTATTGAAGTGTTCTGTAAATTTTAGAGATTGGATATGTCATAGCCAAAAATTCTTTCCTGGTGTGTAGGTTCTCTTCTTACTCTTTTGGTGAAGTATTTTGATGAGCACAACTGTTTAAATTTCAAGAGCTCCCAGTTATCTAGTTTCTCTGGTGTTTGTGCATTGTTGGTTATGGTTTGTATTGAATTTATGCCATGTATTAAGGCCCCTAGCGTTGCCCCTAATTTTTTTTCTATGGTCTTTATCATTTTAGGTTTTATATTTATACTTTTCCAAGCATGATGTCCTTCTCTAGTGACTGGTCCCTCCTGATAATGTGTCCAAAGTATGTGAGACAAAGTCTGCCATCCTTGCTTCTAAGGAGAGTTCTGGCTGTACTTCTTCCAAGACAGATTTGTTCGTTTTTCTGGCAGTCCATGGTATATTCAGCATTCTTCACCAGCACCATAATTCAAAAGTGTCCATTCTTCTTTGGTTTTCCTTATTCATAGTCCAGCTTTCGCATGTATATGAGGTGATTGAAAATACCATGGCTTGGGTCAGGTGCACCTTACTTATCAAAGTGATATGTGCTTTTTAACACTTTAAAGAGGTCTTTTACAGCAGATTTGCCCAAAGTAATATGTCATTTGATTTCTTGATTGCTGCTTCCATGGGTGTTGATTGTGAATCCAGTAAAATGAAATCCTTGACAACTTCAGTATTTTCTCCGTTTATCATGATGTTACTTATTGGTCCAGTCGTGAGGATTTTTGTTTTCTTTTATGTTGAAGTGTAATCCATACTGAAGGTTGCGGTTTGATCTTCATCTGTAAGTGGTTCAAGCCTTCTTCACTTTTAGCGAGCAAGGTTGTGTCATCTGCATATTGCAGGTTGTTAACCAGTCTTTCTCCAATCCTGAGGCCACATTCTTCTTCATGTAGTCCAACTTCTCTGATTATTTGCTCAGCGTGCAGATTGAATAAGTATGGTAAAAGCATACAGCCCTGACACACACCTTTTCTGATTTAAAACCACACAGTGTCCTCTTGTTCTTCTCAAATGATTGCCTCTTGGTCAAGGTACAGGTTCCTCATGAGCACAATTAAGTGTTGTGGAATTCCCATTTTTCTCAGTGGTACCCATAATTTGTTATGATCCACATAGTTGAATGCCTTTGTATAGTCAATAAAACTTAGGTAAACATTTTTCTAGTATTCTCTGCGTTCAGCCAAGATCCATCTGACATCCGCAATGATATCCCTGGTTCCACGTCCTCTTCTGAATCTGGCTTGAATTTCTGGCAGTTCCCTGTTGATATATTGCTGCAACTGCTTTTGAATTATCTTCAGTAAAATTTTACTTGCGTGTGATATTAATGATATTGTTCGATAATTTCCGCATTCTGTTGGATCCCCCTT
>NW_004444016.1:3419371-3420891 GCF_000243295.1 Trichechus manatus latirostris | reverse complement strand
TAATACTTTCCTTGTGTCTTTGGTGTTCTTCATTCTCCTTTACTCCAGGTGGTTGGGACCAATTGATGCATCTTAGATGGCCACTTGCTAGCTTTTAAGACGCCAGACGCCACTCACCAAAGTAGGATGCAGAACATTTTCTTAGTAAACTTTGTTATGCCAGTTGACCTAGATGTCCCCTGAAGCATGGTCCCCAGACCCCCGCCCCTGCTACTCTGTCCCTCGAAGTGTTTGATTGTATTCAGGAAACTTCTTAGCTTTAGTTTAGTCCTGTTGTGCTGATGGATCCCCTTTCTTTGGAATGGGCACGTATATGGATCTCTTCCAGTTGGTTGGTTGGCCAGGTAGCTAGCTGTCTTCCAAATCTCTTGGCATAGACAAGTGAGCGCCTCCAGCGCTGCATGTTTGTTGAAACATCTCAGTTGGTATTCTTTCAGTTCCTGGAGCCTTGTTTTTCACCAATACCTTCAGTGCAGCTTGGACTTATTCCTTCAGTGCCATCAGTTCTTGATCATATGATACCTCATGAAATGGTTGTATGTCAACCAATTTCTTTTTGGTACAGTGACTCTGTGTATTCCGTCTATCTTCTTTTGATGCTTCCTGTGTCATTCAGTTTTTTGCCCATAGAATCCTTCGATATTGCAGTTCAAGGCTTGAATTTTTTCAGTTCTTTCAGCTTGAGAAATGCCGAGCGTGTTCTTCCTTTTTGGTTTTCTAACTCCAGGTCTTCGCACATTTTATTGTAATACTTACTTTGTCTTCTGTTGAGTTCTTTTACTTCATCTTTTCTTCTTGATACTAGGGAGAAACCAATGTTTCACCATTAAGTATAATGTTAGCTGTAGCATTTTCGTAGATGCTCTTACCAAATTAAGGAAATTCGCCTCTATTCCTTTTTTTCTGAGGTAGGCGTGTGTGTGTTCCTTTAATCATAAATGAGTATTGAATTTTTTCAGATGCTTTTCCTGAATTGAGTGGTATGATAATGTAATTTTTCTTCTTAAGCCTGTTACTATGGTAGATTACATTGATTGATTTTCAAGTGTTAAACTAGCCTTGCATCTCTGGAATAAACCCCACTAGATCTTGTTGTATAATTCTTTTTATATATTGGTAAGTTCTATTTGCTAGTATTTTGTTGATGACTTTTGTGTCTATATTCATGAGGGATGTTGATCTGTAGTTTCCTAACTTAATAAAATAAATTGGGAAGTGTTCCTTCCTCTTCTTCTTTCTGGAAGGGATTATGTAGAACTGATGTTAATTCTTTTTTATACATTTGGTGAAATTTTTCATTGAAACTGTGGGCCTGGAGATTTCTTTTTTGGGACTTTTTAAGTAAAACATTCTATTTCCTTTGTAGGTATGAACCAAAAAACTGAAACCCACTGCTGTCGAATTAATTCTGACTCATAACAACCCTATAGGACAGAGTAGAATTGCCCCATAGGGTTTCTGAGGCTGTAAATCTTCATGAAAGCAGACTGCCACATCTTTCTCCCACAGAGCTGCTGATG
>NW_004444016.1:3381816-3418145 GCF_000243295.1 Trichechus manatus latirostris | reverse complement strand
GAAGGGATGAGACTAGTGGAATATCTTAGATGGCCATTCACAGGCTTTTAAGACCCCAGACGCTACTCACCGAGGTAGAATGTAGAGCTTTGTCTTTATAAACTGTGTTATGCCAATTGAGCTAGATGTTCTCCGAGACCATGGTCCCCACAGCCCTCTGCCCAGCAATTCAGTCCCTTAGGGAATTTGGATGTGTCTAGGGAGCTTCCATGACAGAAGTGTGTAAATTTTATTGATCTTTAAAAAAAATCCGGCTTTGCATCTCATTGATTTATTGTTTTTTCTGTTTTCAATTCTATAGGTTTCTGCTCTTATTATTTCCTTCCTTCTGCTTGCTTTGGGTTTATTTTGCCCTTTTTGTAGGTTCTTAAGGTTGGAACTTAGATTATTGGTTTGAGATTTTTTTCCTCTTTTCTAAAGTAAGCATTTTAATGCTATGAATTCTCCTCTCAGCACTGCTTTAGTTGTGCCCCACAAATTTTGATATGCTGTATTTTCATCTTCATTTTGTTCAATGTATTTTTTTAAATTTCTTTTGGGATTTCCTCTCTTACCTATGGTTCATTTTGAAGTGTGTTCTTTAGTTTCCAGCTGTTTGGAGGTTTTCCTGTTGTCTTTCTCTTATTGATACCTGGTCTGATTCCATTATGGTCATAGAATAAACTCTTAATAATTTCAATTCTTTTAAATTTGTTGAGGTTTGAGGCAAAAAGAAAACGTAGGGAACTTGCCACCATGACATTCCTGGGGTCCCTGGCATGTTTGCCTTCCCTCCCCCTCTCAGGGTCTTCTTATGTTTGTTTTATGTGTAATGTCCAGGGTTGTTAGTTGTACTTAGTGAGAGGAACAGGGAAACATACACCTACTCCATCTTCTTGGAAGCGGAAATCTCAAATGACAGATTTGAAAGGGCTTTGGGTTCAGGAGGAAGACGCTCAGACCACCAGCAGCTTCTTTCAGGATACCAAAAGTGCAGCCTCCAGTTCCTGTGGGTTTGTGAGGGGCCTAGGGTAATTGGCAGGGAAATAGCTCAGGGGAAGCTTTCATGTGGTAACTTTGTATGTGGTTGGGACTTACAAAATGGGCGCTATTTTGCATACTGCTACTTCACACAGAACTCACATTCCTTCCTTTGAGCTCTTGCACCCTGGCTGAGATCCTTAGCATTGACAGCAGATACTCTGTTTCTCCCACCACCCCTCATCCCTGCCCCCCCGCCCCAAAATAACCCAGCTACCCAACCAGAAATCAGCAACAAAACTAAGTGTGCCCCTAAGTACTTCTAACGCACAATCCTTTATGCCATCTTCCCTTTGGGTTCTTGTTTTGAAGGCTGCATTTTGTGTTGTCACAGAGCTCTGAGATAGAGGATGCCTGCAGGCCTGGTGAAGGCCCTGCCCTGGGAAAGAAGGGAGTGGGCAGGGCCTCGGAAAACCTTTCATTTCTCTTACCTGGTGGTTTCCAGCGGGGTCCTGGGCGCAGTGGGTAAGCATTCACCTGCTGACCACAAGGTCAGCAGTTTGAATACACCAGCTGCTCCTTGGAAATCCTATAGGGCATTTCTACTCTATCCTATAGGATCACTATGAGTTGGAATCTGCTCAGCGGCAACCAGTTTTTTGGTGGTTTCCAAGGATGCTGGTGTTTTCACAAGAAAGGTACATGAGCCCCTAGTCCGGTGGCGACAGAGGTGCTGTACGGGCAGTTCTAGACTTAGACACAGTTGTGTCTGCTGTGGCAGGGAGGGATTTGGCATTTTTAGACCATCAGAATTTGAAACCAGAGGAAGAGAAGTTGTGGGAGAAGCAGTGGTACTGCTTCTGGGAAGCCTTCCCTGGCTCTGTGGGATGATGCAGATAGCAGAACTGGGCTGTAGGCCACTGAGGAAAAAAAGCGTGGCAGAGGGACTTTCACGCCCAGGTGCGAGCTCAGGCGAGTGAAACGTGGCCTCCCTTCCTTCTGCACACCTGCCTTGAGCAGCGTACTGATCCAGTGCTGAGGACACGGCTACAAGCTGGGCAATCTTGGTGGAGCAAAGGCTCTGTCGGGGGACAGTTGCTATGTGTTGTCATTATATAAAGGGGTGATAATTATAAATTAATTTTGAACATGTATGATTGCCATAAGCTCCCCAGAGGAGATTCACTGGTATCGACAGGGGCTAGAATTGGTCTGGGGCAGTCAGGATGGGCGCCCTTGAGGAAGGGACACTTTAGTGGAGCCTTGGTGGGTGGGCAGGAATGGCCAGGTGGAGGGGCTGGGGGAAGCTGAGGAAACTACAGGCTCATAGGCCCCCAGCTGGAGGGAGCCCAGAGGAGGCCTGTGTGGCTGCGCTGCGGAGGGAAGGGAGCACATGAGCAGAATGGCGGGAGATGAGGAGGGAGGATAGCAGCAGTTTTAGCTTTCTGGGCTTGTGGAACAGGGTACAGAGTTTGGATTTTATCCTTAAGAGATGTTGAAGGGTTATAAGCAGGGAAGCAACATGAGCTCCTCACCAGCCTCCACAAACGCAGTCATTCCTGCTTCTGACCTTGGCCTTAACGGCTGCGCTTATCCAGTCCGTCCTCTGTACCCCCAGAGATCCTGATCAGTACTGCTTCCACAGGGAGACTCCTCTCCTCCTTCTACTGCTCCCTCAGTTTGCTCAGGCCTCGGAGCAAGCTGCATGCACCTTCCTATCTCTAGAAGTATGGCCTGGATGCTGGAGGTGCTGCAGTGTCATCAGGTACAGGTGCCAGGTAGACCATTGTAGAAGCTTTTGTCCTGTCTGCATACTCAGGTCTGGCTGCATCATCACTTCTGTCCCAGCTGGCTCCTGCTGCCCCTCTGTCTTCTGTGTCTAACAGATTCCAGCTTCTTCCTACCAATCAATGGGTTGGGTTACTGCCCTTTGTGACAATTGTCCCTGCCTCTCTGAATGGAGGTTCCCAAATCTGGCTGGGGCAGTCACCTGTAAACTTACACACTGACCCTGAGCTCCACCCCCAGATTCTTGGATTCCTTAGGTTTGGGAGAAGGACTGGCCGGAAGCCCATGAAGGTAGGAGCAGTTTCTTACTGACCTTTGCTTCCCCACTGCCAGACAGAGGCCTTGAGTTGTGCAACCATCACCACAGTCAATTTTAGAACTTTTTCAACCCTCCCCAAAAGAAACCCCCATAGCCCTTAGCCGGCACTTCCCATTCCCCCTTCCCTGCCAGCCCAAGGCAACTGCTAATGGACTTTCTTTCTCCATCACTTTGCCTTGGTAAATGCCACTGAAGGATGTCACCTCCCTCCTGCCTGGCTCTCTTGTCTCCCAGCCTGTTCCCGCTCTCAGTGTAGTGGCTTACCGCTCCCTCCTTGGGCTGCTCCCTAATCCTTGCTGGCAGCTCTTCTTGCCATGCGAAAAACTAGTGCTGCACTGTGGGCCTTGAGGATCCTTAAGCCAAGACAAGAGAGTTCTTGGCTCACCTAGGTGCTGTGTAACCTCTGGCAAGTGACCTTCCTTGTCTGGGCTGCAGATTGCATAGCTCTGCAATGAGGTAGTGCGACAGGGCCTTCCAATTTTTTAGAGTGTTGAATAAAAATGGTTCTTAAGAGGGCTCCTAAGACTTACCAGAGGTCAGTCTGCGTTTGTAAGCAGCAGTCAGGTGGTATGGGTTTTAATTTGTGTTAATGCCCTCCAAACATTGATGGGTATTTTGGCCTGGGGTTGTTTCTTTTTTCTAACCCCTTCTCACCACCTGGGCATGGCTGAAAAGGGGGGACAGAGCCAGAGTGCCTGTGTCTTCTAACCCATGCTGAGCTCCTACTATGGAAGTACTGGGGGGAGGCTGTTTGTATAGTAAAAAAAATAGTCGTGTTGTACGCCATTGAGTTGATTCAACTCACAGCGACTCTATAGGACAAAGTAGAACTGCCTCGTAGGATTGCTAGGGTGAAATCTTTATAGGAGCAGATCACTAGGTCTTTTTCTCTTGCCAAGTGGCTGGTAGGTTCGAACTGCTGACGTTTTGGTTAGCAGCGAGCACTTTAACCATTGCAGCACCAGGCAGTGTTTTTGAGCGCTTATGGGCCAACCACCGTGCTGATTTTTTTTCTTTTTTCTCTCATAGTTTTTTTTTTTTTTTTTTTTTGAGACGTAATCAGCACACCATGAAACTTACTCTTTTAAAAGTGTGTAACTGAGTGGTTTCTAGTATACCAGCAATGTTGCGTAGCCATTAAACCAAAAAAACCAAACCAGTTGCTGTCGAGTTAATTCCAACTCATGGTGACCCCATGTGTGCAGAGTAGCACTAGTCCACAGGGTTTTCAAGGCTGTGACCTTTCAGAAGCAGATCACCAGGCCTTTCTTCTGACACACCTCTGGGCGAGTTTGAACCACCAGTTTTTCAATTAGTGGAGCATTTAACTGTTTGCACCACATAGGGACTCCTGTGTAGTCGTTGTTGTTGCTGGCTGCCGACGAGTCGGCCCCTGACTCATGGTGACCCCATTTGTTACAGAGTAGTACTGATCCATAGGGTTTTCTTGTCTATAATCTTAACAGAGAAGATTACCAGGCCTTTATTCCTTGTAGCTGCTGGGTGGGTTCAAACTGCCAACCTTTTAGGTTAGCAAACTGCTCATGCTACCTGGGCTCCTTACCACTGTCTAATTCCAGAACATTTTCATCACCTCCAAAAGGAAGCCCTGTATCTGTTAACACTCACTTCCCATTCCCCACTCCTGGCAACCATTATTCTACTTTCTGTCGCTATAGATTTCCCTGTTCTAGACATTTCATATAAACAGAACCATATAATATGTGGCCTTTTGTGTCTGACTTCTTTTACTCAGCATGTTTTTGAGGTTCATCCATGTTGTAGCATGTATCAGTATTTTTCTTGCTTTTTTTTAGTAACAGCTTTATCAAGATATAATTCACATACCATACAATCCACCCATTTAAAGTGCACAGTTCAGTGGTTTTTAGTATATTCAGAATTGTGCATCCATCAACACAATCAATTTTAGAACATTTTTATTGCCCCCAAAAGAAACCCCATACCCTTTAGCTGTTATCCTCCCATACCTCCATTACCACACCTCCCACCCCTGGCAACCACTAATCTACTTTCTGTCTATAGATTTGCTACTGTGGACATTTCTGTCATACAGTAGGTGGGCTTTTGTGCCTCACCTTTTTCCCTTAGCATAATGTTTCAAGGTTCATTCATGTTTTGGCATGTATCAGTACTTCATTCCTTTTCACTATTGAATAATATTACATTGTATATATATACCACATTTTGTTTATCCATTTACCCATTAATGGACATTAGGGTTATTTCCACTTTTTGACTATTGTGAGTAAAGCTGCTGTGAACATTCATGTAGAAATTTTTGTGGACATAAGTTTTAAATTCTCTTGAGTATACACCTAGGAGTGGCAATGCTGGGTCATCTGGTAAATCCATGTTTAACCTTTTGAGGCACTGCCAGACGGTTTTCAAAGTGGCTGCACCATTTCACTTTCTTGTGCTAAATGTTTTACATGCACTGTCTCATCAGTCCTCACAAACTTCATGAGATGTAGATGTAATGACTGCCATACCCATTTTACAGATGTGAGCATTGAAGCTCAGTTTTCTTGTGTACGTTCACACAGCCGGTCAGTCGGTTGATAATTCTTTGGCAAATGCTAGCTTTGATAGCTAAAGCAGTGTCTGTTCTCCCAAAGCCTGTTTTGAATTCTCACAGTGGGGGCTTTTGACTGTGTCATTCATGTGCGATACCTCGTGCCTAGCACAGTGCCCAGCACCCACTGGTACTCAAGTATTCATTGAGTAAAATGCCATTTTTCGTGACCGGGACCCTCGGGGGCAGCCTCCTTCTTAGGGGTCACTGTAGTCCAGTTTCTCGGACTCCCTGCAGGGTTGTGCATTCACCTCTGCCTAAAAGGGATGCAACTACACACCAGATGCTGTGGAACCCCCACAAGCCTCCTACTCTCAGACGTCTTCCTGGAGACTCAAGCCTGCGGCTGGGGCATGAGATGCTTCGGGTCTGCCAAGCAGAAGTGACTTCTGTTTTCAGTGAACCTGCCCTCTTTCTCTCTGGTCCAAGGCCACTGATAACCTGCCTTCCTTTTTTCTCCTCCAGGCAAAACCCATCTATGGTGGCTGGCTGCTGCTCGCTCCAGATGGGACTGACTTTGACAACCCAGTGCATCGGTCTCGGGTATGGGCACCAGAGTGAATTCTCAGGGTGTGAAGATTTGGGGGTGGGAGGAGCCAGAGAAAGGGGCCCATCTAAGAGTCAACTGGCAGAACGGAAGAGGGTGATGGAGATTGAAAAGTGGATCCTGGATGACTGGGTCAGCAGCCCCCCCGCCCCCCGCCCCGCAATATCGCGAACTTGTAGGTCCCACATAAAAAGTCTCAGTTATGTGTAGTTACACATAGTCTTCCTAAATGAGATGCCCTCACTTAGTGCCACCTCTTTGTGGGCCAGTTTGACCTTGGAAACAGTTACATGGAAGAGGCAAAGAGCCATTTGACAAATGTTTACATTGTGCTAATTAGGTTTCTCCTCCCTTCAGTGCCCAGGCCCTGCTTCCTGGTCCTTCCCCAGCCAGGCCTCTGCACTGTTGAAGGAAGGGGCATCCTTTCTCTCCCTCTCTAGACTCTGCATTTTCCCCTAACGTAGAATGTCTCTGAGGCAGAGTGTGGGAACCCCGTTTCTCTGGGGCAGCCCCAGGGCAGGGTCCCTGCCTGAATAGGCTGCTGGGAGCACTCAGATCTGAGCGGTGAAACCAGCATAGTGCCTGGCCAACCTGTGGTCTATTCCTTTGCCAGGAAGCCTTTTTGGGGTTCTTTGACTCCATTTCAGAACTTGCCTTCTTGTTTTCATGCACTGTCTTCTGGGGTCTGCTGCACACCCCCTGCAGTGCCCCAGCTCTGCTCCCTTCTCATGCCCTATCCTCTTCAGTGCCTCCGCTACTCCCACCAGGCTGAGCGTCACTCTTGAGGTAGGGTGGTGGTATTGCCTAGCCTACCCTACAGACCTTGCATTGTGTCTTTGGTCTTGGGATTCCTTCTAGAATGGTTTTCGATTTCCAACACAACACGTAAGAGTCTTGGAAATGTTTCTCGGAAAGCCTCCAAGTGGCGTCTCCCTGGACACCAGATTGGAAGCAGCTTTCCAGCAGGTTCTCTCTGCAGGCCCGATGAATGGTCCTGCTTGTGCCACCCAGGTAGGGGGAGAAGAAGAACCACTATGTGCTTCTCTCAGACTGCAGCTGCCAGGGAGAAACGCATTTTCCTATCTTATATTAATGTCTGACAGAATTGCCATTTTCAGCTTCTGTGGAGAAAATCATTATTATAAAAGATATAATTCTGGCCCAAAACAAAGAAGAATGATAGTTTAGTTAGTTCTTGTGGCCTTATTGCCAGTAAAAGTGTGTATTTTGTTGGGCTTTCTGAAGTGTTGAAAATATGTCCTGGGCCTTCATTCTGACCTCTGGGATTCGAGGAGCTGTCCTTGTCAGTCACTGATTTTGAGACCAGCACTCTCACATTGTAGTTGGGCCCTTCTCTCACAACAAAGAAAGTGATCTTCTTGTAGTCCGTTTGATTCCAGCATGTGACCACACACTTGGAATTCTTCTGTGACATGGTGTTGGATATAGAGTATAGGCAGAGAGGGTGCTGTCTGCACCCTGGATACTGGGGTTGGTCTCCACTGGTCCTGCTTCTCCTCAGTTTTGATTTTTGTCAGCCTCTTCATTCTCGGTGAACTCTGGAGCCTGGATGTAATTTTGCCTCCAGTGTGCCACCACCTGTGGCGATCTCTTAGATTGTCGATCTTCAGGACAACCTCTTTATAGCACAGTTCCCAGATTTTTTTAGAAGAGCTGAATTAGTGCCTTGTGTTATTCCATAATTGTGTCAGATATTTCATCAAATATATAATTGGCACATACTATGTGATAAACTCCACCAGGTATCATAAAAACCACATAAACCCTTTGCTATTGAGTCAATTCCAACTGTTGGCAACCCCATATATGCACAGGAGAACTGTGCTTCATAGGGTTTTTAGTGGCTGTGACCTTTCACAAGTAGATTGCCAGACCTTTCTTCCCAGGTGCCTCTGGATGGGTTTGAACTGCCAACCTTTAGGTTAGTAGCCAAGTGTTTAACTATTTGCACCACTAAGGGACTCCACTGTGTACCATAAGGAATACAAAAAGACTACTGAGGCATTGATCGTTTTTGCTTCTAAGGAGCTTAGAAATTTAAAAAGGGGTGGTGGTGGTGCTTTTTGTTAAATCTGGATAACAAGTGTGGAAACATACTGGGTGATTGGCCTTTCCTGCTGGCCGAATTTTGGCCAGCGAGTCATAGTTCTTATGCCTTGAGTCCCTCTTTTCATGCCACCTGTCCCAGAAATGGAAGCTGTCAGCCAGCATCCCTTAGACCTGGGTTAGTCAGACATGGGGACTCAGCATGCAAAGATCTGGGACCAGAGACCTCTTAACCGTGCACTCTGTGCTCCATTCCAGAAATGGCAGCGGAGGTTCTTCATCCTCTATGAGCATGGCCTCCTGCGTTACGCCCTGGACGAGATGGTAAGTGTCCTCCCTCTTGTGGTCACACAAGTGTCATGGGTGAGCACAGCAATTGCATGCTGGTGCTTGGCCTTCTGTCTGGGAGTCTGGAGTGTTTTTAAGAATCCGTGGCCACTCATGGAGATGGCCCTTCAAGCCCAGGCCTTCGGTTTGAGGCACCTTCTTCAGGGGTTACGTGCAAGAGTAAGTAGTGAGGGAGAAAATCACTTTTGCTCAAGGCTGGTAAGAGTCTGGACTCAGCCAGAGAACTCTCAGTTAGAAAAAAGTCAGGGTAATGCTCTACAGGTCTACAGTGAAGAAGAAGTGTTTTGTTCCCTTTGGGTCTTTGGCTGATACGTTGGAATGGGCTGGGGGACTTCCATGGCACTCTTGGGTGTGGGTGCTTGGGCTGGCCCTTGTGTGTGCATGTGTGCATATGTGTGTGTGTGTGTGTGTGTTTGTGTGACAGAGTATACAGATATTCGTGTGCTGTAGTCCCAGAGTTGCTGCTTAATTCCTGTTGATATGATTAGTTTTGCTCATCTTGTGTGATCTTAGCTTAGTTTTTAGCTGGGCTCAGAGGCCTCTTGGTCATGGAATCAGTGTTCCTCTGGGCACTGAGCCAGAGGGATATTGGCTCCTCCCTGCTCTGCCACTGACCTGCTTTTCTACCTGTTTGCTGGACTTGATGTGTGTTTGCTGCTATTGCTCCAGAGGCAACACTGAAAACCAACTAGGTGGAATGTTCAGGATTTTCTTTTTCTACTTGTTTGATCTCATGGCTTTTTATCTGATCTAAATTATGACTCAGCTCCAAGCTTGATAAAGTTGAAGATGGAAGGTTTGTCCACCTTTTCCTCTTTCATCTGAGTGTGTGTGTAAAAGTGTTTGGTGCATGCACATGTACGTGTGTGCTTGTGAGTGTGGGTGAATGTGCATGCATGTGTACATGTGCACGATTGTGAGTGTACACATCAGTATGTGCATGCATATGTGTGTGTGAGCACGTGCGTGTGTGAATGTCACTGTAGTAATGCCTTGATCTAGTCCAGTCACGTTGACCCACTGTGCCTCACCTCGTATTGATGCTTCCTCTGAAACTAAAACTGTGGTCTGATACGGAGTTTGTGCTGAGCCTAGCATGAGAGGGAATTTGGGACATGTTGTTTAGATGCCCAAGTACTGACATTTCTGGGGTGCCTTGGTTGTTTGTGGCAGCAGCAGTGCAGCATTTTCAAATTGGGACTGTTCTGGAAAATCTGGTCATACTACGTACAATAGGCTGACCCCATCCTGTCTGGAGTTCTGGAGGTGTGAGCAGGAGGTCCCTGTGCTTTCCCAGGACCTTCTGGACTGTTTGGACACCGGGCTTTAGGGTAGTCATTATAGCTCTTGTGTGTAAGGCCGTAAATGGACCCATTTTCATAAACAAGTTGTGATCTTTATGATGTGATTGATACTTTCTCTACTTCAGTTTTTGGGTTGAATTAATAGCGGTGATTCCTTAGTTTTGTATTAACTCTCACTTCGCTGGTTTCTTCTTAGAAACAGTTTTCTTTCCCTCTCATTTTTTCTGGTGAGCATATTTGTACACAGTGAATGGGTCCCGAAGGGTGTTTGCAATGGAAATGTCTGAGATCCAGAGTAGTTTGGAAGTGACCAAACTGGTGGTGCACACTGACAGGTGGTAGAGTTCGTTAGAGGTGAGGGGCAGGGAAATGACCTCTGGCTTTGCCCTTGGGGAAAGGAAGCAACCTGGAGGACAGACCCGTCAGGAAGGCCTTAGCCCCAGAATGGGTGCTGGACTCCTCAGAACGTTGAGATTTACTCTCCCCCTGAGCCTGTCTGACCCTTTCTTAAGTCCAGCAGTAAACGGTCTTGAAGGAGCGTTGCAGGGGGAGGTTGCTGGATTATATCGGGCTGGGCTGGGTCCATGAGCCGTCCCCAAAACAAGCTCCTTGAACTTTCCTTGGTAACCAATTATTTCAGTCAGGAAATCTTTCTGTAGGTCCAGTAGAATCCATAATTCCCTTTGGCTCGGTTGCATGAGTACAAAGAGGGTATCTGCTGGGGGCACCATCGTATTGGCACCAACACAGAGCACACACTGCCTCTGAGAACCGCTCCTCAGTAATTGAGACTGAGCCACAGGGACCGACACGTTACAGATATATTGTCTCCTAGCAACCTGGATGGTGGCTAGGTAATATTTCACGTGGTGCTAGGGCTGAGAGGTGGGGTGTGCCAGCAATGCGGGGAAAGAAGCCCCAGGAAAACTTGGACTGCAGATGGGGCAGGGGGAATACAGAGTTGCAAGTGTGGCATGGACCACTTTCTGGCAGATGACCTTGGGGCTGAAGGTGGTGTTCCACCCCCACTGCGGGCAGTGCACCTCTGGGGAATAGCAACATTATCTCCATGAGTGCAAAAATGCAGTGGCAGTCAAGTGGAAAGGCCATCAAAGCCACTCTGCAGGTTTATAAGGGGTTTCCCTGTTATATCAGGAAGGCCCTATGGGTGGGAGTTGCTCCCTGAATCAGTCAGGGCTGCCCTTGGGGCGAGTCTGGGCTGAGGGCAGGCACATTTCCACCCTAGTGGCCAGCCCATGTGTTGTCACCGTGAAGACTGCATGTGAGCAAGGGCCAGGACATCTCTAAGCCCAGCACAGTTTAGAGTCCCAGAGTTGCAGTGTGACACTCAGCCTGCCTTCATCCAAGACCTTACCCTGACTGGACCAGTGGAGTCTAGGCCCAGACTAGAGCAGGAGAATATCTTTCCAGACAGGCTGCGGTGCAGTGTATTACTTAATGGCCCTTCTAGCCATATTGTGACTCCTACAAAATGATTGGGTGGGATTATGCAAATAAGGTGCTTGTGGCCCACCAAGGGGATTGGACAGCTTGCTAATAATGCAGATAAGATGTATAAAACCCTTGGGGTGGAGGTGGGACCATGCAAATAAGATACATGAAACCCCAATGAAGGGATTGGTCAGTTTTGCCATCCCACTAGGCTTAAAGGGACCCAATCCCAGAGGCAGAGAACGAGGACCTCACTACCATCAGGAAGAAGAGCCAGGAGTGGAGTGTGTCTTTTACACCCAGGGTCCCTGCACTGAGAAAGTCCTAGACCCAGCAGCTAGAGAGCCATAGCACTGGAGACGGTGCAGCAGAGAAACAGTGGCAGCAGAACCAGGAGACTGGCGTGAGACGACGCAGTGAGCTTTCTGGTCCACGGAATGAGGCAGCTACAGTGGGCGTGCCAACCTACAGGAGCGAGAAAGCTGAGCACCTTCAGGCAGGAGGCTTGCTGGTGGAGTGGGGTGCCTCCAGGTTCTTATCGGCAGAGCGAAAGAGCTTTGTAACACTTGCCCGAACAGGGCAGAGACCAGGCCAAGGGGCCGATGGAGAGGCCTACCTGCTGTCACGGCAGAGAAGAAGCTATCCTGGTCGAAGAACTGTATCCTGAGATGTTCCTGATCCTGAATTATAACCTGTTACTGCCCTAATAAACCTCATAACTGTGAGTATAGTCTGTGAGTCCTGTGTGGCCATTGCAATGAGTTATTGAACCCCACAGAGAAGTAGATAGTGCCGTGGGAGGGACAGCTAGTGTCAGAATTGGTAAAAATGTTGGAGAAAAGGAGGTATGTCTGACCTCCATCTCATAGGAATCAGCCGTGGGCTGATGATCTTGATTCTCTCTCCTCCTTCTTGTGAAGTTAGACGAGGTCTGATGATGTCCCCCCATTTTTACACAGGCCATAGGTGGGCTGACTTCAGTGATGCTCGGGCTTTCTCCGAGGACATGGACTAGAGCCATGGGTCTCAACTGGGCCACAGTGCCCCAAGGGTCATGTGGTAGCATCTGGAGATAGTGTTGGTTGTCACCAGCAGGGGCGAGGAGGTATTGCTAGACGTCCTGCATTTCATGTAACAGCCCCCTCAGCAGAGACTTACTGGCCCCAAATGTCACGAGTGCCGAGGGGAGAAACCCAGTGTTTATTTAAATGTTTATTTTTAGATTAAAATATGAATTTGAGTTTTGATTAACTCCGTTCATAAAGGGCATGGAAGGAGTCACCTGCCAGGTCTTGAGAGCAAGGGAGGGGGATAGCGGAGCAGGTTCATGCCTGCTGGCTTTGAGATCAGCAGTGGCATGGAATGGGGTCATGCCTGCTCTTGGTCTGGAGGTGAGCAGCAGCGTGGAATGGGGTCATGCCTGCTCCTGGTCTGGAGGTTGGCTGTGGGCATGCTGCACATCAGGTAACCAGAACCCAGCAAAACTGCTTACTTGTGTCTTCTGCCACGGGCACCCAGGCCTTGTGCCGCGCCACATCTGTCTCTGAAGGCTCTGATCCTCCAGCTCCTGGCTGCTGCTCGAGACTTCACTCAGCCTACGGCCTCCTTCTCAGTCCTTCCAGAACAAGAATCTACTGCCTGCAGTAAATTGTAGCACTTTTGTCTGACCTGTTCCCTGAACACTGAGTCATAGTCTGCTTCGAGTTGCTATTTGACTTTTATACACTATTACTATTTGTTTTTATTTGTTTAAATGTTATTTTGGCCACTTGATTGTGACTTTTTCCCTTGTTTGCCCTATAATTCCCAGTGTCTCCGCATGTTGTATGGCACGGGCTTGGCAGCACAGACAGTCAGCCTTTGGTAAATATTTGTCGAGTTGAGCTAACCAGCTCCGTAAATGCATTACTGCAGAATTTGAACTCCCAGCTTGGGAAGAGGGAGGGTGAGGTGGTAAGAAGGAGAAGGTGGGACCTGGGAAGTTCTGGGAGCAGGATTAGGATGTCGCAGCTCTTTGTGGTTACTCAGCAGACAGAGAAATCCCTCTAGGGGGCTTCGAAGACCAGATGGGGGAGGTTATCACAGGTCCCTGTCTGGGTGGGCGCGGGATTGGAGAGGGGGTTGCCAAGAGGGCTCCATGTCGGTTGTGGAAGCTGACAGAGGAGGTGACCGTCGTGGGCAGGCTGGCTGTGCCCAGAGCCAGGGGCTTCTGCTGGGGCTGGGGCCTTTGGGCCTAAGCAGCTTCTGACCATTGGCCTTGTCTCCCGGCACCTCTGAGAGGGCACTAACTTTTGGGAATCTCTTTTCCTTTTTTGGAAATTTTCTTTCTCGATACACCCACATACCCTGCAACTGGTGGGTGTAGAAGAGAAGCAGATTTCCCAAAAAAGGAAAAGAAGTCTCCCAAATGCAAGCAGAGGTGAGGTGGGCTCAGGGCAGCCTCGCAGACAAGTGGGAGCCTGAGGCATTTGACCGGGCCGCTGGGCTTTCAGGTTGGATGAAGAAGGATCTGGAAACCTGAGCCACCGCCTCTCACTTCTGCTCTTCTTACCTCTGTAAAACAGGCTGCCTGTTACTTCACCAGATCTGCTGCTGTGCCTTGAACTTTTGAGTTGTCTAGGGACTGATAGAGAGTTAAGGTACAGTTGTCGTTAGAGCCCAAACGAGCTAGAAGCCTGTCCCAGAGAGAAGGATAAGCCCAGAAGGGAAGCAAGAGCAGGGGAGGTGTGGGGGCAGGAGAGGCTCTGAGCGGAGTGTGGGCAGCCTGGCTTCTTGCTGTCACTCTTCCCTCCTGGAAGCAAATGAAAAGATTGTCTGATGTTCTTGAGCCATCTCTGCTCTCAGACAAACAGACCCTGAGTCCCCTCAACTGGGAAACCGGGGAGAGATTTGTAGTCGGGGCTTCCAGGCCAGTCTCTTACTGTTTAATGTTTTTGTTTCTTCTTAGCCAAGTCCTTGTTATAGTCAGGACAGATATGTCTGCTTAAGTTCGTAGGGGCCTGTATTAAGGACCTTTAGCTCAGTCCCCAGGTGTCATGAGGAAAAAAGTTTAGC
This sequence comes from Trichechus manatus latirostris, assembly GCF_000243295.1. NCBI lineage: Eukaryota > Metazoa > Chordata > Mammalia > Sirenia > Trichechidae > Trichechus > Trichechus manatus. The sequence goes on along the minus strand of NW_004444016.1, from coordinate 3,403,710 downwards.
TCTTGGGCATGTGACTTTTTCAGGAGCAATCTCTGGACTTGTCAGTCCCATAGGCTGTGAAGGTCTGGCCAGAGAAATTGATTTGGGGTCACTGTTTACTCACATGTAAAAGAATAGGCTTGGACTCTTGGAGTGCGAACAGTTTAGGATTCTGCCTTTTTTAAGGTTTTGTTTCTTGTGAGTGGAGGTAGCTTTGCTCCCAGGATCTTTGCCCGTCTCATTCCTGACAAATTCCTGGTGTTGTATAATACCCTGAGCACCACACAGGTGGCGGGTCGGGGGGGCAAGAGGAGCATGTCGCAGCTTCACAGCTTGGCCCTGCCCTGCCACCTTTGGGACTGTCATTTCAGGTTTCTCTCCCCCTCTGCAGCCAGCACCCTAACCCTGTCTCACTCACCAAGCCATCTTCTCCTAGACATTCTACTGCATCTTCATCTCTGCAGGGCCGGGGTAGGACTCTGCAGGTAACTAAGCGCTTCCAGTGAGCTTTCCAATACCAGCTTTCACCTGTCTCCTGTTCCCCCAGTTTGCAGCTCTCTTAGGTAGGCTGCCTGAGCAAGTGAGGGAAATGGGTTGTTCTTCCCTCTGGGTTTTGTTTTAATTTTATTGTGATAAAATATATGTAACAAAAAATTTGCCATTTTAACTATTTTTAAGTTTACAATTCAGACATTAATTACATCCAACATGTTGTGCAGCCATCACCACTATCCATTTCCAAAAATTTTTCATCAGCCTAAAAGGAAGTTAAGCAGTCACTCTCTGTTTCCCCCTTATCTCAGCCGTTAGTAACTTCTAATAAGCTCTTATTTCTATTCTGTGTATTTACTTATTCTAGGAATTTCATGTAAGTGGGATTATACAATATTTGTTCTTTTGTGTCTGACTTATTTCACTCAGAATAATGTTTTTGTGGTTCATCCATATGGTAGCATGTATCAGGACTTCATTTCTCTTTATGGCTGAATAATGTCTTCTCTCATTTGTGAGGCACTTTCACGCCGTTGGAATCATTGGTAACCACGGTGGCTATTGGATTCTTAACAAAGAACTGTGGAGGAAGGACACAAAGCTGTAAGAAGGTCTCTTTTGTGGCTAAGCTCACAATCTGTTGGGAATCACGTAAACGTGGAAATTAAATACCATAGCAAAACAACGATGTATGGTATTAAAGTTAGCAGTTTGGGGAGTCAGAGATGCCTCCTTGAGGAGAGAAGAGGCACTCGACCCCTTCCTGCTTGTCATGGAGATTCTGGAAGAACAGTGCTCTGCGAGGCACTGTGTTGGCTCTTTGAGTACATTATCTCAACGTCGTCCTCAATAATACTACCAGATGGCTGTTATCATTTCCACTTCGCAAAGAAAGAAACCAAGTCCCAGAGAAATTGTGAGGCCATGCAACTAACAAGTGACAGAACTGGAATTTGTATCTGGCCATATTCAAAAAGCCAGTGTACTATCCCATACATCCCACTGCTGGCTATATGCATGGGACAGGATTCGCTTGAACTCAGCACAAATTTGGTGAACTGATAAATTTTATGCAAGTTGGAAAATATATTCAGATGCAATGGAGGAGGAAAAAGAAACAGAAAGGACTGACACTGAAAAGGCAACAGTCCACTTCATATTTGTAATAAATCCAGCTTAGTATTTACTGACTGGACAGAAAAGACTTGTGCTTGTTTGGATCATGTCCTTGAGTCGTCAGGGTCCCAAATGCATGTGTGTGTGTCCCTTTGGGTCAGAGCCATTCTCAACCACTTCAGCAATTTTGTGACCTTGGCAAAGTGGATGTGATGCAGGCATATCTGGTGTTGCGTCCCGTTCAGTGGTGGGTGGGGAGAAGCGGTTGTGGTAGACTGTAAGTGTGGGCAGGTAGGGAGAGGGTATGTGAGCAATTCCACCTCTGGTTACCCCAGCCTTTGCATCTAAAGGTCTGCTCCTGCGTCTGCAGTCTCCTGCTGGCAGCCATGAGCCCCCTTGGGGTCTTGGCAAACATGGCAGGCTTTTGTTGTTGTTATTGTTATCACCTGCAAGTAGCCATGCCAATTGCTTCCCTGCAGGGCTGTTTCAAGATGTTGGTGAGAACAAACTACCAGAGTAGTTTTGGACTCTCAGGGAATCGACTTTTGAATCTGAGGAGAGGTAGAGCAGACTCTTCTGCCACCTGCTGCCTGGTCCCCTCCACTCCCCAAGCATGACTCCAGAGAATCACGGGGAGCCTCTGGGGATCCAAATTCACATTGTAACTTATATTTCAGGTGGGGAGCAGCCAGGTGAGGTGCTTTTGCCTACTGAAGAATTGTTGTAGGCTGGAGGCATCCTGTGGTGAGGTGAAAGGAATGTGGTGTGACCTGAGCAACAGAGACCCAGGTAGAACCTGCTCTCGGTTGATGGAATTCTGAACTCCCTTGTCTTTGCTTTTGCCCTCCGTCTTCATGATTGTAAAAATGAGACTGGTGTACATGGATATTCATTGCAGCACTATTCACAATAGCTGAAGAGTGGAAACAGCCCAAGTGTTCATCAACAGATGAATGGATAAACAAAATATGGTATATAGATACAATGGAATACTATTTAGCTCTCAAGAGAAGTGAAGTCCTGATACAAGCCACAACATGAATGAATCCTGAAAACATTGTGCTGAGTGAAAGAAGCCAGTTACAAAAGGCCACATATTACGTGATTCCATTTGTATGAAATGTCCAGAATAGGCAAATCTGTAGAGACAAAAAGTACATTATTGGTTGCCAGGGGCTGGAAGGTTGGCAGCGTTGGGGGACAGAGGCTAAGGGGTACAGTGTTTCTTTTTGGGGTAATGAAAATATTCTAAAATTAGATTGTGATGATGGTTATACAACTCTGAATATATTGAAAACGATTGAATTGTGCACTTTAATGGGTGAATTGTATGGTATATGAATTACATCTCGAGAAAGCTGTAATAAAAGAAAGAGGAGAATTGGTTCAGTCTACTTTATTTCCTCCCCAACTTGGTACTGTGGAAAAATCACTGAATCAGGAGTCAGGAGAGCAGACTGCCACCTCTCAGTGTAGCTCTGTGATCTGAGAGCCTGGACCGTCTCCGAGCACCACTGCTGCAGCCGCAGCCACTGGTCATCATGCACAGAGGCCAGTGCAGTGTGCTGGCTCCTCCATGTCTTTAGAGAAAATAGAAATTTGGGTTTTTTTTGGTAATCGTCTGATTTTTAAAAAGTACTTGGCAACTAACGTTGTTATTAGTTGCCTTTGAGTCGGCTCTGACTCACGGCAACTTTATGTATAACAGAACAAAACGCTGCCCAGCCCTGCACCATCTCCATAATCAATGGTGTGTTTGAGCCCATTGTTGCAGCTCTTGTGTCAGTCCCTTGTTTTCCCTGACCTTCTGCTTTACCAGCCATTACGTCCTTTCTTATGTATTGATCTTTCCTGATGACGTGTCCAAAGTAAGAAAGTCTGAGATTTGCTATCCTAGCTTCTAAGGAGCATTTCTGGTTAGACTTCTTCTAAGATTGATTTGTTTATTCTTCTGGAAGACCATGGTATATTCAATATTCTTTGTCAGCACCACAATTCAGTTCTTCTGTCTTCTTTTTTTAATTGTTCAGCTTTTGTATGCATATGAAGCGATTGAAAAGACCTTGGTTTGGGTCAGGTGCACCTTAGTCATCAGTGACATTTTTATTTTTTAAAACTTTAAAGAAGTCTTTGAGCAGATTTTCGCATCATTTAATTTCTTGACTGTTGCTTCCATGGGCACTGATTGTTTATTGGTCCACTTGTGAGCATTTTTGTTTTCTTCACATTCAGGTATAATCCATACTGAAGGATGGATTAAGTGCTTCAAGCTTCTTTCATTTTCAGCAAGTACGGTTGTGTTATCAGCATATGGCAGATTGTTAATGAGTCTTCTTCCAATCTTATTGCCGCATTCTTCTTCAGATAGCCCAACTTCTCAGATTATTTGTTCAGCATACAGACTGAATAAGTAAAGTGAAAGACTATAACCCTGCTAGACACCTTTTCCAATTTTGAACCATGCAATATCCCCTTGTTCTGTTTTTATGTTTTAAAAAAACAAAACAAAACAGGTCAAACAAAACCTATCTGGCCCAGTTCAGTCTGTGGAACTCAGATTTTTTTATATGTACCCTAGACTTTCCTTTTCTGGAGGAAATAATTCCAGCTGTGTACCACGATGAGCTAGAATCTGGGTGGCCTCTAGATGTACCCATTTCTTAGGCTTGTCTTGTGGTGGAGCCAGGGAGAGGGTGGAGGTGAGTCATAGATACCTGGAGTGAAAAGAAGATAATTTCGTTTTAGAAAATGGTGTGATGAGGCTGGAGGGACAAGACAGATGGCCTGGGGGAGGTGCCTTTTGGGAGAGTAGTGGTCTTTTCTCCCCAGTATGTGTTCCCCAGGAGGTGGAGGAGGAGGGAGGGAGCAAGCCAGGAAGGGGGAGGGGCAGCCCCTTGTGGGGGATGGAGCTCTCTGCACCCCTCCCCCCATGTCTCTTGCTGCCATGGACTGGCTCAGCCATAGGTTAGGACCTCCACCTGGATTCCTTCTTCCTGTGTTTCTTCTTTTTCTTTTTTTTGTTCTGTGTAATTCGTACAACTGTAATTTTTTTTTTTTTAATTGTACTTCAGGTGAAGGCTTACAGAACCAATAGTTTCTCATGAAACAGTAGTACACATATTGTTTTATGACATTGGTTAACAACCCCACAACATGTCAACCCTCTCCCTTCATTCTTTTTCTTTTTTAAATTAATTGTGGTAAAATATATACAACAAAAATTGCCATGTAACCATTTTAAAAGTATACAATTCAGTGACATTAATGTGACATTAATTATATTCACCATGTTGTGCTACCATCACCATTATCCATTTCCACAGCTTTTTCATCATCCCATACAGAAACTCAGTGCCCCTTCAGCAATAACTGCCTTACCTGTGTTTCTTTAATGCTCATTAAACTAAGCTAACTTCAAGCCTGCAATCCTTGAGTCTACCTTCTTTTTTATAGTGTGGATATGTGAATATATGTCCCAAGAGATTTGTAGAAATCAGAACAAATACACGTTAGGCCCATAACTGAGATGCAGAGAAGCTTCTCAGGCTCCTCTGTGTTTAAAGGGCGGAAGAGAGATGGGGGCCAGAGAGGATATTTTACAAATCAGTCTTGTTTTTTAAAATGTATTATTTTTATTTTTAAAATAATATTGTATTTTTGGTGAAAGTGTATACAGCATAACAGGTTCCCATTCAACAATTTCTACACATATTGTTCAGTGACATTGATTGCATTCTTTTTTTCAATTATTGCACAGCATTTATTTGTTTTCACAAAAGTAGAATAACTATAACAACAACAATACTGATCTACTGTGACTGACGTGGTCAGTGCCCCATCTGTATTTCCTGGGATCTCAGTGTTATTTTTGTTGTTGTTGAGAATATACACAGTAATACACACCAATTCAACCATTACTGCATGTACAATTTAGTGACATCGATTACATTCAAGTTGTAGAACCATTCTCACCCTCCTTTTCTGAGTTGTTCCTCCCTAATTAACATAAACTCACTGCCCCCTAAGATTCCTATCTAAACTTTTGCATTGCTGTTGTTAATTTGATCCCATATAGATAGTTCTAAAAAGAGCATAATGCTAAAGGCAGACATTTTTTACTAGTTAAGCTAACTTACTGTTTGGTTTTAAGAAAACTTCAGGGGATATTTTTGGTTGAAGTTTTAAAGATTATCACAGGGCAACAGTTTCAGGGCTTCATCCAGCCCCCATGGCTCCAGAAAGTCTGGAGTCCATGAGATGTATTTTTAAGTTTGTCGTGTTTTTGGCTTGCTTTGGCCTTCAAGCTTTTCTGCACAGCTCAGTAGTAGGGCGGAGGCAGGCCTTACTGTGTCAGGGGGCTGTGCGACCTGGTATGCTGGTGTGGGACTCAAATAATGAGGATTTTCATCCAGTTACTTTTCCTCTCTGCCAATTTTTCCCATCTGTGGAAGCCTCACAGGGTTGTTAGCCTGCAATACAGTTTGGATCCCTGCCTTCCTTCTTTGCTTCTTTCTAGTCCTTTGCTTGCTAGTGTAATAATTAGTATTTTTAAAAATAACTTTAACTCTGAAGTGGTTTTCATCCTTGCAGTAGCCCTGTGAGCAAGATGAAGGGCTGTCACAGAGGGAAGTGACTCCCCTGAGGTTATACGTCTTGCCACATTTCACTGGTCCTCTGGGTGTTCCCACACTTCACTTAGGAGACCTCTTGCTTTTTTTTCTTTTTATTGTTGTTGAGAACATACACAGCAAAAATACATCAATTCAACAGTTTCTACATGTACAGTTCAGTGACACTGATTATATTCTTCAAGTTGTACAGTCATTTTCACCCTCCTTTTCCAAGTGTTCTTCCCCATTAACATGAACTTACTGCCCCCTAAGCCTCCTATCTGACCTTTCTAGTTACTGTTGTCAGTTTGATCCCGTTTAGATCTTCAAAAGAGCATGGTGGTTCAAGGCAAACATTCTTTACTAAATAAGCTAAACTACTGTTTGGTTTAAAGAAGACTTCAGGGGAAATTTTTGGTTTAAGGTTTAAAGATTATCTCAGGGCAACAATTTTGGGGATTTATCCAGCCCAGAAAGTCTGGATTCCATGAGAATTTAGAATCCTGTTCTATATTTTCCCTCTTTTGATCAGATTCTTTTATAGGATCTTTGATCAAAATGTTCAATAATGATAGCTGGGCACCATCCAGTCCTTCTGGTCTCATGGAAAAGGAGGCATTTGTTCATGGAAGCAATTAGGCATGCATTCCATTTCCTCCTCCTATTCCTGACTCTCCCTCTTCCTCTGCTACTCCAGGTGAATAGAGACCAATTGTTGTACCTTGGATGGCTGCTTGCAAGCTTTTAAGACCCCAGGCACTATGCAACAAACTAGGAGGTAGAAGAGAATCACTAAAAACGGTATTAGGCAAGTTACCTGGGATATCCCCTGAAACCACGATCCTAAACCCCGAAACCAAGAAATCAAATCACATGAGGTGTTTGGTTATACATAAGGAGACTATGCAGCTGCTTTTTTTTTTTTTTTTGGTGAAAATATGTATCATACAATATTTGCTTGTTCCGTTTTTTACAGGGGTACAGCTTATTGACAATTACATTAATTGGCTGTGCAACCATTACCCTTAATCAATGCAATTTTTCCATCACTGTAAACAAACTCAGTGCTCCATTAGCAAAAATTCCCCCTTTGCCCCCCCACCATAACAACTACTGAACTTTGTTCTCCATACATTTACCTGTTTTTATTTTTTTATATAAGTGAGTGAGAGACCTCTTTCTTTAAGTGAAACATTGTGTGGAACCTTAAAACGATATTTAAGACTGATACAATTAGTTGAAGTTGTGGAATATTCCTGGCCCTTCCCCCGCCGGCTCCCCAGACAGCTCCATTGGTGGCCTGGACCACCTCAGGTGTCCCAGTTGTGTACAGGCTTCTTCCCCAAAGGCCAGGCTCCATGGGTTTGTGGGGAAGGCGTCTCTGTTCTTATGTCAACCATTTTGTTAACTTATTTTTCCAAAATAATTGCTATTTTTTAAACATTTGCAAAAGTAGTGTTTTTAAATGCTTTGCAAATGTTGGTCGATAAGTGAACAACAACCAGACTTTCTAAGTAAACTCTTAGGCATAAGCAGGGGCTTGTGATCAGAAGGAACCTGGGAGAGTGGCTGGGAGGCAGAAGGGGCTGCTGGCAACTCGGGTTCGGGGTGGGAGGGGGTTGGGGGTAGGGGCAAGGTGCAGGGCTCTACAGCCTCAGAGTGTCCAGAAATCACGTGTGAGCCAAGGGTACTTCTGGATATGGACTTGCCTGACACGAGTCCCTTATTCACCTGCTTTGGAGGGGTATTTTAACAATTCCTTAACAACTCATAAGTATTTAGAAGATAAAATATAATCTGTAAATATGCATTTTGTGGGAGAGAGTTTTGAGATTCTTTTTTTTTTTTTTATTGTACTTTAGATGAAGGTTTACAGAACAGTTAGTTTTGAGATTCTTGGAGGAAGGTGAGGTGTAAGTGCAGTGTTGGTGGTTGTTGCCATGTGGCTTTTGGAGGCAGTCGGGAGCTGAGGTTGGGCTTGGAGGTGGCCCCCAGGCCTGTGCAGTCTCTGCACACTTCCTGCAGGCCACTTTGCCTCAGAGCACCTTGGACCAAATATAAGTTATTACTAAGTGTTAAAGGTGAGTTAGCAAGTATGGGTCCAGATGAACCCAAGTGGGACTGGAAACTCGTCATGACTAACAGCCAAGGCCTGTGGTCAGTGGCAAAGCTGGGAGCCATTAGCTAACAAGTACCATGCGACTTTTTTCAGTTTAATTTATTATGATGCTTGCGACTTTGGATTCCCTCATTAAAAGGAAACATGAATGTACGAACATTATCAATACATGACCTTAAGTACAGATGCTGTTCTCTGGAAACTGGGGGCTGAACATTAAGCCCCTCTCCTCCGCTCCTATTAGCGTATGCTTGGGGTAGGGGAGCTGGGGAAGAGATTCAGTGGCTTGTGTGGGGAGGAGGTCAGGGTCATGGGCTTGTGAAAACGTTTGCGCTTGGACCTCTTTGAAAGGGGCAGAGCTATGCTTCTGTCATAGCCTTTTGGCATCTAAACCCCTGCATGCTGGTCCTGATGACCTTTTCCACATATGGAACAACCAGGGGGTGGAGGCCACCCATGGTTCATCCTAGGGCTGCATAGGGGAGAATGGGGCCCAAGGAGACAAGCACATCCTGCATCTTAAAGTCAGAAGGCTTTCTGGAGGCATCTGGGTCTAGATCTTCCAGCCTGTGGATGAGAGATCCAGCCAGGGAGATGGCTAAGACACTCTGCAGGTGCTCAGCTCATAGGGAGGGGCAGCTAGCCAGGTTTCCAAGTAAGTCCCTGACTCCTGGTAGAGTGGGTGGAGGGGGCAGGGTAACATTTGGATGTAGCAAAGATGTACGAGTGTAGGGGCAGTCTAGACGTTTTGTGCTTCGAGTTTTGAAATCTTTCACATGGATGGGCTTGAGTCTCGGTAAGGGAAGGAGTTGGATAAGAGCACGCAGACAGTGTGGGTGAGGAGAGCCAGACCAAAGGGAACAGGTATCAGCCAGGTGGGTGGGAAGACTCTGCAGACAGCCCTTAGTCCTTCTCAATAACTGAGAGCAGACACAGGTCGCCACTCCTAGTTGGTCTGTGTAGACATGTTTCCCTCCTTCCCACATCGCTTGACCCTAGGACAGCTTTCGGAGCATGTTTGTTTCCCTCTCCCAGACAGTGAGCTCCTTGTAGGCAGGGACTGTCATTGGCCTTTGGACACAGGAAATGAGTAGTGCCACTGTACTGTGAGGTGGGTGCCAGTGTGTGCCAGCTGCTGGACGGATGAGGAGTTGGCTGTCCTCTTTGTCTCTCTTCTCTGGTGCTTCAAGCCTCCACTGTAAGCATTGATAGTAGGCCACCCCTGAAAGTCAGTGTGAGACAATGTGGTGGATGTGGGCTGCCCAGCGAGTGGGACACTTCAGTGAAGCTTACCTTTCTTCTCAGAGGAGTGGGGAGTCAGGGCATCGAAGTGGCAGTCAGCTGCCTACCTGCCTGTGTTCAATTCCTGTGATCCATAGTTAGATACCCATGTTTCCCATGCTGCCTTTCCCAACATGCCTGTAGTGATCGAGTGGGGAGAACACCGGACACCTACGATTAATTACAGAGGAGGCTGGAAAAGAGCTTGTGGCTTGTCCACTTGAGGTGCCATCTGCCAGGTCCCTTGCGCTGGGCACAGCTCTTTTAGTGGTGGGAGGAGGTGGTGGGGTGGTAGTGTGGCAGTCTTGAGCTGGTGGTGGGTTTCTGCAGCCCACGCCCTGCACTGGTTTCCTTGGAAGTAGCTAAGGAGATGGGCTTTGATTGGCACTCTTTTCAGGTTCCTCAGAGTGTGGGTGGGCCCGTCTGTAGCAGCTGGCTTCGTGCTATGTAGGGCGAGTATGTGTGATAATGGGCTGGTGTCTCCCTTCTGCAGCAAGAGAGATGACTTTGGGCATTAGGAAAGTGAACAGTTTGGAATAATTGGTTAGGAAACTAATTAAGCAGCAGCAGGGAAAGAACTGCTGAAAAAGAGTCATTTCATGGGATTTAAAAACAGAAAACGTTTGGGGTTGATGCTAGAAATAGAAGTACCATAAGATCCAGCAGTCTTGCTCCTTAGAATATATCCTAGAAAAATAAGAGCCATCACACGAATGGATACATGCACACCCATGTTCATTGCAGCACTGTTCACAGTAGCAAAAAGATGGAAACAACCCAGGTGCCCATCAACAGACAAATGGATAAACAAATTATGCGTGGAATACTATGCAACCATTAAGAACAACGATGAATCTGTGAAACATCTTATAACATGGAGGAATCTTGAGGTCATTATGCTGAGTGAATTTAGTCAGTCACAGAAGGACAAATATTGTATAAGACCTCTATTATAAGAGCTCAAGAAAAGGTTTAAACACAGAAGAAAACATTCTTTCATGGTTACGAGGGTGGGGAGGGAGGGTGAGGGTTATTCCCTAACTAGATAGTAGACAAGAATTATCTTAGGTGAAGGGAAGGAGAGCATACACTACAGGGGAAGTCAGCACAACGGGACTAAACCAAAGCTAAGAAGTTTCCAGAATACAATCAAACACTTTGAGAGACAGAGTAGCAGGGGTAGGGGTCTGGGGACCATGCTTTCAGGGGATATCTAGGTCAATTGGCTTAACAAAGTTTATTAAGAAAATGTTCTGCATTCCACTTTGGTGAGTGGCGACTGGGGTCTTAAAAGCTTGCTAGCAGCCATCTAAGATGCATCAGTTGGTCTCAACCATCTGGAGTAAAGGAGAATGAAGAACACCAAAGTCACAAGGAAAGTGTTAGCCCAAGAGACAGAAGGGGGCACATAAACCAGAGACTTCATCAGCCTGAGACAAGAAGACCTAGATGGTGACCGCCTACCACCAATGACCGCCCTGACAGGGAACACAACAGAGAGTCCCTGATGGAGCAGGAGAAAGGTGGGATGCAGAACTGAAATTCTAGTAAGAAGACCAGACTTAATGGTTTGACTGAGACTGGAGGAACCCCGGAAAACATGGCCCCCAGACTCTCTGTCAGCCCAGAACTAAAACAATTTCCGAGGCCAACTCTTCAGACAAAGATTGGACTGGACTGTGGGACATAAAATGATACTCGTGAAGAGTGTGCTTCTTAGTTCAAGTAGATACGTGAGACTAAATGGGCATCTCCTCTCCAGAGGTGAGATGAGAAGGCAGAGAGAGTTAGGAGCTGGTTGAATGGACATGGGAAATGGAGTGGAAAGGAGGAGTGTGTTGTCACAGTATAGGGAGAGCAGTTAGAGTCACATAACAATGTCTGTATAATTTTTTGTATAAGAGACTAACTTCAAATGTAAACTTTCACTTAAACTAGAACAAAAAAAAGAAAACATTCGGGATTGAAAAAACAAAACCCAGTGGCTGGTGCCAGTGTGTCCACAAGCGTGTGCAGGCATGCACACAGGCACGCGTGGGGTTGGTTAGCACGAACCAAACTGCAGTCCTTTCCCCTCCCCCTCACCTCTCAGCCCCCACTCAGGCCCCATGGTCACTGCACCCAGCTCTGCCTGGCCTGACCAGGTCTTCTGCCATGGACTCTCCTGGGAAATGGCTGTGCTTTCAGTCAGAGAACAGTCTAAGGAGTCAGTCCACTGAAGGCCTTTTTTGTGGATTGGTCGCTTTTATAGTTCATGTCTTAATCTCTCCCGCTTCCCTGCCCCACTCCCCTCCACAAAATACTTTTCAGAAGAATCCTTTCTTTGGAAGGGAAGAGGAGGGAATGTTCTTTATGGTGAGAAAGCTTTAACCCAGAGAATTATTCCAGTGGTGGAATTTCATAAATGACAGTCAGGATGGGGGTGTTTTATGGAAAGGGTATCCTTCACATTACACTGCGTGGTGACCTGTGTGGGAAGCCAGTCTAGCTCACGGGCACGTGCACATTGATGTATCACTTCTTCCTGGTTGTTTACTGAGGGCCTGGAGTGTGTAGGGAGCCAAATTCAAAGTGGTTTCATTCTGTAGGGAGAAGACTGATAGCAATTATAATGCAAAATATAGGTGTATGAGTTTCCTGTGGCTGCTGTAACAAATACCACAACCTCGCTGGCTTAAGGCACTCATGTGTATTGTCTTCTAGTTCTGGAGGTTGAAAGTCTACAGAGTCAAGGTCTCTGTGGGACTGCTCCTTCCGGGGACTCTGTGGGGAGAACCCATGCCCTTGCCTTTTTCAGCTTCTACTGGCAGCCTGCCTCGCTTGGCTCGTGGCCCTTCCTCTTGGCACTTCAGCCTCTTTCTTCCCTCATCACATCTACTCCTCTTCTGCAGTCAGATCTCACTTGAGCTCCCTTTTATGAGGACACTTGTGATTGCATTTAGGGCCCACCTGGATAATCTGTGATTAAACTCCCCATCTTGAGATCCTTAACTTAATCACATCACACCTGTAAAGTCCCTTTTGCCATGTAAGGTAGTACACACAGGTTCCTGGGATTATTAGAACGTGCATATCTTTGGTGTCTACTATTCTTGTTACCACAGTCAGTATGATTGGAAGGAGCTAACACAAAGTACTTTGGAAACAGAAGGGCAAGCTGGCTCTGTCGGTAAGGGTCCACGCAGAGAAGGTGCTAAGCCAGGGCTGAAGGGCTGATGTCACATAACCATAGACCAGGCCCTGGGTCAGTGAGAAGGGCCATTTCCCAGCAGAGGGGTGACTCCTGTGTGACCAGCGGGTAGTGGTTGCCTTGTCATGTTGTTATCTTCATTTCCTCAGCTCTAGTTTAGGGCTCTGGAATGTTCAGCTGGGTTAGCAGTACTCATGGGTGCCACTGCCAGGCATGAGACAGAGGTACTGGAGATGGGAAAAGAGACAACAGTGCCTAGAAGATGGGAGGATGAAAGATGGCCTGGTGCCACAGTAGTTTCCTGGGTCTCAGCCTCTCCCTCCTTCCAGAGCTGCCTATTTTGAGGATAAATCAGAATCCTGGAATGTCAGTGTGGGAGAGGACCTTAAAGAACAACCGCTTCTTCCACAGATTAGGATCTGAAGGCCTGGAGAGAAGTGATGTATGCCCAGGTAGTGGCAGCGTGGGGACTGGCCCAAGGCACTCTGACAGCCTCTTTGACTTAGTCATCCCCTTGAGATGAGCACCTCAGAGTGCAGGCTGTGGCAGAGCACATGGCCGAGCTTCTGTGCAAGAGCCGGCCCCAGGGAGAGGAGAGGAGGAAAGTGTTCCTTGTCATCTCACCGGTAAGGCTTGAGTTATGTGTACTTCTAAAATATAAGGTGTGAACAAGTATGGTGTTGCCAGCTAAGTTCACAGGACACCAAGGTGAAGGAATTGGGGCAATGCATTTGGTGGGGAGGGAGAGACTGAAACTATCAGAAAGTCACTGAGGCTTTAAAATACTTCAGACGGACCCCTTTTGTGACCCACTTCAGCCACACTGTGGCACCCTGTTGTAAAGCAGGGTGAAGCATCTTGGAGGCATGATTCTGAAGGCTGGGTATAATCTAGTGTCTGAACTCGTCTACATTCAAGAGACAGAATGAGAATCAGCATCAGCACAAAGCTGGTTCCTTTGAGGTGGAGGTCACGCATACCTCTACTCTCTGACTTTTTCATCATTTCTGATACTGGCCACCCCTCCCACAGCACACTCTACCTCTCTGCTGGGTTCAATAATTCGTTGCACTGCCCACACAGAACTCACAGACCATACTCACAGTTATGCAATTTATTAGGGAAGTTACAGGCTACAACTCGGAATCAAGATCAACTTCGTCAGTTAGGACAGCTTCCAACCAGGGCAGCTCTCAGCTCCTTCTCAGCTGTGCCAGCTGACGGCCCTTCTCTCAGCTGTGCCAGCCGAGCCCTTCTCTAGGCCTCTGTTCTGCTTAGGCAAGTGTTACAGCTCTTTAGTGCCACTGACAAGTCCCCAGAGGTGCACCCCACTCTGCCAGCAAGCCTCCTGCCCGAAGGAGCTCAGATCTCTCTCTCTCCCCATGGTTCCTTCCGCTTGTATTGCTGCCACCGTCTTGCACCATCTCACTATCTCCAGTGTTACAGCTCTTAATCTGTATTACAGCTCTTCTAGGAGGTTCCCTGTCTGTCTCATTGCCTCTTTTTCCTGGCTCTAGGAGGTTATAAGCCCAAGGACCCCAGGTCCAAAGGGCGCACTCCACTCCAAGCTCTTTTTAATGGTAGTCAGGTCTGCCTCAACCTCTGGGATTGGCTTTTATATTCAATTTCAAGTCATGGCCCTCCCAGCCAGACCACAAACTGACCAATCCCCTCAGTAGACCACAAGTCACCCAGTTTGCGTTGTAGTCGACCAGTCCCTTGCAGGATTGTGGCCCAGCCAGTCGTTTTTGGCAGAATTATAAACCCAAGGCCAGAAAGGCCATATATAAAGAGAAACCCTTTGCACTGTACTGGGTTCCAATCTGCTCCTGCTCCGTCCGCCTTCTGTCCCTATGCAGGTAACCTTTCATGGAGCTTCAGTTCATCCCTATGTTTCGACATGAGGGCGTTAGACTAGACTGTTCTTCAGTGTTTGATAGGTAACACCCCACTTTTCTTCCTTCTTAACCCACTGGTGGGGAGGTACCTGGTTCCCTGTCAACCAGGTGAGGGTATCGGTAGACCAATAGCACTCTGTGGTGCCAGGCCCCAGCTGAAAGGCAGTGTATGCTGCTGCATATCAGTGACTTCAGGCCATCTGTCCGAAGGGAACATTTACTGTCACCAGGGCAGAAGCCTGAGGCTTACTTCCTCCAGGTAGCTGTCTACATGTTTTGGAACTAGCTAGCCTCTGTGATCAATGCAGAAGTAAAACAGAATGGTGTACCAGTCACAGTGCTAGCTGTGCCCACTTTGTTCACATCTGACCCTTGAAATCATCTGCGGGAGAACAGTAGCTTGCCCACAGTCAGGGTGTTTTCTGGGCAGAGCTGGGCTCTCACATTGAGCCATGGGTCAAAGGCACTGTGGGTAGAACACTTTGGCTCAGTTCCTGTACTGTGTGCTGGGCCCAGGCACACTTCTGGCTCAGGGATTCCAGAGCTTTCCCTGGTTAATGTTTGAAGAACTCTGAGACAGCAGGATAAGCTGTAGCCAAAAGTCCTTACACCTTTGCAGGGTGTAGTTGGGTTGCCTGGTACCGATCAAGTGTCTACCCTCAGCATGCTGGGCTGGCACAGAGAGGTGGCAGTGCAGAGGAAAGGGGTGGGCAGCCCCTTACCCTCAGCTCCGAGGTGATTAGTGTCTAAAGACTCCCCCAGGTGGGTTAATGAGGTTTGATTTATGCCTAGGTATGGAGTACATGCCTGCCTAGCCCTGATTTCCAGGAGGAGACCCACCCAGCACCTCACTTGTCCTGATCACAGCAATTTAGGGGTCATTCTAGCTGTATCTGAAGGGACCAGGAGAATGATAGATGTAGCATGGTGTTGGGAGGGTCCTTGGAGATATCCAACCCTCATGTTTGACCAGTGAGGAAATTGAGACCCCAGAGGAAGAAGTATCCACAGTCCCCTTCCAGTAGGTTTCAGAGACAAGAGTTCAACTTTCATGTGGAGCGCGCTGTCACTGCCTGAGATTGGGATTATGTGCCAACGGGTCAGGGGTCTTCGTGAAATTGTGAGCTCCTGTAAAAACAGACACACGTTCACATTTTCCATAACAGCAGACCCTATGTGTGCAGAGTAGGACTACTCCATAGGGTTTTCAAGGCTGTGACCTTTTGCAAGCAGATCGCCAAGCCTGTCTTCCAAGGCACCTCTGTGTGGGTTCGAACCACCTACCTTTTTGCTAGTAGTCAATCGCTTAACTGTTTGTGCCACCCAGGGACTCCTTGTGTCCATAGTAGGTGCTGGCAATTGTTGACTAATAGAACTGCGTTGTCCAAGGCTGTATAGCTGGTGTTACAGCTCCATGGCGGAGCAGGCAGTCCCCAGCCAGTACCTGTACCATACTGCTCATAGTCTGCCTCTGGCCCTGCCCCTGCCCCTGGCTTAGTAAGGACCTAGAAAGACTGGCGGGGGGGGGGGGATTGGGGGATGGGGCTGTGGGCTGTATGTTTGAGAGAATGCATCAGATGTCTTATCTTTTGGGGCCTCCATTATAAGATGGAGAAGAGAACACAATGCTGTATTAGAAAAGGTTAGGAAAACATTCACCTAGTCTGTGTACTTGGGTATGGTTTCTCTATAAACATTTACATTTGGGAGAGTAAGGTGCAGTCAGAGTATCACTGTCAGTGTTTATGGGGATGTGCTGGCGGCCCACATTACGAGGGAGCAGGTACTGGAACTGAGTTCCCAATGAGAGCCCTTAGTAGGAAGTCAGCCCACATACTTCACTGGGCCTTGCCCAGCTCTTTATTTTTGTACAGCGGCCCTGCCCCCAGGCTTGGGGTTAGACAGGCAGACATCTCTAACCCTTTGTCTTCTCTTTCTTCTTTGGGCAGGGTTCACCAGAGGGGGAATGGGTGACAGAGAGACCAGAACATGGTTGGTGTGAGTCCTTGTTGGCTCATCTGAGACCCCTTTATTTCTCTTCATTTGCTTTCAGCCAGGTTTTCTCTCTTCCCTTGGACCTTGGACCAGGTCACTGTGCCCAGCTTCTTACTACCTTTTTGTTGCTGATATAAACACAAATTCTGCCTTTTCTAAAACAGCAAAAGAGGAGTAAAAGTTTGCTCTTCAGGTGGCCCAACCCATTTTGTCTTTTCTACCTGGGCCCTGTAGGGAAAGACAAAAACTTGTATAGGTGATGTCAGTGGACATCCAGGATGTCTTCTGGGGTCACACCTCATGTCCCACTGCTGTAGGCCCCCACTGGGGCAAGGAGGGCAGCACCTGGCAAGATCAAGGTTGAATTATCACCTCGCCCAGAGGGAAAGGAAGCCCCAGGTCTCTGCAGAAAGGAATGCATGTGGACATGCTTACTGTGTTCCATCATCCACTCATTAACCACTGGAGAGGTCATGAGCGTTGGTGCTTACAGGGTGCAGTAAGGGTGGCCTGGGCAGTAGTTTGGGGGATGGAAGAGAGGAGAGGCCTGCTGTATAGAACTTTAGCCTTTTGTGATTTTAGCCATGCTGGTTTCCTCCATGTATTGTTAACCTTTTCTTATCTGGTAGAAAAGCAGTTTTCCTCATTTTAGAAAAGCAGTTTTCCTAATTTTAGAACACATCCAGTTATTTGATTTAAACTTTTATTTTCTCCCCAAAGTCAAGTGTTTAAACTCTTTAACAGCCTTGTAGGCTTGGCAATGATCTTTTCGTAACTTCTTCAGGCACCATAAACTTTCATGCAGCAAATGCTCTATCCGCATAGATCTTTGACTTAGGGGGAACAATCTTGTATTTCTAAATTTTTTTCTATCCAATTGAACAGCCTTGTCTAGGGAAGAAAGTCATGTATTAACACATCTCACAGAGAAGTTACACCCAGAGCTGACTGCTTGATTAGAGAGCTTTGGTGGTCAATCTCTGAGACCTTTTGAAAGTTATTGTGTATTTTGATTGGTGTGGCACTGGGCCAGTAATTTTTTATGAGGTACATAATAAATAGAGGCAATGGTGATTCAACGGTAGAATTCTCACTTTTCATGCCAGAGACCTGGGTTCAATTCCCAGCCAGTCCAGCTCATGTACAGCCACCGTGTGCCTGTCAGTGGGAGCTTGCATGTTGCTATAATGCTGAACAGGTTTCAGTGGAGCTTCCAGACTAAGGTGGCCAAGGGAGGAAGGCCTGGCAATCTGTTTCCGAAAATCAGCCAATGAAAATCCTGTGGATCATAATGGTCCAATATGTAATGGATTATGGGGTGGCACAGGATTGGGCAGCGTTCTGTTCCGTTGTGCACGGAGTCACCATGAGTCAGGGCCGACTCAATGGCAGCTAACACATAATGTACACCCATTCCTTTCCCTATAGCTCAGTATTTGTCCTGGGATATTACTGTAGTCACTGACATATGTGAAGCCTGAAAATGAGCCAGGTGGGAATTTAAAAGGCATCATGGGGCTTTATTTTTTTTTAAAATAGTACATGTACATAGTTTAAAAAAATCACATATGTACTGCAAGGCATATAATATAGTATAGCAGTCTGCTGCTCCGTCCCATTCCTCTTTTCTCCTGACTCCTATTTCCCAGAGGAAGCCACTTTCAACTCTTGTAGCCAGAATAGTACTCACTACTCTTCTGTGTTTGTAAATAACCTATGTTTATACTGCCACTTGTTGAGTTTTTAAAGATACGGATTTTATACACTATGGAATAGGATTTAATTCTTTCACCTACTTGGCTTTGCGACACACACATGCACACACGTGTGTGCAGCAGTACCCACTCATGTTTTCTCTCACCCTTCCTCCAGGTTCCCAGTGTAGTTACAGTAAATGAAATATTGGAGTTAAATCAGTAGTGTTTAAATTATTATGGCAATATGTACAGTGTGCAACTTCAAGCCCTGTAGTAAACTGTGAGTATATTTCCTACCTCATACAAATTTTGGTTTTCCTTGCAGTTAATAATTGCTTTTTTTCACTTCCATTTGCTTAATTTTCTATTTAATTATTTCTAATAGAACCCAAAACTTTATCACAGAACTATGCCTTCCACCCTCCACCATCATCCCAGGAATTCTGTGTATCCTGCTGCTGTATTTCTTACATTGGTCTGTTCCCCTCTTCCTCCCCATCCTCTTTTTGTGTGCTTCTCCATTTGGGGAAGCATCTTGAGAAAGGTAGAAAGAAAGAAAAGTTTTGAGACCTTGCATGTCTGAAAATGCCTTTTCTACCCACATTCTTGATTGGTAGCTGAACTGACTGTAGGCATTTGGAATTTTGAAGGCATTGCTTTGTCTTTAACTTCCACTGTTGCTGTTGAGAAGTTAATGTACAAAGGATCTGATTTGTGATCCTTTATAAATGAACTGAATTTTCTCCCTGAAAACATTTAGAAATTGGTAGGGAAGAAGTCAGAGTATCTCTGTTTGCAGATGATATGATGTTATACACAGAAAACCCCAAAGAATCCACAAGAAAACTACTGGAACTAATAGAAGATTTCAGCAAAGTTTCAGGATATAAGGTAAACATACAAAAATCAGTTGGATTCCTTTACACCAACAAAGAGAACCTCAGAGAGGAAATCACCAATCAATACCGTTTACAGTAGCTGCCAAGAAGATAAAATACTTAGGAATAAATCTAACCAGAGATGTAAAAGATCTATACAATGAAAACTACAAGACATTACCACAAGAAACCAAAAGAGACCTTCATAAGTGGAAAAACATACCTTGCTCATGGATAGGTAGAGTCAACATAGTGAAAATGTCAATTCTACCCAAAGAGATCTAAAGATACAATGCAATCCCACTGCAAATTCCACTGGCATTTTTTAGTGAGATGGAGAAATGGATCACCAACTTCATATGGAAAGGGAGGAGGCCCCGAATAGATAAAGCATTACTCAAGAAAAAGAACAAAGTGGGAGACCTCACAGTACCTCATTTTAGAACCTGTTATACTGCCATGGTAGTCAAAACAGCCTGGTATTGTACAACAACAGATACATAGACCAATGGAACAGAGTTGAGAATCCAGACATAAATTCATCCACCAATGAGCAGCTGATATTTGACAAAGGCCCAAAGTCCATTAACTGGGGAAAAGACAGTCTCTTTAACAAATGGTGCTGGCATACCTGGATATCCATCTGCAAAAAACTGAAACAAGACCCGTACCTCACACCATACATAAAAACAAACTCAAAATGGATCAAAGACTTAAATATAAAATCGAAAACAATAAAGATCATGGAAGAAAAAATAGGGACAATGCTAGGGGCCCTAATATGTGGCATAAACACTATACGAACCATAGGTAACAATGCACAAGTACCAGAAGAGAAACTAGATAACTGGGAGCTCCTAAAAATCAAGCACTTATGCTCCTCAAAAGACTTCACCAAAAGAATAAAAAGACAACCTACAGATTGGGAAAAACTTTTGGCTATGACAAATCCGATCAGCGTCTAATCTCTAAAATCTACAAGATACTGCAAAACCTCAACAACAAAGGACAAATCACCAAATTAAAAAATGGGCAAACGATATGAACAGGCACTTCACCAAAGAAGATATTCAGGAGGACTTCCGGCATCATGGTGCTCTAGGCAGAAGCACCACGCCGTCCCTCTACAGCAAAGATCCGAAAAACTAAGCCAAACAGAGAAAACAGCAATCCTGAAATCCTAAAACATCTAATGAAGAGATAAAGAACTCAGCCAAGCACCAAATGGAGTGAAAAAACTGACAGAGAATGGAGAGCGAGGAGAGATTCATGCAGAGGTCCCCTATCAGCTAATGCAACACGGATCTGCCATCTTGGACTCCTGTTGGAGACCAGCGAACAGGGGGTACGAGAAAGCAGCTTAATGGAGCTTCAAGCAGGGGACAGAACAACCGCTAAACAGTGATATACGCTTTCCCAACCCCCACCCTTCTTCACCCCCACTCAGCCTCCTCTGCTTCCTGCAGCCACAGTCTCTTGTCCGGGAAGCACCGGCTGCTTGGATTCCACCCACCCGCACTGGCCAGTTCCCTGAGTCCCATTTGTTGGCTGCTGGTGTTGCTTTTTTCCACTTGTTTTGATTTCTTCCTTACCTCTCACCACCTCCCCCTCCTTTTGCTCAAATACCTGGCTCCGAGCACCGTCTTTGCTTCTTCCTAAGGGGCTGCGGAGCTCCATTTGAGTGTGGAACTCCTTCCTAGTCTGTGCTACCATGCTGGTGGGATACTGGGGCTTTTTGTTTGTTTGTTTGTTTTGAATTGTTTGTTTTCTTTTTCTTTTCTCGAGTTGGGAGCCCATTCTGGCCGGGCAGTGCTACGCTGCTTGGGACCTACCCCCTCCGCTAGCACAGACGCGCAGAGGGATCCCTGAGGGCATTTCTTTTTACGTGGTTTTTTTTTTCCCCCTGTTGTTTTTTGGAGCTTTTTGTGTTCTTTTTTTTTTTTTAATTTGTTTTGTTTACTTTTCCCTCTTTTTCCCTTTTTCTCTTTCTTCATTACTCAGTTTCTTGTCTCCCTATACCTTCCTTCTCTTCCTGTCCCCTGAATACTTGGCTCTGAATACCTCTATGCATTTTAGCCAGGCTGTACTTCAACACCTGGGAACAGCTTCCCCAGATCTCGTAGCTGCACCAGTGGGATCCCTGGGAGCTTTGCTGTTCTTTTTTCTTTCTAATTTTTATTTATTCATTCTTTTCTTTTTTTTTCCCTCTTCTTCTTCCACTTCTTGTTTTTTTCCATTTCATAGACTCTACCTCTCCACTCCAACAACACTCTTTTTTGTTTCTTTGTATGTTTTTGATTCCGCTTCCTCTCTCCTTTCCCATACCCATCTTAGCTCTGCACATCACAGTCTCCCCCCTTCATGCTGCCTACCTGCACTGTACGCTTAACATCACACCACCAAGCAGCACAGGCACGGCCTACCTGAACCTGCCCTCCACTGATTACCGACCCGTCCTGGTGGCTGTAGTAAATGCCACAAACAACCCATGCTAGCAACTCCTCTTCAGCTATATCTGCCCTGGTGTACCATATCTGAGCAACTGACACTGCCAATTGGAGAAGGAGGCAAAAAGTATCGTGCCCACAGAGGAGAAAACAACAAAGAACACACAGCCCACCTGCTCACACATAGCCAAA
>NW_004444016.1:3329180-3375932 GCF_000243295.1 Trichechus manatus latirostris | reverse complement strand
GTCACTTCTGAGGTTCACCATTCAGCCGAGGATTGGACCACCCCATATAACAAAACGGTACTAATGAGGCACAGCAGTCCAGGGACAAGGACTAGAAGGCAGAAGGGGACAGGAGAGCTGGTGATAGGGAACCCAAGGTTGAGTAAGGGCAGTGTTGACATATAGTGGGGTTGTTAACCTTTGTCATAGGGCAACATGTGTACTAACTGTTTAATGAGAAACTATTTTGTTCTGTAAAACTTCATGTAAAGTGAGAATAGCAGTACAACTCGAAGAATGTAATCAATGACACTGAAGTGTGCATGTAGAAATTTTTCAAATGGATTTTGTATCTTTGGCTATGTATATTCCCCCCCTCTCCAAAAAGAAAAGGTCGAGAAGGGAGAGGGTTGACATGTCATGGGTTTGTTAACCAATGTCATAAAACAGTATGTGTACTGACTGTTTAATGAGAAACTATTTGTTGTGTAAACCTTCACCTGAAGTACAATTAAAAAAAAAAAAAAGAAGATATTCAGGTGGCTAAGAGACACATGAAGAAATGATCACAATCATTAGCCATTAGAGAAATGCAGATCAGAACTAAAATGAGATATCATCTCACCCCAACATGGCTAGCACTAATCCAAAAAACATGAAATAATAAATGCTGGAGAGGTTGTGGAGAGAGTGGAACACTTATACCCTGTTGGTGGGAATGTAAAATGGTACAACCACTTTGGAAATCGATTTGCCGCTTCCTTAAAAAGCTAGAAATAAAAGTACCATATGATCCAGCTATCCCGCGCTTTGGAATATATCATAGAGAAACAAGAGCTGTCACATGAATAGATATATGCACACCCATTTTCATTGCAGTACTGTTCACAATAGCAAAAAGATGGAAACAACCTAGATGCCCATCAGCAGACGAATTATGGTATATCCACAGAATGGAATACTACGCAAAGATAAAGAACATCGATGAAGCCGTGAAACATAACATGGAGGAATGTGGAGGTCATTACGCTGAGTGAATTTAGTCAGTCACAGAAGGACAAATATTGTATAAGACCAGTATTATTAAAACTCAAGAAAAGGTTTAAACACAGAAGAAAACATTCTTCGATGGTTATGAGGGTGAGGAGGGAGGGTGAGGGTTATTCCCTAACTAGATAAGAATTATCTTAGGTGAAGGGAAGGAGAGCACACACTGCAGGGGAAGTCAGCACAACTGGAGTAAACCAAAGCTAAAAAGTTTCCTGAATATAATCAAACACTTTGAGAGACAGAGTAGCAGGGGTAGGGGTTTGGGGACTGTGCTTTCAGGGGACATCTAGGTCATTTGGCATAAGAAAGCTGATTAAGAAAAGGTTCTGCATCCCACTTGGGTGAGTGTCGTCTGTCTTAACAGTTTGCAGGCGGCCATCTAAGATGCATCAATTGGTCCCAACAACCTGCAGTAAAGGAGAATGAAGAACACCAAAGACACAAGGAAAGTATTAGCCCAAGAGACAGAAGGGGGCACATAAACCAGAGACTTCATCAGCCTGAGACCAGAAGAAGTTCATGGTGCCCACCTACCATCAATGACCGCCCTGACAGGGAACACAACAGAGAGTCCCTGATGGAGCAGGAGAAAGGTAGGATGCAGAACTGAAATTCTAGTAAGAAGACCAGACTTAATGGTCTGACTGAGACTGGAGGAACCCCGGAAGGCGTGGCCCCTGGATTCTGTATCAGCCCAGAGCGATAACACTTTCTGAGGCCAACTCTTCAGACAGGGATTGGACTGGACTGTGGGACATAAAGTGATACTCGTGAAGAGTGTGTCTCTTATCTCAAGTAGATACAAGAGACTAAACGGGCAGCTTCCGTCCGGAGGTGAGATGGGAAGGCAGAGAGAGTTAGGAGCTGGTTGAATGGACATGGGCAGTCGGGTGGAAAGGAGGAGTGTGCTGTCACAGTATGGGGAGAGCAATTAGGGTCACGTAACAGTGCACGTATAAATTTTTGTATGGGAGACTAACTTGAAATGTAAACTTCATTTAAACTACAACAATAAAAAAAAAAACAAAACTTTTAGAACTTCTCTTTATCCCTTGAGTTCTAAGGTTTCCTTGGTATGGATCTTTTTTCTTCATAGAGCTTGATGCCTTTGCACGCTTCCGATATGGAAAGGCTTATCCTTCAGGTCCAGAAAGTTGTCTTGTGTTTTTTCCTTTGATAATTTCCTCTGCTGTGTTTTCCTTGGTCTCTATTTCTGAACTCCTGTTGTTTGTTTGTTTTCCTGGACTAATTCTTATCCTCTTTCTGCACCACTTTGTCTTGCCTGAGATTTTGCTATATCTTTTTTTTTTTAATTGTTGTAAATATGTATATAACACAACATTTGCCAATTCAACATTTTTTCAGGTTAACCTTATCTTGTAACCTTCTGTTGGAGCATTACTTCAGCCCTTGTGTTTTTAGTTTCTTAGGGCTCTGTGTTGTTCTCTGTTAGTTCGTTTCTGTATAGCATCGTATTCATGTTTCATGGATGCCACACTTTCTCTTACGAATCTCGTTGTTTTGAAGTTTATTTTGTCGCTGTTCTGACGCATTTTCTCCTTAGTCCCGTTTGCCGTTTATTTTCATCTTGAGCTTTCCTCAGAGGAGTGGTGGTCCTTGGCTGTGAGTTCATATTTTAAAATGAGACTTTAAAAACCAAGTGTTTATCTGGGATGTAGGTGGGAGGTATTGATTGTTAGGCTTTGCCATAGGAGGGGACAAGCAGGCAGAGAACTGGCAGCTTTTGGGGGGACCCTTGAATGCCCCCAGATACAAATCCTGTCATCTTCAGTCTAGGGAGAATGTCAGTTTTAGGGGGTCTTTCTCTTGGGCTGGTTGGTTTCCCCAGATCCTCTCCTCTCCAATCTGAGGAGGGAGCTAAGGGTAGCAGAGGGACTTGGGGTGGGGGTGGGGGGTTGCTCAATTTGGAAACAGACTTTCATGGAATCACCTGCTTTTCTTCTTCCTTCCACCTGCCCCCCCCACCCCGCCCTGTGCCTGTCCCCACCTCCCTCGCCCTAGTCCAGAGCCTTCCAGAAAGCTCCCTCTGGTCGGCTGCCTGGTTGGAGTTCCACCTGGGCTCTAACTGCTCCCTACACAGGCGTCAGCCTCTTCTCCCAGACGAGCCTGGTGCTTCCTGCTTCTTGCTGGCCCCTCCCGAAACTTTTTCTGCTCTACCTAGCCCTAGTCACTTTTCATTTATCCAGCCACTTCTTGTGTTCCAAAATTTTGTTTATACCTTTTATCTACAGTTGTCTCTCCTCTCTATTTCTTTTTATCCTGGAGGGTTTATACCTTTTTTATTCCTTTTTGGTCATTTTATTGGGAATTTAGAAGGAATCTGAACATTTGGCTATGCTCAGTCTGCCACGCCCATTGCCATCGAGTGGATTCCAACTCCTGTGTAGGACAGAGGAGAACTGCCCCGTAGGGTTTCTGAGGAGTGGCTGGTGGATTTCAACTGCTGACCTTTTGGTTAGCAGCCAAGCCCTTAACCACTGTGCCTCCAGGGCTCCCAGTCTGCCACGGTTAATTGGGAAGTTCCCTTCAAGCCTTTGAAGAAGTGGTTACACACCAAGGGCAAGTAGTTCCTGTCTTCCCTACCCGTCTGTTTCTGTAGCTCTGTTCCTTTCTGCTGTCTGTCCTTGTTTTGTCCTTTGTGGATCATACAGTTGCTATAGGTCTGTGTAGCCCTTTGTGCTTAGCAGGGTGTGTGTGTGTGTGCGCCCTCATGCTTGGCAGGGTGTGTGTGTGCATGCATGCGTGTGTATGTGCACAAGTGTGTGTTTGGCAGGGTGTGTGCGTGTGTGTGTGCGTGTGCTTGGCAAGGGTGTGTATGTGTGCGTGTACATGCACACATGTGCTTAGTGTGTGTATGTGCATGTGTATGGGAGGGTGTGTGTGCGCTCACGTGCAGCACTATATGTGTGTGCATGCACAGCAGGGTGTGTGTGCATGTGTGTTTGGCAGGGTGTTGCGTGTGCATGCACTTGTGTGAGCGTGCTTGGCAGGGGATACATGTGCATATTCACCTCTTGGGTTATGTGTACTGTCTATAACTTGCTTCAGCACCTTTCATGAGGATGAGATACTTTGATAATTCCAGATTGTTCTGGTTGGAAACCTAAGGGTTAATGATGAGTCCTGTTCCAGAAAAGTTAGTGGGAAATAGTTTATCTAATCTGCCTGTGGTGAATAAGGCCCTTTACTGATCTGCCCAATCACCTACTTTTGACCAACAGTAAGACCCTTGTCGTCTTGTGCTGAGCAGGTTCTGCAGCTGATATCTAGCTTCCTTGGAAAAATACCACCAGCGAGACTTGGAACTTGGCCCCCTCCTTATTCTAGGGGTCACATAGCCCTGGACATATTTTCCTTTTCTCCATACCAAATGTTTTCCTGATGACTCCCTTCTGGAGATCTTTGAAAACCATGAGAGAGGTTGAATGCATCTATTCCCTCGTTGCATGCTTGCTGTGTGCCACTGGTGGGCTGGGTGTTGGGGACATGAAAATGAGAACAGCTCCCTGCCCCCTAGGAGCTTGCACACTAACCCGGAAAATGGAGGAGTGAGCCATGAGTGAAGTGGAAGAACTAAAAGGGAATGTCCTGGGCTTCAGGAGTACAGGAGAGAGACAGACACGCCCACCAGCCACCGCCACCAGGCTGGCCAGCTAAGTGGGTAGGCTCTAGAGGAGCTAACGAGATGGTGGTTTGTACCCGTGGTGCCAGAAATAAACTATGGTCACAGTGGAACATTTGGAAAACAGAAAAGAAAGTTGCCCGTTAAATCTTATGACTCTGAGGTAAAAACCTGTTAATATCTTGGTTTATGGACCCCTTTCTTTGCATGTGTATTTGCATACTTATGTGAGGACTAAAACATCGACTCGGCAGCATATGACAACTATTTAATAAACCTATTATTTTAATTTAAAAAATTCTGTTGTACATTTCTCCATGTCATTATTCTAAAGCACAATCGAATCACTTCATAGCACTGCTTCAGGAAACTGTATCTTGATTTATGCACTCACTTCCCCTACTGTTGGACCTTCAAGTTGTTTCTTTCCTTGTTTAATATGATGCTCAGGGAACATTCCCGGAAGTGAGCTACTGGGTCGAGGGTGAGCGTGTTGTAGAGGCAGTAGTATTTGCTGCCAGGTTGTGATGTGGGGACCGAACAGGCCCCAGGCCCCTCGGGACCTGTGAACCGAACAGACCCCAGGCCCCTCGGGACCTGTGAACCGAACAGACCCCAGGCCCCTCGGGACCTGTGATAGTGCCATCAGGGCTCCCTTTATTTCCACTTGCCCTTTTTCATATCCTATACCCAGATTTGCGTGGGCATTCAGGGGGTTAGAGGGGGTGCTTTTTTTTAATGGAATTAAATGGTTACTTTTATTTATTTTTTAATTGTGTTTTAAGTGAAAGTTTACAGTTCAAGTTAGTTTCTCATACAAAAACGTATACACACATTGTTATGTGACCCTAGTTGCTCTCCCTATAATATGACAGCACACTCCTTTCCACCCCGGATTTCCCGTGTCCATTCAACCAGCTCCTGTCCTTTTTTGCCTTCTCATCTCGCCCTTGGACAGGAGCTACCCATTTAGTCTCATGTATCTACTTGAACTAAGAAGCACTCTCTTCATGAGTAGTATCATTTTATATCTTACAGTCCAGTCTAATCTTTGTCTGAAGAGTTGGCTTCAGGAATGGTTTCAGTTCTGGGCTAACAGAGAGTCCCGCGGCCATGTCTTCCGGGATCCCTCCAGTCTCAGACCATTAAGCCTAGTCTTTTTACTAGAATTTGAGTTCTGCACCCCACTTTTCTCCTGTTCCATTAGGGACTCTCTGTTGTGTTCCCTGTCAGGGCGGTCATTGGTGGTAGCTGGGCACCATCTAGTTCTGGTCTCAGGCTGATGGAGTCTCTGGTTTATGTGGCCGTTCTATCTCTTGGGAAACCTGATGGCTTAGTGGTTAAGTGGTACAGCTGCTAACCAAAAGGTCGGCAGTTCAAATCCACCAGGCACTCCTTGGAAACTCTATGGGCCAGTTCTACTCTGTCCCACAGGGTTGCTATGAGTTGGAATTGACCCAGCGGCAATACGTTTGGTTTTGGGTTTTTTTTTCTGTCTCTTGGACTAATATTTCCCTTGTATCTTTGGTGTTCTTCATTCTCCTTTGCTCAGGTGGGCTGGGACCAACTGATGTATCTTAGATGGCCACTCACTAGCTTTTAAGACCCCAGATGCCACTCACCAAAACGGGATGCAGAACATTTTCTTAATAAAACTTTGTTATGCCATTTGATCTAGATGTAGAGGGGTGCTTTTTGAGTGATGCGCCCCACAGAAGTTTAGATATTTGTGGTGTGAGAACTGACGCAGCCTGACTCATTTGAAGCCTGCATATAACTGAACAATCTTATTTTAGACCCAGTTTCATTCTTTTGAGGAGCCCTGGTGGTGCAGTGGATAAGCGCTCGGCTGCGAACCAAAAGGTCGGTGATTCAAACCCACCAGCTGCTCCACGGGAGAAAGATGTGGCAGTCGCTTCCGTAAAGACTACCTGTTGCCGTTGAGTTGATTCTGACTTGTAGCAGCCCTGGTGGTGTGGTTCGAATCCACCAGCTGTTCCTTGGAAACTATGAGGCAGTTCTGCTCTGTCCTATAGGGTCCCGAGAAGTCTAGAAGGCAACAGGTTTGGGTTTTTGGGTTTTTGTTTTTCCTTTCCATTCTTATACATTCAAACCAGAACGAAGATGGGGTGGGGGAGGGGAGGCATTCTTCCTATTCTTCTCTCTCCTCCTCTCCCTCCTCTGCCCCTTCCCTCTCTCCTCCCCATCCTCTTCCTCCCCATCCTCCTCCCCCTCCTTCACTTCCTCCTCCTTACTCCTCTTCCTCCCTCTCCTCCTCCCCTTCTCTCTTCTCCACCTCTCTCTCCTTCTCCTTTTCTTCCCCACCTTCTACTGAAAGTCAGTGAGGCTGAAAGTGGACAGCAGAGAGGTGGGGAAGGAAACTCAGCTAGAGTTCATTGGGCACGCGAGTGCTGTCTCGTTCTGTTCCATCCCATGCCTCTGAAGTGGGTGACACTGGCCCACCTGTTTAAAAGTGAGGACCCTGACCAGACACTAGCAGGAAGAGTAGGGGGCCATAAAGGATTTCTCGCCTCAACCTAGCTCTCCCCTCCAATCCCCAACCCGACTCTGCCCCCAGGACCCTACTCTTTACAGCCCACTTGGCTTTTCAGAATCCAACCCCAGAGTCCCTCCATGCCCAGTTCCCATGTTAAAATAGTCTGTCAATCTCTCCCTGCCCAGCTCCTCCCAACAGAATCCGGGTCTTCCCCCACTCCTGGACTTGGGAGGAGAAATAAGATCTTCCTCTCATTCCTCTTTCCAGGTTCAAAATGGGGTAAATAAGAAAAGCTGAGTTTCCAAAGTTAAAGGGAAAAAATGGCCTTTATTTAGTCTGGAGGGCTGCCACCCTCTGGGCTCTGCTAGTGCCATCCCCACCAAGGCCAAGTCCACTGTCCAAGTGTCCCAGGCCCTCCTTGGAGAAGGGAGCCAGGAGAAAGGGAGACAAAAGCAAGGACACTCCTTCCTCTGGCTCCTTCTCTGAGTGTGGAATGTGGGCTCTTGAGGGGCTGGCAGAGGGAGTGGGTGCTGGCCCTGGGCAGGATTCCTGGAGTAGCTCTTCATGTGGGAATGCAACTAGGCTCCCAGGCCCCGGCCACGCTTGGTCAGCGAGGCCCAGAAAGAGCCTGTGGGAAGCCCACAACCTCGAGGTTGTTCTCAGGCATTCCTGGATCCCAGTGACAGCCTCAGACCCCTCCCCACTCTGCCCCCTCCAAATGTTGGACTTCTGCCTAATTGAGGCTTTATTTATTCCCACATTTTCCCAGCTCTGTATAAAGAGACCACAAGCTAGTGAGGCCTGCAGATAGTCCAGGAAGACAGGGAAAACAAGGGGAACGGAGCTGGGAGAGGAAGAATACTTGAGGGCCTGCTTCCTTCTTTCCGGGTGAGGGAGGTGGAAGGGGGATGGGGCCGAGGGAGCTGCTGAGCCTTCAGCTGTGAGAAGGATTTCTTTCTTTTTTTTTTTTAACCCCTACTCAGAAACCCAAAAATAGCCATGTCAAAAGTGCAAGCTTTGCAAATGGGCCCGGAAGAGCCAGCTGAAAGCCATTTGCTTCTGGAGTCTTCCAGTTGTTCCCTGAGCTCCCCAGGAAGCACACCCCCTGCCTCTGTGCTCCTTCTTCCCAAGCTCTGGCCCCCAGGACCACATCCTCCCTGATCCCAGCAGAGGCTTCCAAGGGTCAGTAGTCAGATTTAAGTGTTAAGGGCCTCATCCTTTTGTGAAGACTCATTAGGAAATGTGAAATCATCCTTCCACTTACTTTTCTTGTAAATTGGAATTGTTCTATTCAGATTTCTTAAAGTGAAACAAACCTGTAGTTAAAATGTTTTTGTTTTTTCCAGTTGCCATGAATCGACTCTGACTCATAGCCACCCTGACTCGTGGCGACTCCATGTGTGTCAGAGTAGAACTGTGTACCATGAGGTTTTCAATGGCTGACGTTTTGGAAGTAGGTTACCAGGCCTTTCTTCTGAGGTGCCTCTGAGTAGACTTGAACCTCCAACCTTTCAGTTAGCAGTAAAGCATGTAACTATTTACACCACCCAGGGTCTCTGTATCTAAAATATAGATGATAAAAAACATATATAAAGAATGGAGTTTGATCTTGAAGAAAAGGGGAGTGGTAGTATGCAAAAGATCAAATGCCCCTAAAATTGGTCACTGTTAAAAATGTTTTTCCAATTATAAAATTAACATGTTTGTTGTACAAATTTTATAAAAACAGGAAATCACAAAGATGAAAAGATAAACCTACTACCCAGAAAAAAACCTCTGATATTAACATTTAGGGGTTTAAATAATGGCAGGCCCTTCTTGGTTCGCTATTCTTGAAGGAAAGATCCTTCCACATATCCCTCCCATGTCAGCCTGTCACCTGCCCCTGGGTAGCATGGAGGTGCTTCCGGTTGGCAGTGGTGAGACTCCTCCTGCTTGGGGAGGTGGGGGAAGTGGGGCTCCTGACCTTGGAAACTTACAGATCTCCACCCTAAAGGGATTCTGACTAGAGATCCAAGTTGTCCAGGGCACAGTCTTTGGGGGAAAGAGCATGGTGACCCTGGGAACCCAGGGAGGAGGCCAGGCTCACAGCTTGTTCCAAACTGAGCTCCCCTCCCCGCTTCATGGGTCCAGTCAAAATGAAACTGAAGTGACCTAGTCTGTCCTCAAGCAGTTTGTCAGAAAAAATATGGATTGAGGTATGGGGACTTAAATTCCAGTTCTACCTTCTGTTAGCTGACCTTGAGCAGTTCTTGTGACCTTATTGTTGAGAACTTGTGTTTTCATGTATGAAATGGGAAAAGTCATAACAGCCTTTTAGGATTATGTGAAAATTAAATTGGAACCCAGTGAAGCTACGTTTTCCCTCTCCTGCCACCCTGTTGTTTCATTAAGGAATTCATCTTAAAAGGAAGGGAAGCCTTAGGTTGCATCGTGCTGTGCTTTTCGTGGCACAGAAAAGACAGGTCTGGTGACGCTGCTGCCTGGTGGCAGAGGAGGAAACCAGCAGGTATAGAACATTGATGTAATAGGCGGTTTTCACTAGCAGTAGCTCATTTCACCCCCATGACAGTCCTGCAAGGTAGATGGTTGGACCCTCACATTTACCAGTGAGGAAACAGGTTCAGATGATTGATGGAGGAACTGGGAGTTGAATCAAGCCTGTCCTTTCCCTGCCACGTGCTGCTCCAAAGATCTTGCCATGGGATGGAACTCTGGCAGGAATCTCGAAACCTCAAGTACAGGACAAGACCGCATGCTGTGTGGAGGCAGGAACACTGCACTGTGGGGTCAGGGGCAAAGCACCCACTGGGGTGGAGGGGGAGATTTTGCACTGTCCTTGAAAGACCAGTTCACCAGGCAGACGTGGGAAAGGACAGGGAGTGTTTGGGAACACTCTAGTGGTGATGGGTTGGGCTTGAGAGGAGGGACTTGGAGATGAATAGACCTTGGGTCTGGGTGCATGTGCCTGTGTATATGTGTGTGTATGTGTACTTGTAGGTGTGCATGTCTGTGAGTGTGTGCACATGCATGCATGTGTGTACCTGTATGTGTGCCTGTGTACATGCACGCGGGTACAGAAGTGTGTGTGCCTGTGTATATGTTTGCTTTGTGTGTTTATGCGTGTGTTGTGTGCGTGCCTGGGTGGAAGATGGGAACAGGATAGTCAGTTAGGAGGAAGAGCAGGAGTCACCTCATAGGCCCTGCCCTGGTGTTAGGAGCTTATTCACTGGCTTTTGAGCATAGACAGACATACATCCACACCCAGGCCCTTGGGAACCTGCAGCATGAGAGGGACTGCCGCCTTTCTTCATAAAATAAAGGCAAATTCCTCAAGGCTAGCCAGCCCCATCTTTTGTCTTCCTGAGCTCTCCTTCCTTTGTAGCTGTCTCACTAGGTACTCCTGCCACTGTGCTGCTGGCCCAGAGATCCTCTGGGTAGTAGGCATTAAGGCAGAACACACCAGTCCTGTCATAACCTGTAATGGAGTGCATCGTCAGGTTTTTGCTCCAACGTCGGACTCTGCCCTTTGAAGGGGTGAGAGGATACCAACGCCCACAGTCACCTCCAGAGCGAGTGGTGGGCCAGGCGACAGCTGGGTTGATGGTGTCCCTTCCTGGGACGTAGTGCTTGCTCTTGCTGTGGCATGCGGGACTTTCCCCAGCCTGGCCTCACTTCTCCCTGAGTATCTCCTCAAGCTGGAACTAGGACAGCATTGCTCAGGCCCTCTGCATACTAGAGCCCTCCCTTTACCTCTTGGCTCTGCTGAAACAGCATGCAGCTGTGCCTCCCTAGTTGACATCTCCCTGTCCACCGTACATTGCTATGCTTCCCCATATCTGTGTCCTGTGACATCCACCTGTCTGCCCAGGCCTGGCCCCAC
This sequence comes from Trichechus manatus latirostris, assembly GCF_000243295.1. Lineage (NCBI taxonomy): Eukaryota > Metazoa > Chordata > Mammalia > Sirenia > Trichechidae > Trichechus > Trichechus manatus. The sequence continues at coordinate 3,364,880 of NW_004444016.1, read as the reverse complement.
ACTGCAGAGTATGTAGTCACTATGGCCTCCGCTTCGCAGCCAGGTGGGCCTAGCCCAGAGCTGGCAGAAAGTGGACCTCCTCCTTTCTAGTTCAGCCCCTTATATTTGGCTGGCCCTGTGCGGCTGGGACTCTGAGCAGTGGCTGGGGGCGCTGACACAGGCTGGCCTTGGCACTGAGCAGCCTGTGGTTATGTGTCCTCTGTGAGCTTCATTCCATAGCTGTAAAATGGCTGGACCCCTGCGGAGGATCAGAATTGCATGTCACACTCCTCGCAGGCACTCAGTAAGTGAGAGCATCACTTTGGTGTCGTCACCTTTATACAGAAGTAGATGTTGGGTAAGTATTTGTTGGGAGAGGAATGGGTTTACCACTTTATGCTGTCCTTACAAAGCAAAAGTAGCCTATAGATACGTTTCCAGATGGTTATATTTTAGTGTGACCTAAAACCTAAGGGCACACCACAATCCGTCTGTCGGTTTGTCGTGCTGTGGTGGCTTATGTGTTGCTGTGATGCTGGAAGCTATGCCACTGATATTTCAAATGCCAGCAGGACATGGTGGACAGGTTTCAGTGGAGCTTCCAGACTAGGACTGAGTAGGAAGAAAGGCCTGGGGATCTACTTCCAAAAATCAGCCAGTGAAAACCCTATGGATCACAACACTGTATTGTCTGATACATTGCTGGAAGATGAGCCCCCCTAGGTTGGAAGGCACTACACAATAGTCACGACAGCGGACTCAAGCATACCAGCGAGCATGAAGATGGCTCAGGACAAGGCAATGTTTTGTTCTGTTATACATAAGGTCACCATGAGTTGGAGCTGACTCAACAACAACTAACAGTGAGAAAGTACACCACCACATGAGGACAGCTAACAGTGAACGATAAGGGTGCACCACCATGTGAGGCCTGCTGACAGTGACAATGGGTGCGCCACTACGCGAGGCACATGGGGGGAATTACGCATTGAAGGCAGAGAGGAGGTGGTACAGAGAATGTAACTTACCTGACCCCGGTTTTGGGGGCTTCCTTGTTAGGGGTGTGCTGGTGAGGGGGGTGCATGTTGGAGAAAGCCGAAGGAGGGGAGACTTTGTGGTTTTGACTCTTCATGCTCTGGAGCTTATGAGACCGCACTGCCTCTTCTTTGGGAAGGAAGCAAAGATGATGGTTTGTGATTTGTGCCTGGCTGAAGGAAGATCAGCAGGTTTTTTTGTTTTTGTTTTGTTTTCTTTCTGTCCAATTTTGACGTACTTTTGAAAAAATAATTCCTTTGGACAAAAATAAGTCATATCTTCAGAAACCTAGTGTCAGGAGTGTCCTAGGTAGATAAAGACCGATTGAGTAGCCAGGCCGTCTGTGTGGACCCTGCCGCAGGGCAGAGCAGCTGGTGGTGCCTAGGAGTCTCCATGGAGGCAGGGCTCACAGTGGGCAGAGGGACTGTCTTTTTCTTAAAAAGTTTTTCTTTTTTGTTTTTTGCTAGATAAAGTAAAAACATGCATAGAAAATTTAGACAAGACTGGAAAGGGAAAAAAATCATACCATATCATAGTTCTTCTGGCAACATTTTGGTATATTTGTTTCTAGTATTATCTTTCCATGTAGCTTTTTGGATTTTTAAACTCAAATATATCACTATATGTACAGTGTTAAATACCTTTTGTTTTAATAATAAGAGAACTATTCATTATACAAACTAGAAAATAAATGTATGTTAAAAAAAAAGGGAAGCAATTGCTCGTAATAATGTCTTGTAGAGATAAATATTGTTAACATTTTGGTAATGTTTTGTCCAGATTGTTTTAACGAAACTTCAGAGACATTTTGGCAGTCGTGCAGGTGACAGTGATGACTCCAGCTGTGCAGATACTTGTCTCTTTTTTTGGAATTGCTTAAGGGTCACGTTCTAGAACTAGAAGTAAGTCACCCAAGGGCTTTGGGTGCTTAACAGCTCTTGCTGTGTGTTTGCACACTGCACAAGTCCCAGCATTTCCCAAGTGGGCGCCACAGTGCTAGCCTGTCTGCTTCATCCCTTCTCCTGGCCCGGAGGAAGGTTGACTTGAGTGCCCATCCTGGGGAGACTTCTAGTTGCTGGGACCTCTAAGAGCTGTTTTGAGCTTTTGCTCCCATTCTGTGGGCTGTCCTGTCCCAGGTGGGCCTTTGGTGGCCAAGGGCGTGGTCATGTCTGAGCCTGGGGTGGGAAGGTAGACATACTGTCAGCTCTGCTGAGCTCACCAGGCTTCCATCCCTTGACGGGTTCTTGTGAAGACTGGCTTTGTGTCTCCTTCTGTTTGGAAATACCGAAAAAATATACCCTTATTCTTCCCTGCCCAGCTGCACGACACCGGGGCTTCAGGAAAGGCTGTCCAGCTGTGCCTCTTCCTGGTCTCAGTGATGGCCGTAATGGGCCCAGTACTAAGCTGATAGTGATTAGGAAGCGTCTGTGTGAGAGACTGAATAGGCTCATGGCTGACTCACAGAGCAGCTTGGGTAAGTTACCTCCTCATCTATAGAGTGGTGACCGTCCTCCCTCAGAGTGTGAGGAGTAGCTGTGCCAGGGCCTGCATGCTCAGCATGTACCCTGAGAGAATCCAGACCATGGCAGGTGTGGGTACAGCTGCCCTCCCTGTCTTCTGCATTTCCACCCAGCTAGTTGGCACCTGTTCCCAGAGAACTTCCAGGTCTTTGCATGGAGAATCTCACAGCCTTTTGAACAAGATAGAGACATGTGGCACCCTTTGTTCTGGGCGCCACCTCTCGTAGAACAGCATGACCCGAGTCTTTTCCTTGCCCTCACCCACTGCCCTTGTGTGGGCTGGCTTGTTTATTCATCCCTGTGTAGCTGCTTCGGTTTAGCTTGTGCTCAGAGTTGGTGCTGAGTGTGGGACACGTATAGTCTGTGGTGTGGATCGGCAGTACATGCACAGTAGCTGCCAATTGGAGACAGACATGTGCAGCTCCAGGGACAGCCAGCCTGCCACTGTAAGTTCTTCCATATGAGGCCTCACCCCCCTGCCAATAGGTGCTTCACCTATTTCTCCCAACACCTAAGATCTTCTTGTCTCCCTTGAGCAGGGCATAGAGTAGAGGGACTGAGAGTCAAAGGCCCTGTACTCCAGCCAGCCAGGGGACTTTGAGTAAGTCACTTCCACTTCTTGACCTTTGTGTCTTCTTTAAGATGAGGAAGTTGGGTCAGATGAGCTTCAGTGAAAAATATATAGTAAAAGTGTTGGCAAAGGGAGGTGCTAAGAAAGCCACAGCCAGATCCTTCTCTGGCCCAGTTAGCCTTCTTTATAGAGGGACTTGGCCCCTGGCCCCTGACCTATCCTTAGCCCAGGTGACCACACCCCATCATCTCTGTGGGAAGGCTGCCCAGAGTGTGTGTGTTGCCACTCCTAGGCCAGCAGCACCCTGTCAGCACCCAGTGCCATGGTGATGCAGAAGCCACGGCCCAGAATCAGAGGCCTGGTGGAGCTTACCTAGCGTACCTGGAGCACTGATCCTCCTATTTGGTGAGAGTCGAAGTTCACGCCCGGACCAAAGCAAATCTGTTTTTGCTATTAATACTCTGCCGTCCCACAGCCCCTGCTCTGTGTCTTAAGTGATTTCCAGGGTGCTGTCAACATCGGTGTCGGTTCCTTCCTAATATGATCCCGGGTGGTGCACAGCGTCTCCCTCTTATCTGCTGTATCAGGACATCGCAAGGGTGAAAAAAGTATTGGAAAAGATGGAAGCAAAATTCTCTGCAGGAAAACAGATTGATTTCAAATATGCTTTCCTTCTGTCATGCCTTAGACAATGGCCCTTTGCACACGATTTCCTTGACTTCTGGTGCTCCATTTTATTTATTTATTTTTATTTATTTATTTATTTATTTAAAATAATATTTTATTGTTTTCAGTGAAAGTTTACAGAGCAGATTACATTCCCATTCAACAATTTCTACTTAAATTGTTCAGTGACATTGGCTACGTTCTTCACAATGCATGAATATTCTCATTATTTCTGTTCTCGTTGTTCCATTTCCAGTAATCTAGTTTCCCTGCCCCTTTACCTTCTTATCTTTGTTTTTAATGTATTTATTGACCATTTGGTCTCATATAGATGAGTTTTTAAAGGCACACATTACTCACGGGTAATATTCTTTATTTTATGAGCCAGTCTGTTATTTAGCTAAAAGGTGACCTCAGGATAGTTTTTGTTCAGGGTTTAAAGAGTATCTCAGGGCAGTAGCCTTGGGGAGTCTCATTCTCAGCTGGTTCAGTAAGTTGGGATTTTTTAAGAATTTGCAGTTCTGTTCCTCATTTTTCTCCCATTTTATCAGGATCCATTAGAACAGTTGGTCATGATAGCCGGGAACCATCTAGTTCTTCTGGTGTCAGGGTAAATGAGGCTGTGGTTCGTGTAGACTATTAGTCCTGTAGACTAGTTTCTTCTCTGAGTCTTTGGTTTCCTTTTTTCTCTTTTGCTCTGGACGAGTAGAGACCAGTAGTTGTATCTTAGATGGCCACTTGCAAGCTTTTCAGACCTCAGACACTACTTACCAAACTAAGATGTAGAACATAAGCTTTATGAACTATATTATACCAATTGACTGAGATGTCCCACGAGACTATGGTCCTAAGCCTTCAAACCCAGAAAACCAATCCTGTGAGGTGTTTGGTTATGTCTAAGAAGTATCTGTAACTGTGCTCCCTATGTGCCTTATTATATATGTGAATATAGATGCATATACATATACCTATATATGCACAGATCTGCACTCACATACATACCTATACACATATACGGGACCCTGGTGGCACAGTGGTTAAGCATTTGGCTTCTAACCAAAGTGTCAGCAGTTCAAATCCACCAGCCGCTTCTTGGAAGCCTTATGGGGCAATTCTGCTCTCTCCTATAGGGTTGCTATGAGTCAGAATCGACTTGATGGCAGTGGGTTTGGTTTTGGTTTTTATGCACATATATGCTTGTTATTGTTCTTAGGTGCTGTCATATCAGTTCCGACTCATAGCAACCCCATGTATAACAGAACAAAACGTTGCGCAGTCTTGTGCCATCCTCACAATAGTAGGTATGTTTGAGCCCATTGTATCATTCACTGTGTCAGTCCATCTCATTGAGGGTCTTCCTCTTTTTCAATCACCCTCTACTTTACCAAGCATGATGTCCTTTTCCAGGGATTGGTCCCTCCGGATAACAGGTCCAAAGTAAGTGAGATGAAGTGTCGCAGTCTTCACTTCTAAGGAGTATTCTTTCTGTACTTCTTCCAAGCCAGATTTGTTTATTCTTTTGGCAGTCCATGATATATTCAGTATTCTTCACCAACACCATAATTCAGATGCGTCAGTTCTTCCTGGGGCTTTCTTGTTCATCGTCCAGCTTTCGCATGCGTATGAGTCCATTGAAAATACTGTGGCTTGAGTCAGGTGCACCTCACTCATCAAAGTGATATCTGCTTTTTAACACTTTAAAGAGGTCTTTTACAGCAGATTTGCCCAATGCAATACATACCTACATATACATATACCCACACATATATTTTTTGGTTGTTACTGTTGTTCCAAACTATATATGCCAGAGCAATTACCGAAAGGTCCTTTTTTCTAATGTACATTTTAGTGACCTTGTTTACCTTGATCAGGCTGTGCACACTTCACCCACATTCAGTGTTAACATTTCCTGTCACCAAAAATAACAAGTGGCTACTGTCTGGAGGATGATTCCCCCTCTCGCCCCCAGCCATCCCTGGTAACCACCAATGAACATTGGTCTCTATACATAAACCTATTCTTGTCTTTTTATAAAAGTGAGATCATACAATATTTGTCTTTTTGTGATTGACTTATTTCACTCAGCATAACGTCCTCCAGATTCATCCATGTTATAGGATATTTTGATGACTCATCATTCTTCATGACTGCATAGTATTCCATTGTATGTATGTATCACGTTTTATTTATCCTTTTGTTTGTTGATGGGGACTTAGGTTGTTTCCATCTTTTTGCTCTTCTGAGTAACTGCTGCAAAGAAAATAGTTGTACATGTATCTATTCATGTCACTTCTATTAGATCTCTAGGGTACATACCTAGAAGTGGGATTGCTGGATCATGAAGTAGTTCTAATTCTAGTTTTTTTAGGAAGTGCCATACTGTTTTCCATAGTGGTTGTAACCATTTTACAATCCCATCAGCAGTGGCAAGGGTTCCTATCTCCTCACATCCTCACCAACATTTATTGTTTTCTGTTTTTTTTTTAATAAGTGCCATTTGAGCAAGTATGAGATGACATCTCATTGTACTTTTGATTTACATCTTTCTAATGGCTAATGTCTGTAAGTTTGTCCTACTGTGGGGGCTTGGTTGTTGCTGTGATGCTGGAAGTTATGCCACCAGTATTCAGATACCAGCAAGGTCATTCATGGTGGACAGGTTTCAGCAGAGCTTCCAGACTAAGACAGACTAGGAAGAAGGACCTGGAGGTCTACTTCTGAAAAGAATTAGCCAGTGGAAACCTTATGAGTAGCAGCAGAACACTGTCTGATAGGGTGCTGGAAGACGACTGGGGAAGAGCTCCCTTTTCAAGGTAGCACTGACCTTAATGACATGGATAGAGTCAAGCTTCCTTGACCTTCATTTGCTAATGTGGCACGACTCTAAATGAGAAGAAACGGCTGCAAGCATCCATTAATAATCAGAATGTGGAATGTACAAAGTATGAATCTAGGAAAATTGGGAATGGTCAAAAATGAAATGGAATACATAAACATCAATATCCTAGGCGTTAGTGAGCTGAAATGGACTGGTATTGGCCGTTTTGAATCAAAGACAATCATGTGGTCTACAATGCCAGGAATGACAAATTGAAGAGGAATGGCGTCGCATTCATCGTCAAAAAGAACATTTTAAGATCTATCCTGAAGTACAACGCTCTCACTGATAGGATAATATCCATACACCTACAAGGAAGACCAGTTAATACCACTATTATTCAAATTCACACACCAACCACTAAGACCAAAGATGAAGAAATTGAAGATTTTTACCAACTTCTGCAGTCTGAAAGTGATTGAACGTGGCCATCAGGATGCATTGATAATTACTGGTGGTTGGAATGCAAAAGTTGGAAACAAAGAAGGATCAGTAGTTAGAAAATATGGCCTTGGTGATAGAAACGATGCCAGAAATCGGATGATGGAATTTTGGCAAGACCAATGATTTCTTCGTTGCAAATACCTTTTTTCAACAATATAAACAGTGACTATACACGTGGACCTCACTGGATGGAAAATACGGGAATCAGATCGACTACATCTGTGGAAAGAGACAATGGAGAAGCTCAATATCATCAACCAGAACAAGGCCAGGGGCCGACTGTGGAACAGACTATCAGTTGCTCATATGCAAGTTCAAATTGAAGCTGAGGAAGATTAGAACAAGTTCGTGAGAGCCAAAGTACAACCTTGAATATATCCCACCTGAATTTAGAGACCATCTCAAGAATAGATTTGACATGTTAAACACTAATGACCGAAGACCAGACAAGTTGTGAGATGACATCAAGGACATCATACATGAAGAAAGCAAGAGGTCGTTAAAAAGACAGGAAAGAAAGAAAGAAAAGACTAAAGTGGATGTCAGAAGACACTCTGAAAGTTGCTCCTGAACGTAGAGTAGCTAAAGTGAATGGAAGAAATGATGAAGTAAAAGAGCTAACCAGAAGATTTCAAAGGGCTGCTCAAGAAGACAAAGCAAAGTATAATGAAATTTGCAAAGACCTGGAGTTAGAAAAACAAAAGTGAAGAACACGCTTGACATTTCTTAAGCTGAAAGAACTGAAGAAAAAATTCAAGCCTTGAGTTGCAATTTTGAAGGATTCTGTGGACAAAATACCGAATGATGCAGGAAGCATCAAAAGAAGATGGAAAGAATACACAGAGTCCCTGTACCAAAAAGAATTGGCCAGCCATTCCAGGTGGTAGCATACGATCAAGAACCAATGGTATTGAAGGAAGAGGTCCAAGCTGCCGTAAGTGTAAAGGCATTGGTGAAAAACAAGGCTCCAGGAATTAATAGGATACCAGTTGAGATGTTTCAGCAAACGGATGCAGTGCTAGAAGTGCTCACTCGTCAGTGCCAAGAAATTGGGAAGACAGCTACCTGGCCAATGATCAATATCTGTGCCCATTCCAAAGAAAGGTGATCCAACCAAATGCAGAAATTATCGAACAGTATCATTAATGTCACATGCAAGTAAAATTTTACTGAAGATCTTTCCAAATTGTTGGCAGCAGTACATCGAAAGGGAACTGCCAGAAATTCAAACTGGATTCAGAAGAGGACGTGGAAGAAGGGATATCATTGCTGATGTCTGATGGATCCTGGCTGAAAGCAGAGAATACTAGGAAGATATTTACCTGTGTTTTATTGACTATGCAAAGGATTCGACTGTGTGGATCATAACAAATTATGGATAACATTGCAGAGTATGGGAATTCCAGAACATTTAATTGTGCTCATGAGGAACCTGTACATAGATCAAGAGGCAGTCATTGGAATAGAACAAGGGAATACTGTGTGGTTTAAAATCAGGAAAGGTGTGTATCAGGGTTGTATCCTTTCATCATACTTACTCAATCTGTGTGCTGAGCAAATAATCCTAGAAGCTGGACTATATCAAGAAGAATGGGGTATCAGGATTGGAGGAGGACTCATTAACAACCTGCGTTATGCAGATGACACAACCTTGCTTGCTGAAAGTGAAGAGGACTTGAAGCACTTACTGATGAAGATCAAAGACTACAGCCTTTAGTATGGATTGCATTTCAACATAAAGAAAACAAAAATCCTTACAACTGGATCAACAAGCAACATCATGATAAATGGAGAAAAGATTGAAGTTGTCAAGAATTTCGTTTTACTTGGATCCACAGTCAGTGCCCATGGAAGCAGTAGTCAAATCAAATGATGCTTTGCATTGGGCAAATGTGCTGCAAAAGACCTGTTTAAAGGGTTAAAAAGCAAAGATGTCACTTTAAGTACTAGATGTGCCTTACCCAAGCCATGGTGTTTTCACTTGCCTCATATGCATGGGAAGGCTGGACAGTGAATAAGGAAGACCAAAGAAGAATTGATGCCTTTGAATTATGCTGTTGGCAAGGAGTATTGAATATACCATAGACTGCCAAAAGGACAAAGAAATCTGTCTTGGAAGAAGTACAGCCAGGATGCTCCTGAGAAAAGAATGGTGAGACTTCATCTCACATGCTTTGGACATACTATCAGGTAGAATCAGTCCCTGGAGAAGGATATCATGCTTGGTAAAGTAAAGAGTCAGCGAAAAAGGGGAAGACCCTCAACGAGATGGATTGACACCGTGGCTACAATAGTGGGCTCAAGCAAAACAATTATGAGGATGGCGCAGGACCAGGCAGTGTTTTGTTCTGTTGTACATAGGGTCGCTGTGAGCTGAAACTGACTCGACAGCACCTAACAACAACAGCAACGGAGAATGATTTCTAACATCTTTTCATGTGTTTTTGGCCACTTGAATGTCCTTTTTGGTGAAGTTTCTGTTGATGTCCTTTGCCTACTTTTATTTGGGTTGTTTGTCTTTAGTTTTCTATATACTTTGGAGGTTAGACCCTTATCTGATATGTCGTTCCTGAAGATTTTCTCCCAGTCTGTAGGTTGTCTTTTTACTCCTCTGATAAAGTCTTCTGATGAGCATAAGTATTTAATTTGTATGAGGTCCCAGTTATCTAATTTGTCTTCTAATGTTTATGCATTTGTAGTTGTGCTGGTATGTTGGATAATCTTTTTTTTTTTTTTTAATTAGGTCCCATAGTTTTGTCTCTGTGTTTTCTTCCAAGAACTTTATAGTTTTAGCCATACCATTTAGGTCTTTGATCCATTTTGAATTAGTTTTTGTGTATGGTGTGAGGTATGGGTCCTATTTCATTTTTATGCAAGTGGATACCCAGCCCAGTTTTTGTTTAAACTGGAAAAATCAAACATCTGAGTGAGTGAAGCATCTTTGTTCCGTTTTAGTAACAGGACATCACACAGGTGCATTGGTGGGGTGTTTTCTTGGGAACAGCCACCATTTAGCATTTCCCCACAGGGAACAAACTTTTCATGACTCTAGCAGGTATGGGAATAGCATGCAGAATGCATTTACAACCCAAATGAGGAGTCTTATCCTGTGACCTCCACCACCATCTGGCACTGGGCACCGAGATTTCAGGGACAGTTGAAGTCATCCTGTGAATTCCGCCAGCCTCCTGGCTCACCTGAAGTAGAGCAACAAGGCAGGATGTGAAATGCTAAGAAGACTGAACTTCTAGGGTTGGGAGGGCTGATAGAAGGCAAGAATGATTTCATGGCAGCAGGACAGAAAGTGATTGGCTCTGAGCTCTCCTGGTGATGTGGCCTCGCTGTGCAGCCTGACATCCTGCTTACTTGTTGAACAGACATTTCTGTGTGGGTGTTAGCATTGGAGCCCCAGACCAGGTGTCTGACACCTGGTTCTGCCACTTCCTAACTCGAACACGTCTCCCAGCATCTTGGTGCGTGTTAACCACCACCTCTCCTCTCTGAAGTAGGAACCCTACCTCCATTATGTGGCTTTTGTGAGGATTAGATTTGCAAACTGTTAGACAGCGCCCGTCAGTAGCCCCGTGGACACTCTTTGGTGACTTGCTATGTGGAGACCACACGGCAGCCCTACTCAGGTCGCCTCTGCTCTGCAGCACATGGGTAAAAGTGTTCTGCTACTTCTTGTGCCAGAGTGTCCTGGGAGGGTGAGAAAACAGACCTGAGTGTCAGCGGATGCATCTGGGCCAGTAGACCAGGCACACTGGGCCTGTTAGCTCTGCTCTCAGCCTTTGTTCTGAGAGGCCAGTCTGTGTGAATTTCTATAAAGACAGTTTGGTGTCTTGTCTTGACCATGCCCTAACCAACACTGTTATAGACTCTGAGGTGACCACATGGGCCCTGATTATGTCCTTAGAGGGGAGGAACCTTGCTGCTGGTTCATTCTTCACTCAGGGGTCACCTAGAGCCTCCATGTTTCTGTCATTGAGCGAGGCAATGCGAGGAGGACCTGCTGACCTAAGGGAGTGTGCAAACTCGTGGGAGGCAGATGCCTGGGGCTGCTCACAGTCGGTCACAGGTACCAGTGAGGGCATGGAGGAGTGCCAGTGTGCTCAGGGGAGGCAGAGGTAGGGTGGGCAGGCCAAGAGGCAGGGCTCCCTGGGGGAGGCCAGGTGGGACTTGGAGTCTTGAGGAGGTGAGGTCAGAGAAGGCCTGGAGAGATGGGAGCTGTCCTGTCCACACAATAGACAGACCAGCCTGCCTGGGGGAGCCTCAGGCCACACAGTCTGTCGTTCTGGGCCCTCTGGGGGTAGGGGTAGACAGAAGCTCCTCTCAGACCCAGGCCAGCTGAGCCTTGCCCTGCCTTGCTTCTCTTGGGCATTCTGGGGGAGGCGGGGTGGTGAGTGTATGTCTGTGTGTGCAGTGGTGGGGATGTGATTTGTACACCTTCCCTCCTGCCCAGCCACTGTGCCTTCAGTGAGAACCATGCCGTATTTTTACAGAGAAGGAAGTCTGCCCCAGCTCCCACATGTGGGAAGGGCTCTACGGAAAGCTCCAGGAATGGTGATAAAGTTGGAGAGAGGGGTTGAGGTCAGGATGGAAGGTTTGGTTGTTAGTATAAAATCTGTCTCCATGGCAAACCATCACATTGTTTGACTTTCTGTTTTGCATGGCTGCATGATTTCTTATAAATTCTGATAACAAAAAACCCGAACCAGTTGCCATTGAATTGCCTTTAACTTACAGTGACCCCATGTGTGTCAGAGTAGAACTGTGCTCCATAGGGTTTTCAATGGTTGATTTTTTTGGAAATAGATTGCCTCCCTTTTCTTCCAAGGTGCCTGTGGGTAGACTTGAACTGCTAACCTTTTGGTTTGTAGTTGAGTACTTAACTGATTGTCCCACCCAGGGACTTCTAAACTCTGATAAACAGAGATATTAGATAAGTAAAGGCCAGTGTGCTCAGGACACCAGGAGTGAGGCAGCTGAGAGGTGGCAGCCTGGGACAGAGCAAACAGGAACCTTCCCCATCAGGCCCTGGCTCAGGCCCTGTGTAACTTCAAGAAGATTTTTTTTTGGGGGGTTGGGGGTAACAGGCTTATTGAGATATGGTTCTCAGATAATAAATTCACCCATTTAAAACATACAGTTCAGTGATTTTTTTATTATATTCAGAGTTGTACAACCATCACCATAGTCAATTTTAGAACACTTTCATCCCCCTCAGAAAAAGAAAAACTCATACCCTTTAGCATTCACTCCCTGTTTTCCTATAAACCCCTACCCCTAAGTCCCACGCAACTTTGTCTCCGTAGATTTGCCAATTCTGGACATTTTCTATAAGTAGAATCAATATAATATGTGTCCTTTTGTGTCTGACTTACTTCACTCAGCATGTTTTCAGTGTTCATCCACGTTGTAACATGTATCAATGCTTCATTCCTTCTTATGGGTGAATAATATTCCATTGCATGGATATAGCAGTTTTTGTTTATCCATTCACCCGTGATGGACATTTAGGTTGTTTTCACCATTTGCTGTAATGAATAATGCTGCTATAAACTTCAGTGTACAAATTTTTGTTTGGACATTATGTTTTCGTTTCTCTTCGATATATAGGAATAGAATTGCTGGATCATATGCTAACTTTGTGTTTAATTGTTTGAGGAACTGCTAGACTCTTTTCCACAGTGGCTGCACCATTTTGCATTCCCACCAGCAGTGGACGAGGATTCTGTCCTCAGCAAGTCTTGATATTGTCTGTCCTTTTGATTATAGCCATCCTAGTGGGTATGAGGTGGTATCTCATTGTTGTTTTGATTTACATTTCCCTGTTGGCCAAGCTAATTTTTTACTTTCTCTGAGCATGTTTCCTCCTGATAACGAAGACTGTGTATTTTGTTTATTTGTCAAATAGTCACACAGCACTTAAACAGTGCACCAGACACTGTCCATAAGTACTCTACAAATGTTAACTCCTTTAGTCCCATGACAGTGTTTAGGAAGCAGACACTCTTATCAATTCTGTTTTGTAGATGAGAAAAACAGAGGCTTAGAGAATTTAAGTCACTTGCTCAAGGTCACCCTGCTATGCTGCCTTGTGAATAGTTTTCTGACATGTTGTTGTTGTTAGGTGCTGTCGAGTCAGTTTCAACTCATAACCACCCTCTGTACAACAGAACGAAACACTGCCCAGTCCTGCACCTTCCTCACAGTTGTTGCTATGTTTGAGCCCATTGTTGCAGTCACTGTGTCAGTCCATCTTGTTGAGGGTCTTCCTCTTTTTCACTCACCCTCTACCTCACCAAGCATGATGTCCTTCTCCAGGGACTGGTCTCTTCTGATGACATGTCCAAAGTACATGAGACGAAGTCTTGCCGTCCTCACTTCCAAGGAGCATTCTGGCTGTACATGTTCCAAGACAGATTTGTTTGTTCTTCTGGCAGTCCCTGGTGTGTTCAATATTCTTTGGCAGCACCGTAATTCAAAGGCATCAGTTCTTCTTCAGTCTTCCTTATTCATAGCCCAGCTTTTGCAAATACCATGGCTTGGATCAGGCACACCTTAGTCCTCAATGTGACATCTTTGCTTTTTAACACTTTAAAGAGGTCTTTTGCAGCAGATTTGCTCAGTGCAGAATGTCATTTGATTCCTTGACTGCTGCTTCCATGGACGTTGATTGTGATCCAAGTAAAATGAAATCCTTGACAACTTCAATCTTTTCTCCATTTATCATAATGTTGCTTATTGGTCCAGTTGTGAGGATTTTTGTTTTCTTTATTCTGAGGTGCAATCCATACTGAAGGCTGTAGTCTTTGATCTTCATCAGTAAGTGCTTCAAGTCCTCTTCACTTTCAGCAAGCAGGGTTGTGTCATCTGCATATCTCAGGTTGTTGAGTCTTCCACCAGTCCTGATGCTGTGTTCTTCATATAGTCCAGTTTCTCTGATTATTTGCTCAACATACAGATTGAATAAGTATGATGAAAGGATACAACCCTGACGCACACCTTTCATGATTTTAAACTGCCCAGTATCCCCTCGTTCTGTTCAAACGATTGCCTTTTGGTCTGTGTACAGGTTCCGCATGAGCACAATTAAGTGTTCTGGAATTCCCATCTTTTGCATTGTTATCCATAATTTGTTATGATCCACATGGTCGAATGCCTTTGCACAGTCAATAAAACATAGGTAAACATCTTTCTAGTATTCTTTGCTTTCTGCCAAGATCCATCTGACATCAGCCATTATATCCCTCATTCCACATCCTCTTCTGAATCCGGCTTGAATTTCTGGCGGTTTCCTGTTGATGTACTGCTGCAACCATTTTTTAATTGTCTTCAACAAAATTTTACTTGCCTGTGATATTAATCATATTGTTTGATAATTTCCACGTTCTGTTGGATCACGTTTCTTTGGAATGGACGTGAATATGTATCTCTTCCAATAGGTTGGTCAGGTAGCTCTCTTCCAAATTTCTTAGCATAGATGAGTGAGCATCCCCAGTGCTGAATACGTTTGTTGAAACATCTCAGTTGGTATTCTGTCAATTCCTGGAACCTTGTTTATCGCTAATGCCTTCAGTGCAGCTTGGACCTCTTCCTTCAATACTATCAGTTCTTGATTATATGATACCTCATGAAATGGTTGAACATCAACCAATTCTTTTTTGTTACAGTGACTCTGTGTATTCCTTCCATCTTCTTTGGATGCTTCCTGCACCATTCAGTATTTTGCCCATAGAGTCCTTCAAAATTGTAACTTGGGGCTTGAATTTTTTCTTCAATTCTTTCAACTTGAGAAATGCTGAGCGTGTTCTTCCCTTTTGGTTTTCTATCTCCAGGTCTTTGCACATTTCATTATAATACTTTGTGTTCTTGAGCTGTGCTTTGAAATCTTCTGTTCAGTTCTTTTACTTCATCAT
This sequence comes from Trichechus manatus latirostris, assembly GCF_000243295.1. NCBI lineage: Eukaryota > Metazoa > Chordata > Mammalia > Sirenia > Trichechidae > Trichechus > Trichechus manatus. The sequence continues at coordinate 3,349,865 of NW_004444016.1, read as the reverse complement.
TTCTTCTTTTTGCTTTAGCTACTTGACATTCAAGAGCAAGTTTCAGAGTATCTTCTGATATCCATTTTGGTCTTTTCTGTCTTTCTTGTCCTTTTGATGATCCCTTGCTTTCTTCATGTATATGATGTCATTGATGTCATTCCACAACTCATCTGGTCTTCAGTCATTAGTGTGCAATACGTCAAATCTATTCTTGAGATGGCCTCCAAATTCCGGTGGGATATACTCAAGGTTGTATTTTGGTTCTTGTGGACTTGTTTTAATTTTCTTCAGTTTCACCTTAAACTTGCATATGAGCAATTGATGGTCTGTTCCACGCCGCCCCCTGGCCTTGTTCTGACTGGTACTGAGCTTTTCCATCGTCTTTTTCCACAAATGTAGTTGATTTGATTGCTGTGTTTTCCATCCAGTGAGGTCCATGTATGTAGTCACCATTTATGTTGTTGTAGACAGGTATTTGCAATGAAGAAGTCATTGGTCTTGTAAAATTCTCTCATGGGATTTTCAGTGTCTCTTCTGTCACCAAGGCCATATTTTCCAACTATGAATCCTTCTTCATTGTTTCCAACTTTTGCATTCCAGTCAAAATCAATGCATCTTGATTGCATGTTTGATCAACTTCAGACTGCAGAAGTTGGTAGAAATCTTCAATTTCCTCATCTTTGGGATTAGTACTTGGTGTATAAATTTGAATAATAGTGGTATTAACTGGTCTTCTTTGTAGGCGTGTGGATATTATCCTATCAGTGACAGTGTTGTACTTCAGGATAAATCTTGAAATGTTCTTTTTGACTATGAATGTGATATCATTCCTGTACAATTTGTTAATCCCAGCATAATAGCCCATATGATTGTCTGATTCAAAATGGCCAATACGAGTCCATTTCAGTTCACTAGTGCCTAGGATATTGATGTTTATGTGTTCCATTTCATTTTTGATGATTTCCCCTTTTCTAGATTTATACTTCATACTTCCCACATGTCAGTTATTAATGGATGTTTCCAGCTGTTTCTTCTCATTTTGAGTCGTGTCTCCTCAGCAAATGAAGGTCCCAAAAATGACTCCATCCATGTCATTAAGGTCGACTCTACTTTGAGAAGGCAGCTTTTCTCCAGTCGTCTTTTGAGTGCCTTCCAACCTGAGGGTCTAATCTTCCGGCAGTATATCAGACAGTGTTCTGCTGCTATTCATAAGGTTTTCACTGGCCAGTTTATTCAGAAGGAGACCTGCAGGTCCTTCTTCCTCGTCTGTCTTAGTCTGGAAGCTCTGCTAAAACCTGTCCACCATAGGTGACGCTGCTGGTATTTGAAATACCAGTGGCATAGCTTCCAGCACCACAGCAACATTCAAGCTGCTACAGTATGAGAAACTGACAGACACGTGTCCAGCATTTTCTGGTGTGCACATATTGGAGCTGTTTTCTGGATGCACATAATGAAATTCACCAGCAGTGATCCTGCTTTTGGCCCCACATTCAGGGGTTTGCTGCCCTGAGCCTTTGGCTGTGGGAGCTTGTTTTTGGTGACTGAACAGAATGCCTTTTTCCTTCCTGATACAGAATGACTTCTGTGCCCCCTGGGTGGAGGAACTGTGCCTTGAAGGACAGGCAGGGATCAAGGTCCACCTGCTATGTCCTTCCTTCCTTCCTGCCAAACAGCCCAAGGCTGCATCCGAGTCTGGGTGGGAAGTCACCAAGGAGAACCCTTTCTCCAGCCTCCAGTGGTCTCTGTCACCTTCTCCTGGCTGGTAGGGGGCAGAGGCCTGGTGTTTCTTTCAGCTGTGTCTTCTCCATGCTTCCCCCTTGATCACCCACAGGCCTTGGTGAGCAGGTGGGGCTGTGCCACCTGCTCGCCCTGGAACCGTGCCTCTGTTCAGGCCCTCCAACCTCGCCTCCTGACTTTTGCCCACAAGAAAACTGGGGCCCAACAGCTGTGAGGCCACTAGCTCTGTTCTTAAAACACCACGTCGTCATTTCCCTGAGACCTTTCATTACATCATTTTCTGTCTCGGCAGGGGGGGTGGGTTCTGATTGGTATGGGGATTGCCATGTTTGATGGAGTGTCAGAGGGTTGTGTCCTTTTCAGGCTGGTCTGTGGGGCCGCCCCCCAGGCTCCACAGTGTGTGTTTTTGGTGTTCTCTCCTAGATACCCTCCTGTATGGTTTTTCCTCTTTAGAGTTATGTAAGCCTCACAGAAAAGCCTGGGATAGACTTCTGTTGTCCTTCCTCAGGCAGACACTAATCTCATTAAAAGCTCTCCTGCCCTGACAGGGGCCTGCTTTCTGCCCCTCTGGGGCTAGCCCTGCCCTTGTGGTGGGAAAGAGTTTGGATGCAGTAGTGTGGTATTGTCGAGCTGCGTCACCTAAAGGCTTCACTTAGCTCCCCATTTCCTGGCCACAGGTCTCCTCAGATCCCAGGGCTATTGCGGCTAGATATCATCAATCTCTCAGTATCCATACTCCTGAGATAGGTAGAGTTGGGCTTGAGGATGGGTGGAGCCACCCCAAAGTCCTCGTCTGACTAGGTAGGGCTGCATTGGCCCTCCGGGTTGGGGGCTGGATAGAAGAGGGCCCCTTTACCTTGACCTGGGTGTCATTTGACATGCTCTGCCTCCAGGTCATGCCCCTGAGGCCATGGAGAGGCGGGGCGGCAGTGGTAGTGGCGGTGGCACTGGCACAGGAGATACTGTGCCTGATGACCCAGAAACCTTGTAACAAAGAGATGCTTTTCAGCAAGGGACTGTTCAGCTGAAAACTGTGTGACTCTCTAGAAGTGGCAGTGTGAGGGGAGTCAGATTTGGGCCCTGGTTCTAGTCGGCCATGTGTGTTGCCCTCGCTGCCAGACCTGTCTGCAGCCCCGGCCCTGGGATGTGCAGTGCTCCATGGCCTGGGCACAGCCTGGGAACGAGCTCTCACTTTTCCAGGCCCTAGAATTCCTGAGTGCTGGTGTCTGACCAGTGAGAGTGGTCAGGGTGGAGACAGCGGGCAGTCCCACTGGTGAGCGGAGGCCTCTGCTGTCTCAGGGCAGCTTTGGTCAGGGTCAGGGAGCATAATGAAAACAGGGCCCCTTGGCATAGACCTGGGCTTTAAGCGCACGTAACGGACTAGACTGTAGGTTTTCTCAACTTTGCAGAACACGTTGGGAGTGGTAAACTGTAAGAATGGACCTTACTGTACTGCCAGCCTAGAGCGCAGTAAGAAGTTCGAATTTCTGGGAAATTGGTTGGGCATCTCCCAAACGCTGGCCTTGCACAGTGCTTCCTGAGAACCTTGAGTCTTAACAAGACTATTAGCAGGATGGCATCTTCTTTGGAAGCAGAGGAGGAAGGCAAAGGAAAAAATAAGCCCAAGACAATGCGGCCTCAGACCCCTTTCTCTCCGAAGGTTTCCAGTCTTCATCACATTTGCTTAATCCTTAGCTTCTGCCCCGGCCATTTAGGAGGGTTGACCTAGAAGATGTCAGGCTTTAGTGTACTCCTTGCTCCCTTTCCTAGGGGCATGGCATTTGTGGGTTCTCCCCATGAATCAAGGAGAAGAACTCAGGGTCTGGGAAGAGCAGGGTGCTCCTCTCAGTGTTCTGGACTTAAGCTCTGGGGTGCCAGTCCCCTTAGCGTCAAACCCCAGGCACCTTCAGGAAGGAGCAAGGAGCCTGGTTGGGGTGAGTATGTCGGTCCTGCATGACCATTGGTAGCTGTGGGGAGTAGAGTCCTGGCAGATTCTCCTGTCCCTGTAGCATGTGGGCACTGGGCCTGTCGTGAGCGGGGTTCTGGAGCTCTCAGTCCCAAGCTGGTTTCATTCTCTAGGCGCACCAGCAGTAGTGGGCCTGGCAGGTGCATCCTGAGCCTGGCACTGCTGGTGCCAGGGGAGACGTCTGGACTATCCCCACAGAGCAGGCTTCCCTGCCATTTGTCCTGGCTGCCCTGGTTCCCAGGAATGCCAGACTCCGTGTCCTCCAGGGCAAAGGGAAAGGCTGGAGGACTGTGGCCCGGCCTGACCTTTGTTTCGTGCACATTGACTCACACCTGTTCCCCCAGACCTCAGGTCATCTACATGCCAGCTCTCTGTTTCCCTGCTGACTGCTCTGCTGTCTGTCTCTCCCTGATCTCCTTGTGTCCTCCCACCTGGACAGCTGTGAAAGCCCAGTATTCTGACATGCAGAGAGCTTAGGCCTGAGTCTCTCTCTGCCTGCTTTGTATCTTGGAAAATGTTGGAGAGTTTCTCCCCAGATGGTGATATGAAGTCCTTTGGGCCCCCGGCCTGTGTGGGTCCTGCCTGCGCTGTAGTCTGTGGTGGCCCCAGGCCGTATGGGTTTTTGAAGGCTCAGCATGATCCTCTCTGGTCTGTTAGTGGTTGGCAGGAGTGTGCCAGGAGCGCTTGGAAATTAAAGGTGCCTATATATGAGAACAGTGGATTTGTTCTGCATCTCAGCACATCCCCTGCATTGGTAGTGCACTCCCCTTGCAGTTGCTGTACTCTGGCTAGACATTTCAACTAAGCCGAAGCCAAAGGAGCTGGACCAAAAGCTCCTGGAGAGGGCTGCAGAGATGGGGAGCCGGCCTCCAGCCTCACTGGTGACTTGGGGAGCCTTCTGGAGGGCCATCATCACACAGAAGTGAAGCCATGCTCCTCACCTCCCATACTGCCACAGGAGGCACCCAGTTGCCTGGCCTTTATCTCTCCCATTTCCCAGTGCTGTGTCATGTTGGAGAGGAAAGGACTGCCTTCTGAGAGTCTCATATTCTTTACGAATTGCACAACAGTAACTTTGGGGTGCTAACTGGAGCCCTGGATCCTGGGGCACCTTGTGAAGCTGCATCTCTGGTTGCATCCACTCTCCCCACCCCATGCCTCTTTCCTCCTCCTCCTGCATACTGTTTTCAGCTGGATTTTGTCTCTTCCCTCCCTCTGTCTTTCCTTTCATTGGGTCCTTTTTGGCTCAACCAAAAACTGTGAGTGACTCAGGACAGCTGGATGACCAGCCATGACCATCAGCTGCACGCTGCCAAAGTTGAGCCTGCTTGTGGCGTCAAATAGAGAACACTGAGCATCATGGGATCAGGGCCTCTCTGTAAGGCAGCTTTCCCAACCTTGGCTGGCATTAGAAGCACTAAGGGAACTGTTAGAAATGCTGATGCCCAAGCCTCACCCCAGACCCAGCTCAGAATCCATTGAATCAGTCTCTGGGGTGGAACCTCTGGTTAAAACCTTCCCAGATGGTCCCAGTATTCAGCAGAAGTTCAGACTCATTGCTTCAAGCTCTAAAACCTTCTTGTTTAGGATAGCGTACCTGTCTTCTCTAGCTAGGTGCAGGCGTCTTGGTCTCCCTAATGACTCTCCTCCCTGTTTCAGAGCCTGGCACTGGTGAGTGAGCAGGGAGGGGCTACAGATGGGGTGTGGTGGATGTTACGGCCCCAACAGTTGTTCACTGTAGCAAACAGCAGCTTATTTTCTCTAGAGATATCTGATAGGCCTTTTGGCAGGAAAGCAGTTAAACTGTGTGGAAAGGCAGATTCACAAGGGTGGCAACAACTGGAGGCAGGGAGAGCCGGGATGCGGGAATCTCCTTATAAGGCCAAGATTGCTGCTGAGCCACCTGTGGCAGCGCTCCAGCCTGCCTGCTTGCTTGTATGTCAGCTACTGCCTCCTCTTTTTCCTCTGCTTCCTCCTTCTCCTTTTCCTCTTCCTCTTCCCCAGAGCAGCACTCCTCCCACCTGCCCTGGTGCATGAACTGCTGAGCCAGACAAAGCTGAAAGGGCAACAACTGGCCAAGAAATGTCTTCAGCCACCCTGTCTCTCTTCTCTCTTCTCCCCTTGCTCTCTCCAATTTTTCCCTTCCCTCCTTATCTAAACACCCTTTGGAGAAGAGGCTTCAAAAACTCATTTATGCTGAAGAGATAAAATACTCAACTAATATCCGTTTCCATTGGATACTCAAACATTTCCATTGCTAAGCTCTCAGGTGGATACAGACTGTGGCAGGTTCTTTTCCAGGAGGTCTCCAAGAGATTCCAGGTAGTAGTATAAAAAGAAAGAAGTGTACACCTTACTTTACATAAGCAGTGTACTCTAGTTGATAAAGTTCTTTCCGACGGAGGTGCGGGTTGACAAGTCTGAAATCACTATGTATGTGTACCGGGATTGAACAATTAAGTAAATGGATGGCACATGGTGGGAGCCAGATTTCTTAGTTTTGGAGTTGGAAGGTACAGATAAGCAAGGGGAGGCAGCTAGAATAATCCATATGGTAATAAAGTAGAGTCGGAGATACCAATATGTTTAGCTTAGTATAGGCATTAGTATGTTTGGCTTAGGGGGCAGTGGTGGTTCAGCAGTAGAATTTTCTCCTTCCATGAGGGAGACCTGGGCTCAATTCCCAGCCAGTGCACCTCGTGCACCGCCACCACTCATCTGTCAGTGGAGGCTTGCATGTTGCTATGATGCTAAACAGGTTTCAGTAGAGCTTCCAAACTAAGACAGAGTAAGAACAAAGGCCTGGCAACCTACTTTCAAATATCAGCCGGTGAAAACTGTGGATCACAGCAACCTGATCCACAACCAATCATGGGGATGGCACAGGACTGAGCAGCATTTCATTCCGTTGTGCATGGCATTGCCATGAGTCAGGGGCTGACTGACTGACAGCTAACAGCAACAACATATTTGGCTTAAGGTAAATATAGATGGAAATATATATACATATTGATTGATAGAAAGATATGTATATTGTACATATATATTTATAGGTATGTATATATGCACAGGTTATACACATATGTATTTTATACGCATATGTATATTTCCTAGTTCTACCAGGTGAGAGGGCCTAGGAGCAATGAACACAATAGCAATGAACACACCCAGCGCCCAGGTCTTGGTTTCTAATTCCAGTCTCCAATAATAGAAACCAGAGGTCTTTAGAGAAGTGGCTGATGCTAGGACTAGAGCAGGAAATTTATACAAGATGAGCCTGGAGCATCTTGTACTGCTAGAAAGTAAGGAAGTGCTTTACACACATTGATAGGGGTATGTCAAAGTGACACAGGAGCCAACCAAAAAAGCTCCCAATGGCCAAAGCTGGGACAGTTTAAGCAACAAAATAAATGAAGTAGTATTGAATTGTAATCTAAATCTAAAAATAAATATCTATGAGTCTGTACTGCTGTAAGTAAATGATTGAATTAGTAAGTAAATAGGTGAGAAGAGACAAATCTCTTGTGCAGAAAAATTCCAAATAATTTATGTAGATACTCCACCTTCAAGGAGGTGGAATATAACTCTCACCTTCCTTAAGTATGGACTGCGCATAGTGACTTCCTGCCAAAGAGCACAGAATGGAAAGGGGGAAATTGCAACTTAACAGTGACAAGCACGACCTAAGCCAGGTGATCAAGGCCAATATCAGCAGTAATAAGTCCTCTTGAAATAGTGTGTCTTAGTCTGGGTTCTCTAGAGAAGCAAAACCAGTGAGGTGTATATATACATATATTTAGAGAGATTTACTTCGAGGAAATGGCTCACACAATGATGAGGGCTGGCAAATCCCAAAGCTGTGAGTCAGATGGCAAGCTGGAGACCTCTGATGGATCACAGGGTTACACCAAACCAAAAACCCAAAGCTGTCGCTTTGACTAGGACTCATGGCGACCCTATAGGACATAGTAGAACTGCCTCATAGGGTTTCCAAGGCTGTGAATCTTTACGGAAGCAGACTGCCACATCTTTCTCCTGAGGAACGGCTAGTGGGTTCAAGCGGCTGACCTTTTGATTAGCAGTCGAGAGCTTGAGCACTGCGCCACCGGGACATGGGCTTACAGGGGTTGGCATATCCAAAATCGGCAGGTCAGGCAGCAGGCTGGAGACTTCTGCAGGCTTACGTCCCAAGAACTGGAGGTGAGGCGATCAGAAGAGTGCGAGAGCAAGAGAGAGAGCTTTGCCAGAACATCCATTTATATACTGCAGGCAGGCCACGCCCCCCAAGGAAACTCCTCTTTCAGCTGATTGGCTGACCACATCAGCTCACATCGTGGAAGGTGATTAACATTATATTACATTGTGGAAGCACACCCAGTCCAGTATTTGCCAAACCACTGATAATCATAGCCTAACCAGTTGACACATAACATTAACCATTACAGGCCACCCATTATCAACTTGGCATCTATACACATCTTGTTAAACCATACATAATCTTCAAATAAAGATAGTTATGAAATCGTACTTGTGCTTAACATAATACGACTAACATGCGTACGACCGAAAACTCACTAGCTCCTTTTACGTCTTGTATTTTATAGTAAGTAATGGAATAAGAGAGGCAAAAAAAGATATTTGAGATACATATATATATGTATGTATACATACACACACAAACGTATAACAAAACAAGAAAGAAATGCTCATTACAAAGTCCTTATTTCGGCAACTGGTCACATGGTCGTCACTGGTCGTCACATAGTCGTAGCTGGTATTTAGAAATGTCTTCTTCCACTTACCTGTTCCATATTCCCTTTCTCTCAGCAAGCTCCTCAGCTGGTCATAGTTCTTTGTCTTGTGGGGTGAACCAAACCTTCATTCCTGAAGAGTCTAGGCCATTGGTAGTTCTGTCTGAATTGGGTTGTTGTAGTTTTCCATGGACTTTAATCACAAGACATGGTAGTAATAAGAGACGCCCTAAGGGATCTCATGTATTCCAGACATGCTCTTCTTTACCTCCATTATGTAATTACAGTTCAATTTCCCTTGGTAATCAGGATCAATCACATCAGCCAATATAGTAACTCCCTTCTTTGCCTGTTGATTCAGAGGCATGAGGAACTCAAAGTTGCGAGGGGGCATTCTTAACATCCAGTTTAGTGGCATCAATGTTGTGTTTCCTGGTGTGAATATTCCTCCCTTTGGTAACTTTGTGGCCTGAGGTTAAGTGTTCAGTCTCTACTAAGGTTCAGTAACAATCCAAAAGCTGTTTCTCAAAAGGAGAGTTGTTATCTGCAGAGGATGGCAGGGCTTTGCTCCAAAATCCTAAGGGTCTGTGCTGTGATTCAGCAATAGGGGCCTGCCAAAGACTCCAAACAGCATCTCTATCTGCCACCGACACTTCAAGCACTATTGGATCTGCCAGATCATATGGCCTAAATGGCAGAACAGCTTGCACAGCAGCCTGTACCTGTTGCAGAGCCTTCTCTTGTTCTGGGCTCCGCTCAAAACTTTCAGCTTTTTGAGTCCCTTAGTAAATAGGCCAGAATAGCACACCCAAATGAAGAATATGTTGCCTCCAGAATCCAAAGAGGCTCATTAGATATTGTGCCTCCTTTTTAGTTGTAGGAGGAGCCAGATGCAACAGCTTGTCCTTCACCTTAAAGGAAACATCTCTACGTGCCCCACACTACCTGACCCCTAGAAATTTCACTGAGGTGGAAGGCACCTGAATTTTTGTTGGGTTAATTTCCCATCTTCTGGCATGCAGATGTCTTACCAATAAGTTTACAGTCTTAATACTTCTTCCTTACTAGGTCCAATGAGCGTAGTGTCATCAATGTAATGGACCAGTATGTCATCTTGTGGAAGGGAAAGATGATCAAGGACCCTTACGACTAAATTATGACATAGGGCTGGAGAGTTGATATGCCCCTTAGGTATGACAGTGAAAGTGTATTGCTGACCTTGCCAGCTGAAGACAAACTGCTTCTGATGGTCTTTAAAAACAGGTATGGAGAAAAAGGTATTGGCCAGATCAGTAGCTGCATACCAGGTACCAGGAGATGTATTAATTTACTCAAGCAATGAAACAACATTGGAACGGCAGCTGCAATTGGAGTCACCACCTGCTTAAGTTTATGACAGTCCACTGTCATTCTCCATCTGTTTTCTGCACAGGCCAAATAGGCAAGTTGAATGGGGATGTGGTGGGAATCACCACCCCTGCATCCTTCAAGTCTTTAATGGTGGCATTAATCTCTGCAGTCCCTCCAGGAATGTGGTATTGCTTTTGGTTTACTATTTTCCTAGGTAGAGGAAGTTCTAATGGCTTCCACTTGGACTTTCTACCATAATAGCCCTCACTGCACATGTCAGGGATCCATTGTGGGGATTCTGCCAGTTGCTGAGTATGTCTATTCCAGTTATGTATTCTGGAACTGGGGAAATCAGTACAGGAAGGGTTCAGGGACCCACTGGACCTAATGTGAGATGGACATGAGCTAAGACTCCATTAATAATCTAACCTCCTGTAAGAATGGCATGAGGGCAGCATCTGACCTCCTCTAACTTCACAAGGGGGAAGGAGAATCAAGATAAATAGCCCAAGCCTGATTCCTACGAGATGGAGGTTAGACATGCCTCATCTGTCCGCCATCTTTACCAACTCTGACACCAACCGTCCCTCCCACAGCACTCTGCTTCTCTGCCACGTTCAGTAATTCATTGCAGTGGCCACATAGAACTCACAGACAATACTCATGATTATGGGATTGTGTAACAGCCTACAATTCAGGTTCAGAAATGCTCAGGATACAGTTCTGTCTTTCATCAGGACAGCCTCTTCTCAAGTGTGCTTGCAGGCACGGCTCTCTCTGGCTCTTGGCCTTTGCCTTGCTCGGGCAAGTGTTACAAAGCTCTTTTAGCTCTGCGGATAAGTGCCCAGAGGCACCCCACTCCGCCAGTAAGCCTTAGCCTGAAGGCGCTCAGCTGTAGCTCCGTGGGTCAGCAAACCTAGCTCCACCAAGTGCCCAGAGGCACCCTACTCTGCCAGCCTCCTGCCCAAGGCACTCAGCTTTCTCACTCTGTGAGCCAGAAAGCCCAGGATGCCATCTCCTGCCAGTCTCTCTTGCTGCGTTTCTCTACCACCTCTTCTTGCCATCTTCGGTGTAACAGCTCTCTTTCTCTTTCTCTTGGTCTCCTGATGCCAGGAGCTTCTCAGCGCAGGGATCCCAGATCCAAAGGAAGTGCTCCACTCTTGGATGTTCTTCCTTGGTGGTGGTGAGATCATCCCTTTCCCGCCTCTGGGATGGCTCATTTCAACCCCATCAGGATGGCAGTACTGACCAGTCCCCTTGGTGGGCCACAATTACCCTATTTGCACAGTCCTACCTCGGGTGGGAATTACCAGACCATGGCAAGAAAGGCCACACAACTGATCGTCGCACCATACCTCCACACACCTCTACTGTGACGGTGAACCACAGTGACTTTTTGGGTCTCCTAGAATTAGTGTCAGTTCAGGTCCAGTGTCTAGTAATCCCTGAAAAGTCAGATTATTTCCTTTTCCCCAGTCAGCAGTCATTCCGGAAAGGGGACATAGATCCCTTTGTGGAAGGCTGGGAAAAAGATTAACAGTATAAATTTTGGGCAGTGTAGTGAGGTCCTTCCTCAGGGGGACCCGGCCTCCCGTTCATTCAGTGGGTCATGGGTCTGTAAACTGGTTCAAGTCTGGGAATTATTTGAGGGGCCAGAGTCTCTGTTTTGGCCATTCAGCTTAGACTGCCATTCACTTGACCTAGAAGTCTTTGCTTACACAGATCAAGTAAGTATCTAGTAGGTTTCACATCTGTTTCACTCCTATGGACACCATGACTAATTAGCCAACATCATAAATCCATGGAAGCCAGAGTATTCTGATTACTGCTTTGACTCTGCTGTCCCTTACAATAACCATGCCCACCTTATCTTTGGCAATTAAGTGATGCCCCTTGGCCCCTGCCACTCCGGTATCCAATCACCCCCATTGTAAAAACCAAACCTGTTGCCATCGAGTTGATTTCAACTCATAGCGACCCGATAAGACAGAGTAGAATTGCCCAATAGGGTTTACCAAGGAGTGGCTGGTGGATTTGAACTGCTGACCTTTTGGTTAGTAGCCAAGCTCTTAACCACTGTGCCACCAGGGCTCCCCACCCCACATTGTAGTTAAACCAAAAAAAAAAAACCTAAACCCATTGCCCATCGAGTTGATTCTGACTCATAGCAACCCTATACAAAAAAAAAAAAAACCCTTTGCAGCCGAGTCACTTCCAACTCATAGTGACCCTATGGGTTCCCCAGTTCAGCGAGGACAGTTCCTATTGTAATATTTAACCTACATAGAAGAGCGAGCACAGAGGTTTTCAAGGAGTCTAGGACTCCCTTCATAAATTTATTCTTCACAGTTGTGATGAAAGGTGTATCCTCTGGGTACTCCCTTGGTGGAGTACAAAATACCTGACCATTATTCCCAATACTATCAATTGTAACAAATGTACCACACAAATGTAAGATGTTAATAATAGGGAAAACTAGGTGAAAGGTATATAGAAACTCTCTGTACTATCTCATAGGATAAGACCCTGGGTTTGGTTTTAAGCAGACTTAGCTCTGTTACTATAGGAAATGAGACTATTTCAGGACACAACATGATAAATCCACTCTAACATTCCAATTTCCCTAAGCTTTGGATACCTTCTTCTATAGTATACCCAGGCATTTCAACTTCATTCAGTGTAAGCCACCTCTTAGTCCATGTTTCACTCAACCAACCAAATAAACTGTTAGATCCTTTTCTAACCTCTTGAGCTGAAACATTGAATGAACAATCTCTGTTTACTGGGCCTATATCAATAAACTCAGACTGATCCAACTTTATGTTCCTTGCACCATTATCCCACACCCTTAATAGCCATTCCCACACTTATTCCCCAGATTTCTGTTTGTATACATTAGAAAAATCAAGCAGTTCTTCTGGAGTGTAGCATACCTCCTCTTGGGTCACACTTCGTACCTCACCTCTTGGGTCTCAGTGGAACTGCAGTCTGTTTATAGGTCTAGAAGCAATAATGGGTGGTGGGGGTGGATCCTGGGGACATTTAGCAATGTTTTACAAGGCATCTGCCTTAGGCAGTGCCTCAGGTACTGCCCCAGGCAAGGACTTCTGAGACACAGCTGAGTTAATGTCATATGGAGGTGGAAGAGATGATTTTACTGGCAAAGATGACTTAGCAGACAAAGCTATATTAATCTCTTCAGATGGGGGTAGAAGGGCTGGTTCTACTGGCAAAGGTGACTGAATAAAATGTAGGGGCTCAGTGTCCCCAGCTTCATCCATATCTGCCTGTATATCTCCATCCCAATTTTCAGGATCCCATTTCTTCCCAATCAGTGCCCTCATTTAACTTCAGAGACCTTTTGAGGTTGAGAATTCAGTTGGTGTAATTCAGCCGCTCATAGGATAAGACCCTGGGTTTGGTTTTAAGCAGACTTAGCTCTGTTACTATAGGAAATGAGACTATTTCAGGACACAAACAGCAACTTTCAGGTCCTTTATGTAACACTTTAGCTGGGACTTTGAAGCCCTGACCTCATCCTTTTCTTTCTCCACTTTGTCTATCAAAAGTAAGAACAACCAGCCAGCCATATTATACTTGTCAGTTTGACAAAAACGTTGGAAGGTATCAAATACATGATCACCCAGAGGCTTGTCTCTCACAAGTGTTTGATTAGGAATATCCAATGGTGGTGACATTCTGTGTATCTCTATTGCCACATCACACCATAGATTAACAGTGCCCTCGTTACTGCTGGAAATAGTCATTAGTCCCTTTAAATCTAGCCAGACTTGAGAACCAATTCAGAAAACTCATCCTTAAGATTTTGTTCCTCTAGAACCACCCTCAGTACCAAAATGTCTTAGTCTGGGTTCTCTATAGGAACAAAACCAGTGAGACATATATATATATATATATAAATATATACAGAATTATTTCAAGGAAATGGCTCAGGCAGTGATGGGAATTGGCAAGACCCATATCCATGGGTCAGGCAGTAGGCTGGAGACTTCTGCAGGCTGACATCCCAAGAACTGGGGGTCAGGTGATGAGAAGAGTGCAGGATCAAGAGAGAGCAAGCTTTGCTAGACTATCCATTTGTAGATTCAAAGCATGCCACACCTCCAGCAAAACTCCCCTTTCAACTGATTGGCTGATCACATCAGCTCATATCATGGAAAGTGATTACATTATATTATGTTGTTATGGTATGGCATGGCATGGCATGGCATCCAGTCTAGTATCTTCCAAACCACTGAGATTCATAGCATAGCCAAGTTCACACATAACATAAATCATCGTAGCATACATCGTTAATGCAAAGTGTTAAGAATAGCACTTTACCTTACTTAGCAGCCTTCCTTCCAAAACTCATAGCTCCAGTCTTATAACAAAATATCAGACCAATCCCAATTGAAGGACAGTCTACAAAATACCTGACCATTATTCCCAATACTATCAATTGTAACAAATGTACCACACAAACGTAAGATGTTAATAATAGGGAAAACTAGGTGAAAGGTATATAGAAACTCTCTGTACTATCTTTGGAACTTTTCTGTAAATCTAAAACTATTCTAAAAAAATTACTAAGAAAAAAGGAAGTGGCATAGGGACTAAGAGGAAGGCTGTAGGTCAGGACAGCTAGGATGGGTTACGAAATGAGGTGCCCCTTAAGCTGCCCCTTGCAGGATGGGGCGGACCCAGCACTATGGCCAGGAAGGCTCATTCAAGTGTCCAGAGGCACACAGGGTGGCTAGAATCAAGGAAGGGAAGGCTGGGAAGGTAGGTGGACTTAGGCCATGGATTGGAGTACTGGCCTGCTCCTTGCACGGACCAGGGGCTGTCCCTCCATCTACTTGGGGGCCTTGGACCTACTGGGGTAACTTATCCAGGAGCCTGTATTTTCTACCTTTATGGTGGGTGACAGGAAGTGAGGGATTGTGCCAGGGATGACTTCAGGTTTAAGCCCGCACCTGTCTTATGACTGCTTGTGTTTTAATCAGTTGCAGCACTTTCTTTCAGACTCTTATCTGATTAGACCAAGATGGAGGACCAACGCAGGGGAGGGGGTTGAGGATTAGCTCATCCATAAATAGTTCCATCAGCACTTTGAGGACCATCATTTCTGAACAACAGGCAGCCTTCTAGCCCCCGTGTCATGAGCTTGACGTGGGAAGTCAAACTCAGACTCTGACTGTCCTTGTCAGATTCCTCTTCTTGCCCTGCATAGCTCACTGCGCACCCCCCTCCCGCCCCCTAGGGGCCTTTCCACCTGGCGTGGCTAACATGGCCGCCTGCCCCAAACCCCTCAGTCCCTCTGCTGCTTTGTTTTCCACCATGGCTGTCAATCCCCATAAAACATACTGCATAGTGTATTATCTATGTTGCTTGTCTGACTCCCCCCTCTAGAAGTTCAGGCCTCGTGAGGGCAGAGATTTTGTCAGTTTGGTTCATTGCTATGTTCTCAGTGCTAGACCCCTTCAGGCCAGTGTGCTGAGCTGTATCAGTCCTGTTTAAGGCAGAAGACTCATGCCCATAACTAATGCACGTTTGTATGTAGTTTGTACCCTGAGATCACCGCATCTTTCAATAAAATCCATCTCACCAGGCCCGGGTATGCAGTACTGATGACCCATAGGAGACAAAAAGGAGCAGGACTTCAGGGGCCTAGGCTCCGGCGGAGTAGCTGCTCAACCCTGGAGCTGAGGACTAGAGGATGAGCATTGTCAGGGCACTGGGGGCCTGGGAGGGTTGAGGCTTTTGCCCTGTACCCCTGAGGGCCTCAGGCCCACACTGCTCCACCCAGGCCCACACGTTCAACAACCATGTCCACACCAGGAGTAGGTCACCCCAGAGTGAGGCGTGTATTTTTACCTTCCCCCATTTCTGTCCCCATGGTCTTGGTTGCAATTTCTAAAAGCCCAAGCTTTTCACACTCATCCCGGGGAACCATAGTTGGCCGCCATGGACATTGCTTCTCGTGGAGTCTGGCTGGCATTGTGGTTGGAAGGGTGAGGAGAAAAGTGATTCTTTCCCATGTGTGCCCACCCCCTGGCCTTGAAGGAAGGCTTCTGACTGGCTGGGTGGTGAGGACTCCCTTGGCTCCCTGCACAGGGTTCTCAGCCACTCAGGGCACACAGGGGCCCCGACTTCTTGCCACCCAGCCAGCAGCCCAAGCTAGCAGCTAGTCTGGCAAAGCGGGTGAGAGAGGAACTTTCTGGCCATGGCAGCAAGTGAAAAGGGTCTTTGTTGTGTTCTTTTTTCTCTTAAAGAAATATGCTGAGCCGACTCTTTTAACAGTGTGCACCACAGTGCACAGACAGGAGTCTGGCTGGGATGAGAGTCCTGAGTGGGTCATCTCAGCAGTACTCCACGAATGCTCCAGACCACAGCAGTGCGCCATGTCAGGCTTACATGTCCCCTCTTCTTCACTGGGCCTGAACCTGGCCCCTCCACTCTCCGCCTCTCACTGCAACATTAAGGCTGCAGATGCAGTGAGCACTGTACTGGAGACAGCGTTTCCCAAGGGTCACTTAGGATTAGCAGATACTGTACCACCTTATGGGCTCCTTTCCACTGACCCCTTAGAAACCCGCACAGGACTGGGTGCGCTGAGATGAGAGCTCAGCAACATCTTTCCTCCCTCCTTGGGCCTTGTGTCATCTGGCCTATTGTCACTGGATGCGGCCAGAGCCATTTCATGAAAGTGGACCTCCTGGGGAGGGGGCAGCTGCTCAGCGAGTGTCATCACCAGCAGGAACGCTTGCTGTCAGATTCTGGTCGATTTACAGTCAGGACCATGGGAGCAGATTGCCCTAGCTCCTGCCACCCCTCGTGCCTTCTCTGATAGTGGGTTGTTGTGTGCCGTCAAGTCGGTTCCAACTCAGCGACCCTATAGGACAGAGTAGCCCCATAGGGTTTCCTAGGCTGTAATCTTTACAGAAGCAGACTGTTGCATCTTTCTCCCACGAAGCAGCTGGTGGGTTTGAACTGACAACCTTTTGGTTAGCAGCTCAGCATTTAACCATTACGGCACCAGGGCTTTTTTGGTAGAGGGTTAGGAGTCAGAAAACCTGGGTGTGAGTTGTGCCTCTCTGGGCCTTGGTTTCCATATTAGCGAATGAGTATAATGGTTTGTGTACCTTCTGGTTCTGGGTTGGAGGCTGTGGGAATAAGCGTCCTTTCTCAAAGGTGGCGTGAGTGGAGACACGGGCCTTGTGAGTGGCCGCAGCTTGCTGGCTTCCACACCTACCTCATTTTTTTTTTTTTTGCTTTCTGTATTTGTGCAATATTTTGCTCTGTTTTATTTTAAGTATACAATTCGGTGTCTTTTAGTATATTCACAGGGTTGTGCAACCATCACTATAATCTAATTTTGGAAAATTTTCGTCACCCCAAAAGGAAACCACATACCCATTAGCTGTCATTCCCCATCTCCCCCCAATCCTCCCAACCCCTGGCAACAACTAATCTTCTTGCTGTCTCTATAAATTTGCCTATTCTGGACATGTCATATAAATGGAATCATGCAGTAATATATCCACACCTACCTCATGCCTTTCAACTTTATGTTCTTATGTGACAGAGTCTTGGCCTCATGTTGGCCAGTGGCTTCAGAACACAGCTATGGCCTCAGTGTCCTCAGATGCTGAGCATGGGGAGGCTATGGACTCTGAAAGTAGATTCCCTTCCTGGGCCCTTTGTCTCCTTCATGCCAGTTTCTCCATCTCTTGCCCCCTCAGATTGAGGAGGACTTGTTCCTGTCCATGCTTTACACTTATATCATCTTGTTATCCTGTTAGCCCACGTGGGGTTATTCCACGTGGTTATTCCTGTTTTATAAATAAGGAAACATGTTTAAAGAGATTGATTTGTTCCATATTTCATTCAAAATATTGGCTAAGAAACATTTTCAAAATTCAGCCCACTAGGGAACCAAGATGGTAGAGTAAGAAGCTCCAATTCTCAGCGAGAAGCACCTATCCTACCATGCAAGCGCCCATCCTCCCACGCAAAAAAAAATAATTAAAGCAAGTAGAAAATGACAGTACTAACCTTGTCAGAACTCTTATGAACAGTCGGTGATCATGGCAGCTAGGCAAACTCTTGTCAGAATGGTAGGAAGACTCTGAGACTTTTATTGGCTTGAGGACCACCCCCACCTCCGCTTGGCCACTGACTTGCAGCAGCAACCACATTTTCAGCTTGAGATCTTGGCCCCTTGTTCTGGAGTGAGTAGAGTGTACTTGATTAACAAAGTACAGTGTTTCAGGTGACTCCCTAGAGGACTAAAGCCCTTGTCTCTGTTTCTTTCATCTTGGAGGTTACTCAGGGCAGAAGAGTGGCAGGCATAGCCTGAGGCACTGTAAGGTGAACTGAAGAGCTTGTGGACGTCTAGGGCAAAGAGGACAGTTGAGCCACCAGGGTCAAAACCCCATGGAGAGAATTTCTTTGGGAAATTAGGGCATTTAAAGGCACCCAAGTATGTATAATTTGTAGAGTCACAGGAATGCCCAGGGCAAGAGAAATACCCAGAAAGACCTGAGGTAATCCTAGGTTGGATCTCTCGACTCAGGTAAATCTGGTTAAGGATTGCGCCAGCATAGAGCCATTCTGCAAAGGCTGCAAGAGGTTTTATTCCCCATCCTCACAACAGTTTTTCTTCCATTTGTTTCTGCAAAAATAGCTTGTAAAAGTCACTAAGCTAATGAACTACCACACCCTTCAACAATTGAAAAAGAGGGAAAGATGGAAGGCATTACTCAGGGAAATTTATAGCTTTAAACACCTACATTGAAAAAGAAGAAACAGCCCAAATCAGTAACCTACCTTTACACCTGAAGAAACTAGAAAAGGAAGAGCAAATGAAGCCCAAAGCAACCAGAAGGAATCAAATAATAAAGATTAGAGCAGAGACAAATGAGATAGAGAATAGAAAAACAGTAGGGAGAATCAACAAAATCAAAAGTTGGTTCTTTGACAAGATCAACAAAATTGACAATCTCCTAGATAGACTAAGGAGCCCTGGTGGTTAAGAGCTTGGCTGCAAACCAAAAGGTCAGCAGTTCAAACCCACTAGCCACTCCTTAGAAACCCTATTGGACAGCTCTACTCTGTCCTATATGGTCACTATGAGTCAGAATTGACTCGATGGCAATGGGTTTGGTTTGGTTTTTGGTAGCTAGACTAACAAAAAGAGAGAGAAGACAGTAGTAACTGAAATCAGAAATAAAAAGTGGAGATGTCACTACTAACCTTACAGAAATTAAAGGGATTATAAGAGAATACTACAAAGAATTGTATCCAGAAAAAACTAGGTAAGCTAAATGAAATGTGTAAATTCCTAGAAACACACAAACTACCTAAACTGGATCAAGAAAAAGTAGAAAATCTCATCAGACCTGGAACAAGTGAAGAGATAGAAACAGTAATCAAAAACCTCCCAACAAAGAAAAGTCCAGGACCAGATGGCTTTATTGGTGAATTCTACCAAACGTTTAAAGACTTAACACCAGTTCTTGTCAGACTCTTCCCAGAAATACAGGAGGACATACTTCCTGACTCATTCTATGAGGCCAACATTATTCTGTTACAAAAGCCAGATAGAGACACTATCAGGAAAGGAAACTACAGACTAATATCCCTTATGACTATAGATGCAGAAATCCTCAGCAAAATATTAGCAAACAGAATCGAACAGCATATTAAAAGGATTATACACCATGACCAAGTTGGACTTATCCCAGGAATGCAAGGGTGGTTCAGCATAAGAAAATCAATTAATGTAATATACCAGTGTCTTAGGCTGGGTTCTCTAGTGAAGCAAAACCAGTAAGTGTATAAATATATAGAGAAAATGATTTATATTAAGGAAATGACTCATGCGACTATAGAGGCTGAACATTGCAAGTCCATGGGTCAGGCTGGAGGCTTCTGATTCAAGTAGCCGCAGGGGCTCGCAAACCCAAGAAACTTGCTCTTGAATGTCGAGTAGCTAAAGCGAAAGGAAGAAGTGATGAAGTAAAAGAGTTGAACAGAAGATTTCAAAGGGCGGCTCAAGAAGATAAAGTATTATAATGACATGTGCAAAGACTTGGAGATAGAAAACCGAAAGGGAAGAACACGCTCGGCATTTTCAAGCTGAAAGAACTGAAGAAAAAATTCAAGCCCCGAGTCGCAATAGTGAAGGATTCTATCAGGAAAACATGAAACAACACAGGAAGCATCAAAAGAAGATGGAAGGAATACACACAGTCATTATACCAAAAAGAATTGGTCAACGTTCAACCATTTTAAGAGGTAGCATATGATCAGGAACTGATGATAATGAAGGAAGAAGTCCAAGCTGCACTGAAGGCAATGGTGAAAAACAAGGCTCCAGGAATTGATGGAATACCAACTGAGATGTTTCAACAAATGGATGCAGCACTAGAAGTGCTCACTTGTCTATGCCAAGAAATTTGGAAGAGAGCTACCTGGCCAACCGACTGGAAGAGATCCATATTTATGCCTATTCCCAAGAAAGGTGATCCCACCAAATGCCAAAATTATAGAAAAATATCATTACTATCACACGCAAGTAAAATTTTGCTGAAGATCATTCAACAGCAGCTGCAGCAGTATATCCACAGGGAACTGCCAGAAATTGAAACTGGATTCAGAAGAGGACGTGGAACCAGGGATATCATTGCTGATGTTTGATGGATTCTGGCTGAAAGCAGAGAATACCAGAAAGGTGTTTCCCTGTGTTTTATTGACTATGCAAAGGCATTCGACTGTGTGGATGATAACAAATTACGAATAACATTGCAAAGAATGGGAATTCCAGAACACATATTGTGCTCATGAGGAACCTGTACATGGATCAAGAGGCAGTCGTTGGAACAGAACAAG
>NW_004444016.1:3243316-3327489 GCF_000243295.1 Trichechus manatus latirostris | reverse complement strand
GCTGATCCTCAAATTCATGTGGAATTGCAAGGTACCCCAAATAGCTAAAATAATCTTGGAAAGAAAAGAACAAAGTAGGAGGGCTTCCTGATTTCAAAATGTAAAGTTATTGTAATCAAAACTGTGTGGTACTGGTATAAGGAGAGACATACAGACCAATGAAATAAAATTGAGAATCCAGAAATAAACACAGAAATCTGGATTTTCAGTAAGGGTGAATTATAAACCCAAAAGACTTGAAAGCAGGAACTCAAACAGATACTTGTACACCAGTGTCCACTGCAGCAGCATTCACAATGCCCAAAAAGTAGAAACGACACAAGTGTGTATCAACAGATAAGTGGATAAACAAAATGTGATATATCCATACAATGGAATATTATTCCGTCATAAAGAGAAATGAAGTTCTGATACATGAATGAACCTTGAAAACATTATGCTAAGTGAGATTAACCAGACACAAAGGGATAAATATTACATGATTCCATTTTTATGAGATATCTGTTATGGATTGAATTGTGTCCCCAAAAAATATGTGTCAACTTGACTAGGCCATGATTCCCAGTATTGTGTGGTTGTCCTCCATTTTGTGATCTGGTATAATTATCCTATGTATTATAAATCCTAACCTCTGTGATGTTAATGAGGCAGGATTAGAGACAGTTATATTAATTAGGCAGGACATAATCTGCAGGATTAGATTGTATCTTGAGTCAGTCTCTTTTGAGATATAAAAGAGAGAACTGAGCAGAGAGACAGAGGAACCTCCTATGACCAAGAAAGAAGAGCCAGGAGTGGACTGCATCCTTTGGACCCAGGGTTCCTGCACTGAGAAGCTCCTAGACCTGGAGAAGATTGACAAGGACCTTCCCCCAGAACCGACAAAGAAAGAAAGCCTTCCCCTGGAGCTGGCGCCCTGAATTCAGACCTCTAGCCTCCTAGACTGTGAGAGAATAAATTCTGTTTGTTAAAGCCATATACTTGTGGTATTTCTGTTATAGCAGCACTAGGTAGCTAAGACAGTATCTAAAATAGGCATATTTATCTAGACAAAAGATTATTGGTTACCAGAGGCTGCGGGGAGGGAAGAATGGGGATTAAAAAAAAAAAAAAAAGCAAAAATGGTTAATTGTATGTTATGTGAATTTCCTCTTACTAAAATACATTTTTTTAATTAAAAAAAAAAAGTTTTACTAGTGTCAAGAAGTGAATTTAACTCAGTTGAAGAAGGGTGCAAAAGCAATATTAAAAAAAAAAAACAACACACTGTTGTTGCCATCGAGTTAACTTCGACTCATGGCAGCCCCATGTGTGCAGAGTAGAACTTTTCAGTAGGATTTTCAAGGCTGTGACCTTTCAGAAGCAGATCGCCGGGCCTGCCTTCTGAGACAAGTCTGAGCGGCCACCAACCTTTCGGCTAGTAATCTAGTGCTGAACTGTTTGTGCCACCCAGGGACTCCATTTATATATGGGAACATCCAAGTAGGAAATGAAAAAAAAAAATTGTATGAGAAATATCTATAATATATGAAGGAAGCGTCAAAAAAGAAATATTGACTGAGGCTCATTTTGGGCAATGCCAACCTCATTTTACAGAGTTAAATAACACTAATTTTATGAAGGCTGTCACATTTATGGGCAGGGAGTCCAAGCAGGCTGTGCACTCGGCTTCTGAGAAGACAGGGAGACCACACCCAGGAAGGATACTCGTGTTGCATGGAGAGGAATGTGAGAGGGGCATTTCTGGAAGGGGCAGCTGTGAAGGAAACAGGCCTGTTCTGGAGTGGTCACCCAAGCTAGCAAGCAGGGTGGGAGGGATGAGGCCTGGGCGCTGGCAGGGGAAGACCAGAGGGGGCCTCAAGACCATGGCAGTGAAACTGCTGGAAGCGTGAAACAGAAGAAGGAACTGGCCAGAACTGTGCGTGTGAAAGATCATTTTAGAGTCAGTACTAGAGAAGACAAGGACGAGCTTAATGGAGACCAGCTGGCTTACTTTCCTAGTACTGCTATAACAGAAATAAGTGGGTGGTTTTAAAGAACAGAAATATATTTTCTCACATTTTAGAGGCTAGAAGTCCAAATTCAGGGCACTGGCTCTAGGAGAAGGCACTCTCTCTGTCATATCTGAGGGAGCATCTCTTTCAGTTTCTGTAGACCAGCATTCCTTGATTCCTTGACGATCTCCACGTGGCATGTATCTTCCCTTCCAGTTGTGCTTACTTAGTCTGATCTTTTTATATCTCAAAAGTGAATATGTTTAAGACACACTGTTTACTGATATTACCTCATTAACATAAACAAAAACCTATTTCCAAATTGGATAGCAGCCACAGGTGTAGGAGCTAGGATTTATAACACATATTTTGGATGTGGGGGGGACACCGTTCAATCCATAGCACTAGCCTAACTGGCCCTGGGCTCTTCTGTCACACAGCCTGAGGAGCTGAGCTGCAGGCCTGGAAAGCAGGACCTCAGGCCTTCGTTGCACTGTGCCAGCTTTGTACAATGGGCCTCTTCCTGCACAGCTTCCCACAGAACTTCTAACCAGAAGCCCAGGGTTAAGGCTCCCACTTCCTGTCCCCAGCCTGGATCAGTGGGCACTGGAATGACTGTGGAGTGGGCAGTGGGAAAGAGGAGGCTGCAAAAGTTACAGGGTATAAGGTCAATAAACAAAAATCAGTTGGGTTTCTATACACCAGCAATGAGAAATCTGAAAAGGAAATTAGGGAAACAATTCCATTTATAATAGCATCTAAGAGAATAACCAGGCATGTGAAGGACTTACACAATGAAAATTGTAAAACACTGCTGAAAGAGACTGAAGAAGACTTAAATAAATGGAAAAATGTTCCATGTTCATGGATTGGAAGAGTTAATATTGTTAAGATGTCAATACTACCCAAAGCGATCTATAGATTCAATGTAATCCCAATCAAAATTCCAATAGCCTTCTTTACAGAAATGGAAAAACCAATCCTCAACTTTATATGGAATGACAAGAGGCCCCAGTTAGGTGAAATGATGTTGAAAGAGAAGAACAAAGAAGGAGGACTCAACACTTCCTGATTTTAAAACATGCTGTACAGCTACAGTAATCAAAACAGCCTAGTACTGGTATAACAATAGATAACGTAGACCAATGGAATAGAATTGAGTGTCCAGAGATAAACCCACACATCTATGGTCAGCTGATTTTTTACAAGGGTGCTAAGTCCATTCATTGGGGAAAGAATAGTCTCTTCAATAAACGATGTTGGGAGAATTGGATTTGCACCTGCAGAAAAATGAAACACGATCCATGCCTCACACCATACACAAAAACAAATTAAAAATGGATTAAGGACCTAAATGTGAAAACTAAAACCATAAAATTGTTAGAAGAAAATGCAGGGGCAACACTGTCAGGCTTAGCATTTAACAATGGATTAATATAACAAAAGCACAAACGGCAAGAGATAAAATAATAAAAGGGACTTTGTAAAAATTAAAAACTTTCATTCATCAAAAGACTTTACAAAAAAAGTGAAAAGACAAGCTGCCGACTGGGAGGATGTCTTCAGAAATCGTATATCTGATAAGATCCGATAATGTCCAAAATATATATAAAACTTAGACAACTTAACAACAAAAATACAACCCAGTCATAAAATGGGAAAGGACTTGAATAGACATTTCACCAAAGGGAACATTCAAATGACCACCAAACACATGAAAAGATGCCCAGCATCATTAGCCGTCACAGAGATGCAAATCTAAACCACAATGAGATATCATTTCACTCCCACATGCATGTGAAAGCTGGACTATGCACAAGGAAGACCAAAGAAGAGTTAATGCATTTGAATTCTGGTGTTGGCAAAGAATACTGAATAAGCCATGGGCTGCCAGAAGAATGAACAAATCTGTCTTGGAAAAAGTACAGTAAGAATGCTCCTTAGAAGCGAGGACAGTAAGACTTCATCTCACTTACTTTGGACATGTTATCAGGAGGGACCAGCCCCTGGAAAAGGACATCATACTTGGTAAAGTAGAGGGTCAGCACAAAGGATGAAGACCCCCAATGAGATGGATTGACACAGTGGCTGCAGCAGTGGGCTCAAACATTGCAATGATTATGAGGATGGCACAGGACCGGGCAGTGTTTTGTTCTGTTGTGCATGGGATCGCTATGAGTCGGAACCGACTCGACTGCACCTAACAACAATAATAACAAAGAATGGCTAAGATTTAAAAAAACAGAAAATAACAAATATTGGTCGGAATGTGGGGAAATTGGAACCCTTATCCATTGCTGGAGGGAATGCAAAATGGTACAGCCACTGTGGAAAACAATGTGGCAGTTCCTCAAAAAACTAAAAACGGAACTATCATATGACTCAGCAATTCCACTCCTAGGTATATACCCAAAAGACTTAAAAGCAGAGACTCCAACAGATACTAGTACGCCAATGTCCATTGCAGCACTATTCACAATAGCCAAAAGGTGGAAACAACCTAAATGCCCATCAGTGGATGAATGAATAAACAAAATGTGGTGTATACATACCATGGAATACTGCTCAGCCAGTAAGAGAATGAAGTCTTGAAACATGCTACAATTTGGATGTAGCTTGAAGACATTATGCTGAGTAAAATAAGTCAAAAGGACAAATATTGTATGACCTCAGTTATATAAAAATACAATAACAGGCAGATGTATAGAGGCCAGAGTTTATTAGTGGTTACCAGGGGTGGGAAGGAGTGGGAAAGGGGGGATTATTGCTAATGGAGTACCAAGTTATGGTGGTGGAAAATCGCATTTATTAAGGGTAAGGTTGCACAACCAGTTAATTGCTGTCAATAAGTTGTACACTCGTAAAAAGTTATTTGGCAAAGTTGTGTGGTAGATACATTTATGACAAGGACCAAAAAAAAAGAGTAGCTGCTGAGGCTACTTATGTATAACCAAATGCCTCATGGGATTTTTTTCCTTAGTTTGGAGGTTTAGGGTCATGGTTTCATGGGAAATCCCAGTTAATTGGCATAATAGCATGTTTAGTTCCTCTTTTCTACCTCCTAGTTTGTTGTGTAGTGCGTGGGGTCTTAAAAGCTTGCAAGCAGCCATCCAAGGTAAAGCAGTTGGTCTCTATTCACGTGGAGCAACAGAGGAAGGAGAGCGAGTAATAAGAGGAGGAAATGGGATGTGTGGCTAATTGCCTCCATGAACAACTGCTGTGAAATAAAAGAACTGGATGGTGCCCAACTACCATTAGTGAACAATTTGATCAAAGATTCTCTAGAATTCTGGTCTAAAGGGTGAAAATAGAGAACAGAATTTCCAATTCTCATGGACTCCGAACTTTCTGGAGCCATGGAGGCTGGAGGAACCCCAAAACAATTGCTCTAAGACTATCTTTAAACCTCAACCAAAAATATCCCCTGATGTCATCTTAAAACCAAACAGTAGTTTAGTTCAACTAATGAATGTTTGCCTTGAGCAGTGTGCTTTTTTAAGATCTGTATGGGAACACGCTGACAACAGCAACTCAAAAGACTAAGATAGAAACCTTAGGGGGCAGTGAGTTTATGTTAATGGGGGAGTAACAACTCAGAAAAGGAGGGTAAGAATGGTTGCACACCTCGAAGAATGTAATCAGTGTTAATGAATTGTACATGTAGAAACTTGAATTGGTATATGTGTATATGCTCCAGGGCTTCAAACTGGTTCTGCCCCAGTTCATTCATGGCTGACAAAGCAAAACCTGAATGGACCTGAATTTTTTAAATATGGGTGAAGCGGAACAATAAGCAGAACAGGAAAAATTACATGTCAGAGCCCTGCTAGAAACTTAATCCCCCTCTTAGAAAACAAGGGCAATGTGCACATTGCATAACAACCAAATCTCTTGACTGTCAGACTCAGAAACAGTGGTGCCCTGCTCAAAGATGTGGGCCAGCTGCGCCACTTTGAATGTGTGCTGCTCTACACAGTCCTGGCAGTAATCCAGTCTCCCACATCAGGATCCTGAAGTAGCTCACTGCTTCTCTTCTGAGTCTCCCATTCCAGGGCTTCAACCTGTAATTTTTCCCGTTCCACTTTGCCCAAATTTTAAAAGTTCGCGTCTGTGCCGATTTCCCTTGGTCAGCCGTGACTGAACCAGTTCAAACCAGTTCAAAGCCCTGATATTCTCAAAAACAACAAAAAAAATGAAAAAGGAAAAAAAGAGGGGGCTACAGCCCTCAGATCTGGGAGCTCCGGGGCCAGGGAGCTTGGGCACAATCCATAGAATGCCTCTGTGGCCAGCTGCCTGGGCTCTCCTGGAGTGTGTCTGGTAACCAGATTCCAACCTCTCCTGGTCCTCAGGGTGGAGACCAGGGAGGCCCTCTGAATGTCAGTGGACTGTTTACCGCTGGGGTAAAGCCCTTGGTGCTGACACCTTCAGGAGCTTCCAGTTAGCCATCTCAGGGCACGCACAGAGACCTTACTCCCCTTAGGGAGAGGTGAGACATGCTACCTACACTCCTCCAGGTCTGGCCAGTTTTCTCTCTTGCTCCCCCCGGGCCCTGCTTTTCTGTCCTGTTGGGCTAACCAGGGTGGGAGACAAAACGTACTCAAAGCGTCCCTCCATCTCCCTCTGGCAAGCATTCAGGGAAAAGATGATCAGTTCTTACCCCCACCCCCACCCCCACCTTATGGGTAGTGTGTGTGGGTGAGCATGTGTACACTAAGAAATAGGCCGGGAGGTAGCACAGGTAGTTGCCAGCCCTTAGCCCTCACTTTATGTGGATGTTATCACCTCCAGTTTCATGACAGCTTCATGTGGGGAGGGGTTGTTGCTGAGGTAAAATACACATAACATACAATTCACCATTTTAGTTTTAAAGGGGCAATCCAGGGGTATTTAGTACATTCACAAGGTTGTGCAACCACCACCTCTATCTAGTTGCAGAACATTTTCATCACCACAAAGGGAGACTCCATACCTATTAGTAGTCACTCCCCATCCACTCCCTACCCCAGCCCATGGCAACCACTAGTCTGCTTTCTGTCTCTGTGGATTTGCCTATTCTGGACATTTCACATAAATGGACTCAAGTGATATGTAGCCTTTTGCATCTGGCTTCTTTCACTTAACATAACGTTTTCAAAGTTTATCCGCATAGTAGCATGTATCAGAGCTTAATTCTTTTTATGGCTGAGTAATATTCCATTGTATGTATATGCCACAATGTATTTATCCATTCATTCATTGATGGACATTTGGGTTATTTCCACCTTGTGTCTGTTGTGAATGGTGCTGCTATGTACATTCGTGTACAAGTTTTTGTTTGAGTACTTGTTTTCATTTCTCTTGGGTATATACCTCAGAGTGGAATGGCTGGGTCATATGGTAACTCTATATTTGACTTATTGAGGAAGCACCAAACTGTCTTCTGTAGTAGCTGTACCATTTTACTTTCGAGGTGAGGAATATGCTTACTCCCATTTTACATTCGTGGAAACTGAGGCTCACAATTTGTGACTTGCCCCAAGATTTCAGAGATAGTGAGTGGCAGAGCTAGGATTTGATTCCAAGGGTGGGGTGATTCTACTGGGTTCTGGAAACCTAAAGCCTAGAGTCTGCCTTAGATCCTAGGGTCTCAGCAGGGCAGAAAGGACTGGGACCAGGAGAGCAGGAGTCAGTGGTTCCAGCCCTCCCTCCTGTCCTGGGGATGATGAAGCCTAGGGGAACCTCCTATGCCATATCTCCCGGGCTAGCTGACTGTGTGGCCAAGCATCCTCCTGGGCAGCTGAGTTGTAGCAGGCAGGTTTTATGTTGGAAATCTGAGGGCGAGAGGGGTACAGAAGTACAGCTCTCCTAAGAGGAGGTGGAGGATAGCGTGTGAGCAGCTCTGGTGGCTGAGCCAAGCAGCATGACTACTGGCAGTTGCTGCCTGCGTGGCCTCCTCAATGTAGCCAGAGTGGTTCCGGGGTGGCCCTGTGAGCCACAGGGCTGTAGATACGTGGGGCTATGGGAACGGCAACCTGGATGGGGTCACAGTGTTAGATGGCTTCTTGCAATGCTGATAATGGCAGGAAGGAGCCCTCCTTCAGCCCCTGGCTATGGTTGATAAGATGCTTCTCTGTGTTGTGTCCAAGAGGCCAGGCAGAGTCTTTCTCACCGAGGGCCTGGCTGGGATCATGATCCTATGTATGTGGCCTTTTCCTCGGAATCTTGCCTTCAAGGATGTCTGTCTACAAACGGTGCATACTCACTGGGGGAAACTGTGGTCCCCGAGGGGGTCTGGGCCAGGAGTCAGGTGGCCCATTCTGCTGTTTCATCCACACTGTGGTGGCTTTTGGGATGGCCCTCCTCTCTGAGAGAGACTTGTGGTTTGTAGTCAGGAGACCAGGTTCGTGGGGCTCCCCTGTCAGCCAGGATATGGGGCTTGGGGAGGAGACTTGTGGTGGGGTGGAGTGCTCAGCAGTGCTCCCTGAGGGCCACGAGTGCTCCTTAGAGGACTCGGCTTCAACCTACTCAACCCAAAGAAAGGAAGTGGTCTCTCTTAGGACCTGGTCAAGTGGCAGAACGCAGCTGCTTGCAGGCTACGCACAGCTTCTGGGAAGTCCCTGATAGCTCCCACCCTGGCTGCTTTTGGACACCACTGTCATTACCTTTACATTACCTCTCAGCACCAAAGGTGGGAAGGGGGCAGCAGGGAGGCCAGGGCATGTTCCTGCCTGTGCCATGTTCCACTCTCTCTCCTGCTTGGGGGCAGGCTGAGGCAGGACTGCACTGGGCCAGCCCCTGCCAGCATGGTTAGTCTGTACTCTGCCTGCGGCTCTGCCTGAAAATGTATGTCACAACTGTGAAATCAGGCCACCAGCATGACAGTTGTGAAGACCAGGGGGCGGAGAAGCCCAGGAGGGTGAGGGTGCCACATGTGTATTTGAAGGGCTGCCTGGCAGAGAGGTCAGACTTGTCCTCTGGGGCCCAGAGCAGCACAGAGCCCTGGAACCACGCTGGGCCCAGCATTTGCACTTACAGACTGGAGATGACAAGGGCGCCCCCCTCGTGATTATCAGGGTGTATGACCCCTCAGAACAGTGCCCAAGGGAGGTGAGAGCCTGCCCTCACTGGGGGTTGATATGATGGTGGCTGCCTGCTGGAAGGTAGACTCCTTGTTGAGGTCACACAGAGCTTTGCAAAGACAGAGGCCTACCTGGGGTGGTACTAAGCTCCCCATTACTGGTAGTGTGCAAGCATTTGCTGGGTGCCTGCCTATTGATACTTTTCAAGTGGTGCTTTTCATACTCCTTGGGTGGGTTGTGATGAATATTAAACAATAAAAATAAAACAGTGCAGTGCGCGTGGTTAGAGTAAATATTGTTCCGTAAGTTTTCCCTTTCATTTGTGTGTGTGCTGATCACGTGGAAAATGTGTTGTTCTCCGTGGGTCACGGTCACAGGAGTTTGAGAAATACGCTTGTTGTGGGATCTCAGAGTAGAGGGTGGGGTCTGGCTTAACCTTGAGAGGCACTTTTTGACCTTGGGCAAGTCCTTTATTTCTGTGAGTTTCTTTTTTCCCATCTGTGAGTGTAGGGGTGGGGAGAAACTGACAATCTCCTCCTAGATCCTGCATGTGAGCCACTTCTGTTTCTAAAGCCAGTGCTGCCTAGAAGTCCACACTTTTGAAACTGAGTGGCGCTGCTCTGTGTCTATCCTGCCTTTTCTCTCCTTTCCCTCTGGCCCCTAGCAGGTCTGCCTTCCCCAGCTACCAGGATCTACGAGAAATGGAGTTTGGCCAGCTTTCCCTAAAGAGCGCCTGCCAGGGCTGGGAGGTTGGGGGTGGAGAGTCCCAGGTGGTGAGACTACAATGACTGATTGCCCTGATCCAGGAGGTTTTGCTCTGGCCTCTGACAAAGGTGGCAGTGGGCAGAGGTGCCCTTTGGCCCTTGTTGGCTATCAGGCAGGGGTCATAGGCTGGGGTCTCAGCAGGGTATGGGTACATCTGTGGAGACAGGCCCTCATCTGTGCCCTCCAGCATGGTCATCAGGTGAGGCTCAGGTGATCTCAGCCATGAGCAGTGTTGTCCACTTAGTTGGTGTGGCCTGGAGGCCAGAAGATGATCAGAGGCTCCCTGAGGGCTGCAGGGCCATCTAGCGACATTGCTGTGCAGGGGCTGAGCCCAGGGCTAAGCTTATTGCAACATAGAAGAGGAGATGGTCCACGTCATCCTGTTTTTGGAAAATGCGATTAGCAAAACTAGGTGAAGCCGACCTCTTGGGAGGCCAGCCTCCATGCCCCTGGAGGGGCAGAATTGGGGCAGTGTGCATGACTGCACAGCGCCTTGGAGGCCAGGTGTTCCCTCCGGCTGGATTCAGGCCACAGCCTAGATATCTGCCCTTGCTCTTGCAACACGAGGTTTGGGCCTGACCGGGAAATGATTGTCAAGGACCACGTTTTCTCCTCTCTTCAGAAGGCTAGCATACAGGTGATACAGCCAGCTGCTAAACTGAGGCGGGGGGCAGGGAGTGCTGGCCAGAACCTGAGGGCACAAGCCTAAGCCTTTGCCTGGCCTGGCGGCCATCTGCAAGCCCTTAGTTGAATCTGCCTCAGCTTTGTGAGTCTGAGACACAGTAGGGTGCGGAGTAGTGAAGGGGCTAGCTCCAGGGTTGGAGGGCCGGGGTTTGAATCCTGGCTCTCCTGCTTACTAGCTGTGTGACCTTAGGCAGGTTACTTAGCTTCTCTCTGGCCTGCTTCCCCATTTGTAGAATAGGGGTGGCACTAGTACCAACCTCATGGGATTGCTCTGAGTTTTCCATGAGATAACGCATGTGAAGGACTTAGACTAAGCTTGGCCATTATGGTGGATGTTACTAGTAACACTAGTAGTGGTGACGGTGGTAGTGATATTTCCCCCACTTAATTCCTTTGCTGTCGAATGAATTCTGACTCATAGTGAGGGAACTGTTTTTATAATGGGTATCATTACACACCTGGACCTGCTGTACAAGAGTGATGGTTGGAAGTGAGGCATAAATAAATTTTCCAAGTTAATACCTGACCCTCACACAGAGCTAGTAGGAGTGTAAAATGGTGCAGCTGTTTTGGAAAACAGTCTGGCAGTGCCTTAAAAAGTTAAACATAAGGTTACCATATGACCCACCAATTCCACTTTTAAGTATACACCAAAAAAAAAACAAAAAACAGGGACTCAAACAGATACTTGACCAGTGTTGATTGCTGCACTATATAATGTTGGCACTATATGATGTGAAAAATGCAACCAATATCATGGAGTAAGTTGTATAAAAATTGTTAAATGAGAACCTAATTTGCTATGTAAACTTTCACTTAAAACACAGTAAAATATTTAATTTTAAAAAAAAGGTGGAAACAAACAGAGTGTGGTACATAGATACCAAAAACCAAACTCATTACCATTGAATTGATTCAGACTCATAGCTCCCCTATAGGATAGAATAGAACAGCCCTGTAGGGTTTCCAGGGAGAGGCTGGTAGATTTGAACTGCTGACCTTTTGGTTAGCAGCTGAGCTGTTAACCACTGCACCGCATAGATACAATGAGGTATAATTCAGCCATAAAAAAGAACGAAGTGCTGATACGTGCTACAATGTGAATGAACCTTGAAAACATTATGCTGAGTGAAAGAAGCCAGACATGAAAGCTCACATATTATATGATTCCTTTTATACAAATAGGCAAATGATAGAGACAGAAAGTAGATTAGTAGTTGCCAGGGCTGGGGGAGATTGGTTAGTGAGGAGAAAAGGCACCTCATGGTAAGTCATGTGTAAAGGTGTGTAGAGGAGATTGTCATTGTGACAGGGCCTCACAGAGATCTTGGCATATAGGTAGCAAGTAAACATCAACTTCTTTTAGCCCTTGCCTAGTTGTTTATGTCTTTGCCTTTTATTGATGCTTCTGAAATCCTTTTTGGAAGGAGGTAGAGTCCTCACTTCACAAATGATGAAACTGAGGCCAGAGAGGTGGAGTGTTGGAAGTCCTGTGGTAAAGTTGTATGGGCGCCTCTGCTCATTCCATTGGTGACACTTGGCCACGCAGCCACATCTAGCTGCAGGGCAGGCAGGCAAATTCTGTCTTTAGCCAGGTGGCCATGTGGCCAAATAGAACTGTCCTGTGGAAGAAGGGGAGAAGGGGTTGGCCTCAGTGACCCGAACCCTAGAGCATAGTCTCCAGAGTGGGACACGGGCCTCTGTGGAGGAGAAGCCATCAGAATTCCTGTCCCCACTTTGTCTGTCTGTGTGTTTGTATGTGAGTGATATGTGTGTGTTGTTTTTACAATATAATGATATACTGACACCATGGTATGGAGATATGACTTCTAAATTGCTATGCATTTGTGTTTCACTGGTGAACACGTGCCATCAGCATGGTAAAACCACAGGTCTGCGGATCAGAGTGGGAATCTACGATGAGGGAGAAAAGGTCGCCTTTGAAAACCCCTCTGCCCTGTGCTTTCCTTCCATTCTCTGTTCTTGCCCCTGGCTCTCTCCTGATCTGATGGGATATTTCCTCACTTAACAAGTAGGAGACTCAAGGCTCAGAGTGACAGTGTACCTTGTCGAGGGCCTGCGGGGGACACTCATTTTGCACGTGGGCGTCTGAGCTCTGAGAGGGCCACACAGGGTCCAGGCAGGGCATTTGCATAATGCTGGAGAACAGGGGCACGGAGGAATTGGAATTTCTGTAGAATCAAGTAAATGGAGCTGAACAGAGAGTTGGGAATGTTGGGCACTCCCTTACCAGACCCCAGCCTTGGCTAGAAGGTGCACTTCCTTGTGTGTGGGAATAGTGCTGATCTGTGAGAGGGACCAGGCCCTGTGTGGTCTCCCCCAGTCACGGGCAGGCGGGGACTTTCGTCCAACCCTCCTGGCCTAAAGTAAACACTGGTGTAAGGCCACAGCCTTGCCCACGGCTCACCTGAGGAACCCCCCTCTGCCTGGTTGTGGGATAGCCCTACCCAACTCCCTTTCCTAACTCCCACCCAAGAGCCTTCCAAGAATGCCAGTAGAGAAATCCACAAGGGTGTCTAGTCTTTGGAAAGCGCTGGACTTATGGATGTGGCTCACGTCCCCACCGGGGTCAGTTCTGAAGCAGGACATCCCTTGAACACATCATTGAGGGTGCACACTCTGCCCACTGAAGGTCAGAGGCAGACAGACAGACACCCAGTCTCTGTGAGCCAGTGGCCTTGCCTCCTGCTGTGCCTCCACACTTCTGAGCTGGCCTGGGAAAGATGGGCTGAGCTCAGAGCCCCATGAGTACAGGCTTCTTGGAGCCGGAAAGCCGATTCCTTTTTCCTCCTGTGGGGAAGAGAGTGGCAGGCCCACCGCCATGTCAGGAGTGGCCCCAGGGACCCAGCCCCTCCAGGGGCAGAGGTGGCTGGCAGGAGCTCAGAGTCAGCACCAGAACCCATGTGCTAATGCCAGGACAGGCCTCTTCCCAGTGCAGCAGGTAAGAAGCTCGTGGTTGGGGAGGGTCTCCTAACTGGACTACACTGAGGCAGCAGCCGTTCGCCTCTTATGCTGGACTTAGTGAGCACCCCTGTGCTCAGGGCTGAGGCTCCTCAGTGGGATCAGTGGAGAAGCTGGAGGTGGATCAAAGGTGGGCTGGAAACGGGAGCCTGCCCCTTCCTGGGGCCTCCTCCCCACACCTTGGCCACCCACCCGGGTAGTGGGACCATCATCAGTGAAGGCGTTAAGGAAAGCACTTCCCTCACCTGCTGGGAAGGAACTCCTGACTCGTGGTAACCGTGAAGACCTGTTTGCTCTGTGCACCCTACCGCCCAGTCTACAGTGCCTCCTTCCAGAAGGCCTCGTTATGTTTGGGAGGAAAAGCACAAGGCCAGAGGATGCTAAAAAAATCATCTAAAAAGGTCCTCCCGCCTCACCTTTGCCTCAGCAGGAATTCCTTAAAGCCTTCTTTCCTTGTTTTTCATTTCCTGTACCTCATTTCATTGTCTAAGAGTTTTTGCTGTCAGAAAAAAGGTTGTTTCTGGGTAGGTGCCATGTGTCCCGTCCCATCTCCCCCCATCCCCCACCCCCTCAACCACAGCCCTCTGCGAGCTCTTTGGCCTGCCTTGAGAGAATTTATGGATGTCATGGCCTTTCCTGCCCAGCCCCATAGCATGCTCTCACGGATGCAGCTTCTCTCTGGCCTCTCCTTGCCTCTAAAAATATCCTGGTTATTTTAAAGCCAGCTCTTCTGGAGCCTTGTCTTACTGCTCTCTAGTGAGACCAGACTCTGGCTGCCTCTCTTCTCCCAGCTGTCCTCATGGAGCCATCCCCTCCTGTCTCTCCCCAGCTCCGTCCTCCAACAAGGAAATAACGTCCTCTAGAGAAAGCCAAGCCCTTGTCCTTCCTCCTCCCTGGGGATTGGAGGGCAAGAAGTAGAGATGCGAGTCCTGGGGAGACACTTAGCCTGACTATACTATATTACCATGGGTAGGTACCAAGCGACCAGGAGAAGTTCTGGGGCCTTTGGAGAGGTGGCAGTGGTCAGAAGTAGCCTAGGTTGGAGGCAGTGAATGCCACCTCATTCTGTAGCCATGGAGCTTGCCTCTGAGTGACTCTGTCCCCTTTTCCCTGCAGCCTACCACCCTTCCCCAGGGCACCATCAACATGAACCAGTGCACGGACGTGGTAGACGGGGAGGGCCGGACTGGCCAGAAGTTCTCTTTGTGCATCCTGACACCCGAGAAGGAGCACTTCATCCGGGCTGAGAACAAGGAGATTATTAGCGGGTTAGTGTGCCCACTCTGCTGGGATGGGTGCTGGCTGCCCACACGCTCTCAGGCCAGGCTCCACGTTGGCACCAGCACAACACGGCTATGTGCTGATCCAGAACGGTCGTTGTTTTCTTCCCTTAATGTGTGTCACCTGCACCTGGTCGCCAGGACAGACATGGGACCCACCCTCCCTTCCACTTTTGCCTTTTTCCTTAGCACATCAACAGTGTGTGTGAAGGTGATGCGTGGTGTTGGGAGAGTGAGTGGTGGCGTTCATCCTGTGGGTGGTCCTGTGGCAGACAGCCTGAGTCCTGCCCTTCAGGGGTTTGGGGCAGGTCGGGGTCCTTGGTCCAGGGCCCTGAAGCACCTGCCGTGGTTGTATCTGCATGATCCTGTTTGCCTGCACACACGGGCCTGCCATCCTCCACGCAGTCAGGCAGATGAGAGCACTGGGAGACGTTCTGGACACTGGGGGCCCGGGGTCCTGCATGTGGCTGGGCAGTCCCAGGCCAGAGGCTTATGCCATGGCCACGCCTCATTCTTTCCTGTCCAGTGGGCAAAGTCTTGTACCCTGGGCCCCTGTAGCCCTCTTGTCACCCTAGGACACTTGGCCTCTGTCAGGGAGTCAGGTGGAGCACATTCTCCCGGGGGACAGATGCTTCTGCCTGTATCCTCTCCGTCCTCTGTTTCTAGCCTTCCCAGATGGAGCCCTTCCCTTGTCCTCCATGGCCTCCGCTGGGTCTCACTCCTTTGCCCAGTAACCTCCCCCCTGAGCTCTAGGGCCCATGACAGGTCTGAGGCTTTGGTCACATGGTCAGTCCAGCTCCACGTCAAAGCCAGGCCCCTGAGGCAGTGCCAGCCGTTCCCACCAGTCAGATGTGGGGCAGGGAGCCCTTCGGTGAGTCTAGCCCAACCCTCTTTCAGGAGAACAGGGGAGGTCCAGAGGCAGTTGAATGGGCCACTCAGAGCTGGATGGGGAGCATGGAGGGGCTCCTAGGCTGATGGGGCCACCACATTGCACCATGTCACACAGCTCCTTTAGAGTCCATTAAGGGCTGGCCAGGGTTGCCCCTTCTGTGCTCTTCCTGGGGTGGGGTCTAGGAGTTCTTTCCTCTCCACGCCCCTGCCTTTCAGCATTGCCCACCCCCCACAAACTCACTCACCATGGCTCTGCCTCCCAGAATTGGAGAGCCTGCCCGAGCTGTGTCCACTGCCCCAATCCCACGTCCACATTCAGCCCGTCTGCTCCTTTGTACTGAATTTACTTGGTTAACATTTCTAACACATCAGGGTAATGTCACATGCTTCCAGCTGGTCCTGTGAGAAATCTGAGTGCAGAGGACACGGCCCACCACCCTTTCCTGTGCCTGGGCCTCTCAGATTCCAGCTCCCTCCGCAATGTGCAGAGACAGGTGCCTGCTGCCCCCTGAGGACACCTCCCCTGGGAGGACTCAGACGCTCCCCTCGGCACCAGTACAGCCCCGAGGGCATATCTGCTCCTCGAGTCTCCAGGGACTGGGGGGCCGGGTCCAGGCCCACGGCTGGTGCAGGCAATTATGGGATGAACACAAGCCTGGGAGCAGCACCAGGCACTCGTTGTCCTACTGTGTGGCCCTGGATGCCCCCTCCATGTGGCCTGATCACCCTAGACTCTCCTGTTCCCTCACGGCCTAAGCCGTGAGGCCTGCGGACGTGCCCAGCCGGGAAGCACCTGGGCCTATGCAAGTGAGTTCCCGTTTTTGTGGGAGTCTCCCCTCCTGGGTAAAGCTTTAAAGGGACCTTGTGCAGGCACAGATCCTTGGAGTCCTTTCTTGCCTCTTGGGCCTGTGGAGAGGGGCCTGTGGGCCTATGGCTCAGGCTCTGATGGGCGCGGGCATTGGTTCATTGTCAGCAAATCAAGAGCTACTTGGTAAGGGCCTTGCTAGGTTGCAGGTGGCCCCTTGGTCCATAGGATCCTTGTACCCAAACCCAGCTTCACCACCACCAACTGTCACAGCTTACCTAGAAGACTCTGACTATGACCTGGCCTTCCTCCCTGCCTGCAGCTACCCCAAATTAAAGCAGTACTTCTCATGCTAAAAGCATGCTCCCTCACTGCCCTCAGCTTAGTATCATATGGTTGAGTCAGTACGGCCACTCTATGCAGACTCACTGGGACTGCCGGCCTCTGTCCCATCAGCAGGTCCTCACTACAGGCAACAGTGGGGCCAGTGTAGACCAAGTACTGCCTAAAGATTTGGCCAGACATCTCTGGCAGTACCTTCCCACTGGAGAGAGCACAGCCCTTTTACCCCCAGGGCCCAGGGCCAAAGCACAGGACCTCAGAGCAGGTGGGCTTGGGCTTCCCTCTTCCTGCCCCTCTACCAACCAAGCAGGACTGTTATGAACCTCGAGTCTCTGTCCACTGTAAAACTCTGTACAGTGGATGTTGCAGCCCCAGGTTTCAGAAGGAAAGTCAGGGGCCAGAGGGGTAGGGCTGTCAAGGCTGTTGGCGGACACAGCAGAGCCCTAGCTAGAATCCAAGCCTCTGGCTGCAGGCCCATATGCTCCCCTCTCCAGGGCACAGCAGTGAGCTGGAAGGTCAGCTGCTCAGCCACCCAGGTGACCTGCTGCAGGGGTCTTTGGTGGCATGACTCCTGGATTCCTGCACAGGACAGGCATCTGCCTCAGGACAGCCCCACCCAGCTCCAAGCCCAGCCCATCTGCACACCTGCCAGGTCCAGTCTGGGAGGGGGGCTTACAGCTGAATGTCACCTCTGAGGACAGGACTGTTAAGGGGAACAGTAATGTGCACTGAGCTTCGTGGGCCTGTGGTCAGCCTGCCCTTGGCCCGAGTTGTGCAGGGCCTGCGGAGCCCCTTACTGGCACCGTGGTCATCGCAGGGTCGACGTCCGACCCTGGGCCCCATGTGTGCTTTTGTGGCCTGCTCTGTTGGCCCAGCCTGCCCGGCAGTGGCAGACTCTTACCAAGGACAGTGCTTTTCAAGCAGGCAGGCAAGATTCAGAGTTCTGGCTACCGGGTAGGCAGAGCATAGGGCCTAGTGACAGGCTGCCCCTGTAGGGCCACAGCCATGGTCCCTGAGAGCAAGGGTCTCACTGGGTGCCCCTCCCCTCTCTCCCCAGATGGCTAGAGATGCTTATGGTCTACCCCCGGACCAACAAGCAGAACCAGAAGAAGAAACGAAAAGTGGAGCCACCCACACCACAGGTACGTGCTTGATTTACTGGGTGCACCCTTGGTGGGCTGGGGAGAACGGAGAGTGCCCTGGAGGTCAGGGGCCTCAGAACCCAGCCTAGAACGGGGGGTGAGGGCAGTGAGGGCCATAACCCCACGTCCCTCTTCTTGACGTCGTGGGGATGGAGTACCTGCTGGGTGTTCTCAGGGCTGTGGTGGGGCTTCCAGCCAGAAGGCAGGTGCTGAGCAGCACGACGTGTGCCAGCAGTTTCCCCTGGCCTGGGGAGAGGATGCACGGGGAGGAGCTGCATGCGGCACACAGATGCCCGTGTAGCCACTGTACAGGAAAGAACTAGCCCCTCCACTTTCCTCAGGGTTGACCCTGCAGGTGGCAGGCTGAGGAGGGGCATGGGGAAGTATCCCAGAGCATCCTGGTTGAATGAGGGGGTCTCAGGGGACCCTGCTGTGCTCTGGGCTTTGACCATAAATGGTAAACGCTGGCAGTGGCCTTGATTTCTGTGTGTGTGCGTGCACACACACACGTCTCTTGTGTGGCCAGAGTAGGGGTGGCGGAGGTCATGCCGCCAGGTCCAGTTCTTCCCCAAAGGCCCCGAGTGTCACCCCT
Organism: Trichechus manatus latirostris; assembly: GCF_000243295.1. Taxonomy (NCBI): domain Eukaryota; kingdom Metazoa; phylum Chordata; class Mammalia; order Sirenia; family Trichechidae; genus Trichechus; species Trichechus manatus. Next base: position 3,308,954 of record NW_004444016.1, on the reverse strand, counting down.
CCTCCTTCCTCCTCTTGGCCAATCTGCCAGGGCTCAGGGTGCCTGAAAGTGTTCTGCACCTCCCTGCCACACCCCCCATGCTTCTGGGACCCCGCTGGAGTGATCTCACCTTTCTGAGCCTCAGTTTCCTGTTCTGCAAAATGGGGCAGGGGGGAGGTTTGGTATCCAAGTAACAGAGTTAGTACAGCATGAAAAGGAGGATCGAGCCTGCCAGGTGCCAGTGTCCTTTCCTGGGCTCTGTGCCACCTTCTCCCCTGGGCACTGCTGTTACCTGAGCTCACAGCAGGGTGGAGGAGAGTGGGGCCTGCCGTGGAGTCTCCACAGCTCTCCTGGCTGCTGTCTGCCTGCTATGTGCAGAGGTTGGGGTGGGCGGGACCCATGAGCTATGCTCGCCTGCCCCCCCTTCCCTCCACGCCCATTAGGGACTCCCTGCAGATGCCCTGCCTCAGCCCACCCTCCATCCGTCCCTCGCCGAGGAGTCCCAGCGTACACCCATGACAGCATCCCTGAACAGTGTGTGTCTCTGGCAGGCAGTTGGCAAAAATGCAGTCGGAGTCATTCCTGGAGACTGAAAATGGGACTTCTGTGCTGGGAGCAGCAGTTAATCACACAAATCCCCCAAAGCTGCTTGGTTTGAGAGAAAAAAATCTCAGGCAGAATAGCAGCATTTAGGGTTATGCAGCATTTCCATGGTGATGCCTTGGAAACGGTGTGGGAGCAGAGCATCTGACTCCAAATAAAGTAACTCCACGTGCAGAGGACACGTTGGGCCAGACCAGGGGATTTGGTGATTGTCCTTGCTCCGTGGCAGCCCCTCCCATGTGACATCACCCCCTAAATACTTCTCATGTTGACTTTACCTTTTGGTCACTGAGCCATGGGTTGGTACCCGGAACCAGCATGATCCCAGGGCAAAAATGTCACCCACTTCCCTGAGGGCTTCTTAGACCCAGGAAGCTTGGGGTCTGTTAATCCAGCCAACACGTCTTGGCCCTCTCCCGAACCCCCATAGAGGCCCTGGGCAGGTCCTCTGCTTCCTCTGCCCCTTGGTCTCAGGTGTGTCACGTTTGAGGCCACTGTGCCCAGCAGCTGTGGATACTTTTCAGGGGCCTCTGCAAAGTGGGGTGGGGCTTGTACTCTACATCAGGGTCTACCTCTGTGGGTCAGTGTCAGGATGGCAATGTGGGGACCCCCAGGGGAGTCGGGAGGATACAGCTGCACTGGGGTCTAGGCCAGCCTCCTCTGTGCGCCTGGTGCTGAGGGCATCCTGGAGCGCTAGGGTGGGAGTGTCAGAGGCTGAAAGCCTCAGGGCCCTCTGGAGGCATGGCCTCACAGCCCCTCTGTGGCCCCTTCTCCAAGTTCCATATGGCCCAGGAGAGCTTCTGACCACACCAGCCGAGGACCTGAGGCTTCCCCTGCTGCTGTGCCCTGTTGGCCTCCACCTCTGCCCTCCAGGAACTCAGTTTAGCACAGGGCTGAGAGTCCCCTTGAAGAAGGGTGTCACAGGGAAACTGCGGGCCTTGGTGGGTCAGGTCAAGTATGAGGGGACTGCTACTGTGGGGACGTCACAGACGAGGGACAATGATGACAGTCCAAGGGGCTCTGGGGGAGCAGACCACCTTCGGCGGGAGGCCTGGGTCCAGAGTGACAGGAGCACCCCTACAGAGCCCAAGGCTGGGAGAGGGCAGGCCTGGCCCACTCTGGAACCTCAGAAGCCCAAGGGAGCCCCTTCCTCAGCCCTGTTAAGCTCTCAGCAGGAAGGGCTCTATGCTGGCACCTGAAGCTTCCAGCGGAAAAAAAAAGTCATCTAGGTGTGACCAGGGCAGGGGTCAGGCGAGGCTGGCGGCCATGTTCCCTGAGCAGGTGTGCAGGCCTGGCATCTCGTTTGCCCAGCCCTCATACCCTCCTACCCTCTCCGGGCTGGCTTTCCCATCTCCACAGCCCACCAGGCTCTCCATTCTCACTTCTGCCTGCCTTTCTTCAGGGGCTGTGAGACACGCCCAGCTCTCGGTACCAGGAGGGTCCCTCTGGCCCAAGTGCCCTGCCCTGGGGCCCGCCCAGGGCCTCTCCTTCTGCAGTCTTGTTTTCTGCTTGGGTGCTGTACCCTGCTCCAGGGTAGAGACCTCCCATCTTCACACAAGAAGTGGAGAGGAAGACCTCCTGTGGTTCCCCTGCAGAGGGGGGCCTCTGATGGGGCCTGACTCTGCCCCTGTGCCCTCTCCTGCTTTGAACCCCATCTGAGCAGCCCTGGTGCACAACAGGCTCCCTGTGGTGTCCACAGCCACAGGCCATCCAGGTCGTGCAGGACGGAGCCCACAGAAAGCCTAGCACCTCCACTGCTTCCTCTCAGCAGTACCCTCCCCACCATAATGAGGGCAGTATGAGGAGAGAAGGCAGCACCATGCAACCTGGCCTGGCCCCAGGCCCTTTCTGTTATGCCACGCACACATCTGGGCCTTCCAGGCCATCTGACCCTCCACACACACTCTCTTTGAAGGGAAAGAGCCTCTTTACCCAGAGCCTGGGCTCTGCTCTCCTCTCCCCTTCCCTAGGACGAAAGAGTGGCTTTGTTCCCACTGTCCCGTTGATGAGACCTGGCACGGGCAGGAGGGAGCAGGGTTGTCGAGAGAGGAAGAAGTCCCTGTTGGGCTGGGCTGGGCTGCACCTCAGGGCCATCTTCTTTGGGATGAGGCTTTTCCACAGTGGGGATTGGGAAGGGGGCTACTCATGGAGCCCAGGGCCAGGAGGGAGGATGTCTGCAGGGCTTGGTGTTGAGAAACGTGTGTATCTCCAGTGCTTCCAATCACGTGCCCTTGGACCTCACACCTGGTATGCCCTCCCCCTCCTGGGGATTGCTGCTAGCCCACCCCTCCCCAGGACTGAGGAAGAGGGGTGTATGCCCTGGGCGTTCTCACCTGTAGCATGGGGCATCAGCAGCCAGCAGTCAGGCCTCCTCTCGCGGGCTCGACTCCATCTCTTCTTCTGGTCTGGGCTCTGAGCCCACCGTCCCCTGCTCAGCCAGTACTGCTTTACCAGGGCAGACTTGACATGCTCCCCACCCCCTTTAGTCCCCACCCACCAAGCAGGCCTGGCCTGGCCCTGGAGCAGAAGACACTGGGCTGTTACAGAGGGCATGGCAGAGGAAGACTGCCCCCGGAGCCCAGAGTGCAGGAGCCGAGGACCTCACCACCAGGGAGACTAGGGGTCAGCGGCCTATTTGAGGCCCCAGCGGCCCTGGAATTGGCTCTGCTGGAGCCCCCAGGAGGTGGTCAGGATAAGCCATTGCCATGCACGTCCCTTGGCTTCTGAGAGCCACATGAATGCTGTCTCAGGGGTCTTCTGAGAACCGTGTGAATGCTTTCTGGCATGAGCATTCTCTGGGGGACCTTCTGTCTGTGGGCCAAGCGGGAGGGCAGACGGAAGCCTGGGTTTGTTTGTAGGAGGAGCCATCCAGCCTTATCCTGTGAGTTGTGGGATCCGTGCTAAGTGAATGGAGTTTCTGGACCCAGCAAGAGGCCCAATTCTTGCATTGTGGGACCTGGGGCCCCAGGGTCCTCGAGGATGCCACCTCCAAAGCAGCACCCCTCCGTCCTGAGCCCACGCTGTAGGAAGTGCACCACTCAACCCCTCACGAGCTGTGGGAGTTTGGGCACACCCCTCCCTTAGGCTGAACTGTGCCTCTGTGAGGGCACTGCATCTTCTCCAGAGGACTGCTGGGGAGACTGGACAGTAGTGTGGCTGCCTGAGCCCGGCACAGTGGCACTTGGCCACTGCAAGTACATCACCTGGTGGTCGTACTGTGTCTGCACACCCACACATGCACGCACTCTCCCTTATACAGAGGCTGTGTCACATACAACCCTGGCCAAGGGCCCCAAGGCAGAGGTGGGTCAGGGTGGGTCTCCATAAATGAAGTTTGGTCACCAGTACAGGGGGTTGGGGCGGGGGGTGAGTGTCTGCTATCGGCCTCTGTATTTCTGGCAAGAGAACTGAGCCGTGCAATGCTTTGAGAGGGACCACAGCCATTCAGCAGCTAGAGGGCGCCTCGGCTGGGCTGTTTCTCCGGCTGAGCAGGTGTCAGGGCCAGGGCTCCAGATGTGCGGGATTAAGGTTCTTTGCAGCTCCCGAGTTGGACCCCCTGTGTCTGTGGGAGAGCCCACTCCCACAGGGCGACAACAGCTCTGTTGACTTGGGACACAGTTCTTATCTGGGCTGCAGGCTGGGATCTAGCCTGTGTGGGTACATGCAGGCAGGCATGGGCATGTGTGTGTGCATGTATGTGTTTGTGTGTATGTGAGTAGATTTGAGTGGGATGTGTGGTTTGCATCTCTTGATTTGTTCCTTCACACAGTGACCCAGGTGTTCCATTTTAACTTCCTAGGACTACAAAATGGAGGGTGGGTGGTCCCCGGGATGCCCCAGCTTGCGTGCTTTGTGAACACATTTCTTTGCATCACCCTGAGGATCAGAAGGTAGTGTCTGAGTGTGTGTTCTCTTTCCTCTCCCCTTATCGTGTTTTTGAATGCTAGAGGTCTAAGAGTGGCATCTTGTGGGCAGCCCACTGTCGTTCAACATTGGTGCCTAGTGCATTGCTGTACAGCTCTGTCTGGGTTTGAGAACAGGGAGAACTTGCCCGTGTTTGGTGACATGGCTCTGAGAAGAAACCCAGAGTCTCCCTCTGTGCATTTACCAGAGGTATACTGAGGCCTAGTAAGACCAGGCCCTTTGGAGAGCTGGCTGGGCTGCAGAGCTGACAAAGCCACAGTGCCATCAGAAGGAGGCCCAGCTACGTGCATTCCTTCTATGTAGGCCCGTAGCTTTGCGTCCTCTGGGAACCTTAACATCCCCAGAGCTGAACACAGGGCAGCCGGGAGAGAGATCTGGTGCAGGCACGTGCTCCTGTGCCCAGCACAGACCACCCCACTCTCCTTTCAGGAGCCGGGGCCTGCCAAGATGGCTGTCACCAGCAGCAGCAGCATCCCCAGTGCTGAGAAAGTCCCCACCACCAAGTCCACCCTCTGGCAGGAAGAAATGAGGGCCAAGGACCAGCCAGATGGACGCAGCCTGAGTCCAGCCCCGAGTCCAGGCCAGAGCCAGCCTCCAGCTGCCAGCTCCCTGCGGGAACCTGGGCTGGAGAGCAGAGAAGGTAGGTGGGGCCATCAGGGCCTGGCGAGCCCAGCCATAGCCCCGCCCCACCACGTCCTGAGGCCAGGGCTCCACTGCCCACTGTGTCCTGAGGCTCTATAGACAGGACCTGGCCTGGTGCTGGGCCAAGAGTCCTGGCTCAAGCTTTCAAGTCCTCTGTGTAAAGGGGTAACACAGCACCTGCCCCATCAGTCTCAGGCAGTGGGTATGAAAATCAAAGATGCTGTGTAGCCAGGTGTGTGCACCTGTTAGGCAGAGCGACCTCTGGCCTTCTCTCCCAGGGGTATCTGCTTTCCTGACCAAGTTTCTCTTAGGCAGGAAATCCAGTCTCCCCACCCTCCATGGGAGGACCCTAGAAGCCCTTGTTCTGAGGGGAATAATAGTCAGGGAGGTCTGGTCCTTCTCCTCACCACCGCTGCCTGCCACAGGCCCCCAGGTAAAACAGAGGGAGAGGGTGTTGGGAGGAAACTGTGGCATCACCAAGCTTTCTTGGCCTCATGCCTTGGAGTTGCCTGAACAGCAGTGATTTCCATCGCAGCCTCCCTCACCTCAGGGCCAGTGAGGCCCAGACTGGCTTTTTCCTTTGATGTCATGCCCAGATCCTTAATGGTAAGGTGACAGTTGGGCTGAAACCCAGCTTGCTGAGTGGAAGTTGTCCCCCACTCCCCCTCAGCACACACCCATCCATATCTAACATGCATTTACTGTTTCATTCCTGCAAAACTCCACTGACCTTCCCTCCCCAGAGCTAATTCAACAAATGGAAAGGCCCGCTGGGCATGGTGTTTGCTGAGAGGTCATTATTTCTGGGTGAAACATCTCATTCCCAGCCAGCAACTCTTCTGACACTGGTGGGCTTTGGGGGTAGAAAATGGAGAGACGGCCCTGCTGGGGTCCTGAAGAGGACTTTTTTAAACCCTTAGAAACCAAGGTGGCAGCAGGGCCAAGCTGAGTGTGTGTCTCCCTCCTCCACCCCACCCCCCTACCCCCACTCCCATCTTGCAGAAGAGGGCACCATGAGCAGTGAGCAGATGGACTGTGGCCGCAAAGTGCGGGTGGAGAGCGGCTACTTCTCCTTGGAGAAGACAAAGCAGGACTTGAAGGCTGAAGAGCAGCAGCTGCCCCCACCGCTCTCTCCCCCCAGCCCCAGCACCCCCAGCAACAGGTATAGTTACCCCAAATCGTCCTCCCAGGAGCTTGGCCGTCCCCTTCCTTCCCCAGGTCCTCGACCCACCTGCCGCATGATCTGCAGCATCTCCCTCAACTCCTTGGACACCGCCAGCCCGCCCCCTGCTCACCTGGACTCTGGCAGCGCTGGGGGGCGGGGAGCAGAGAGACTGGGGCACGCCTTTGCCTTTAAAGCCAGCAGGCAGTATGCCACCCTGGCCGACATCCCTAAGGCCATCAGGATCAGCCACCGAGAAGCCTTCCAGGTGGAGAAAAGGCGGCTGGAGCGTAGGACTCGGGCCCACAGCCCAGGCAGGGAAGAGGTGGCCCGTCTGTTTGGAAACGAGCGGAGGTAAGGAGGGGATTAAACGGCTGAACACGTGCACATGCATGCGCGCACACACACACACACACACACCCTTTCTCCTTTCTCACACATGCATTCACAAACTTTCCTTTCTCTCACACACACTCCCTCTTCCCCCAGATACACACATACATTTCTCATACACACACACTTCCTCCTCTCTCACACGCACAGACTTTTTCCTTTTACTCTCACGTACACTCTCCCTTGCACTTATACACAGTCTCACAGTCTCCCTCTCCTCCCACTCATATACACACACACTTTTCTCCTCTCTCTCACACACACTCACAGACTTTCTCCTTTCTCTCTTACATTCTCTCCCTTGCACATTCACACTCACACATTCCCTCTCTCCCCCACACACATACACTCACTCGCACACTTTCTCCTCTTGAACACACACAGTTTCTTCTCTTTCTCTCACACTCACACACACATTTTCCTTTCACACACACTTCCATACGCGCGCGCGCACACACACACACTTTCTTCTCTGTCACACTCAGATATCCTCTCACACACACTTTATTTCTCTCACTCTCACCCTGTCTCTCACACACTTAGGCACACTCTCCTCTCCCTTACACGCACACACTCTCCCCCATGCACTCACACAATACTTTCTTTCTCACACACACATGCATACCACTTCTCTCTCTCACACACACACCCCTTCTGTCTTTCTATATACATGCACTCTCCCCCATGCACATGCACACACACTCTTCTTTCTCTCACACTTGCTCTCTCTCACACACACACTCTCCTTTCTCTCACTCACACACATTCCCCACACACATGCACATAATTCCTAAACCTTCCCTGAGGAGGCACATTTGTTTTCCGTTTTGGTTCAGAGTGTGTGGAAGATCTTTCCCTTTTGGCCCTGCACCCTAATTCCCCCCTCAACTCAGCCCTTATACCTATATACCCGTTGCCATTGAGTCAATTCCGACTCATAGCGACCCTATAGGACAGAGTAGAACTGTCCCATACAGTTTCCAAGGAACGGCTGGTAAATTGGAACTGCTCACGTTTTGGTTAGTAGCCAAGCTCTTAACCACTGTACCACCAGGGCTCCAACTTAGCCCCTAGTAGCCAGAGTGTAGGGTTTCTCAGCACCCTGAGGCCTAGGTTAGTGCCAGCTGCTTCCTCTAGTGCCTCTGGTACTGGGACCTCAGGGACTTCTGGCTGGATTCACAGCTGCCTGGGCCTGTGGACGGGGTCCTTCCTTCCCAGCCTGCTTCTAACCTGAGATGACCGTGGAGGTGGAGTGGTGACAGGGGCTCCCCTGCCCTTATAGCCTAGGGGTGAGTAAAGGCTCTGAAGGAGATGAAGGCAGAGGACTCGCCCCCTTGGGAGCCATGGAGGAGCTGGGGTAGACTGCAAGTGTGCTGAGTGCCAGGGCCTCACTCTTGTCCCATGTTTAGCTGAGTGGAGGAGGCTGGCTACAGCTGCAGCTTCCTGGGGATAGCTGGGGTTTGGACAGCTGGGCATAGGGCAGGGGCTGAGGGTGCCATCTGAGAAGAGGAACACTCTGTCCCCTACCCCTTGTTCTGCTGGCCCCAACCTCCTTGGAGAGAACTTGGGGCCATCTCTGAGGACCAAAGGATACAATGCCCCTTCACACAGGCGCTTCCACCCTGGGTTTGTGAACTGGCTTTTGCCTCTCTTTGTTTACCTTGGGGACAGGCTTCTTCCATGGCCTGTGGGTAGGCTTCTGGAAGTCCATGAACCCTTGAAATTATTTGAGAGTGTGTATGCACATTTCTCTGGGGGGGGGGAATCTCTAGTTTTTATTAGGTTCCCAAAGAAGTTCTCTGTCCAAAAAAGATGCTTAGGCCTCAGCTCTAGACATCTTCCCAACCGCAGCCTGAAGCCAGGGGCAGAGCAGTGCAGGCTATCAGGAACAGGAGTGACGGCAGCGGGACTCCATCCCCTTGAGAGGCAGGCTAGCTGGAGGGCATTTCTGCCCTGCTCCTTTTCTCCTTACTCCCCCTTACAGTCCACAGCTCACCCAGTCTTTCAGACATCACAGATGGAAAGGACATACGGGTCCTGGGATGCAGTCTCCTTGTTTTGTGTACAAGTCAGCAGAGGTCCAGAACAAGGAGCTATGTCCGGAGTTGTCTATCTTGAAAGAGAGGAGAGCAGAGCGTGCCTCACTCCTGGGGAGAGGAATAGGAAGTTGAGTGCTGCTGAGGGCCTGGAAGGCACTGTGTGAGCTTTGGCCATGTGTATAGCTCCTCATCACCCTGGTTGGCACCTGGCACCACCTCCGCCATTTTAGAGACATAGAGCCAAGGCTCAGATGTAGGGTGACTGGTGTGCAGCTCCGAAGCCTGCACACAGGGCTGAAACTGGTTGATCCTGGCCAGATCTTGGCTGGAAGTTCCTGCTACTACGAAACAGCCCAGGACAGGGGCCAGGGGTTCCTCTAAGCAATTGATATAAGTCATGGGGCCTGCTGGAGCTCTCAACAGCCCAAGGGGACAGGCAGGGGGCTGTGTGCCGCAGGGGCTCCTGGGTGGGGTTGCCATGTCCTGGTTTAGTGCCATGCCGAAGAATTAATATTCAACACGTGCCTGCTTGGCTTGGCTGCTCCTCGGGAGCATCCATTTTGAATTGTTCTTTCTAGTGGCCTGTGATAGATGAAATCTCGGGGCTTTGCTCCCTGCATGCTTTTTGCCACCATGGAATGGATTTTTAACTGGTGTTGGAACCCCTGGAACCCGGCAGCTCTGCACTAAGCTCATCATGTCACTTTCTTATTGACCCCGATGACTTCTGATTGGCTGCTGTCACTTCCTGAGGCCTTCCTGAGGGATGGTGGCTCAGCCAGATGGCCCAGGAGCTAGGCCGCCGAGACAGCGAGTGTTTCTCTGATCGCACATGAGCCCGGCTGGCTGGGCTGCTCAGACTCTCACCAGGTCTCTGCCTGTCGTTTCTTGGGCAGCAAGTCGCTGCTGATGGCTCTGTATTGGCAAGCAGTGGTACTGGTGGAACTGCTTGTAACTGACAGGCAGGGCCAGCTCCCCACAGGAGTCCCAGAACCAGGGAGGCTGGGCTGGGGCAGGGGTACAGTGCCATGTCCCCGTGCCTACGGCCAGCTGTGAGGCCTTTGCTGTTGTGCTTGCAGTGCCTCAAGGGAGTCATGCTAGTAACTCCCTCTTGACAGGATTTTATGGCTGACTGTCCCAAGCTTGTGGTCTTGGTGGACAGAGCACCTCCCGTGTAGAGGCTGTTGGAAGTGCCCCTCCCCTCCTCTCCCTCTCTGCAGCCCTGCAGCAAGTGACTTGTCTCACTGTGCAGTGCCTCCCTGCTTTCCTGGGCTTTTCTGAGCACCACTGTCAGGGGGCTCATACAGAAGCAGCACAGAGCCCTTTCAGTATGCTGGAATCTTCTCCACATCTCACCAAAGTGTTCAGGATGTGGCCAACCAGCCAAAGCATCTGCCAGAGCTTTTCCCTGGTGCAGGAACTCTAGCAGCTTCCTTAGCTTCCTGCACTATCCCATCCTCTGGCTCCTTTCCCTGCTCCCGCCCCACCTCACTGCTGTATTGATTGCTTGCTTGTATCCTGAAGAGCTGTCAGCCTGCTTTAGGCTCTGAGTTCTACCCTTCAATGTTTTGCCTTCCTTGATGAAAATAAGAGAGAAGGTTTTACTAAAGCTTACCCTCCCTGAGAAAAAGCTGGCCTCTTGTGGGGGGGTCTCAGAATCTGAGCCCGTTTCCTCTCATCTTCCCTTTAGAGTTCGTTTTTACTCTCGTGGGCCCATGGGCCCTTCACTCTGCCTCCCTCAAGTCTTGCCACTCATCTATAGTGGGCACCCCATGAGGCGTTGTGCAGGAGAGAGCTTGCTGCTGGTGCTTGCGCTGCCCAGGTGTCCCTTGGAGAGCAGGCCTGTCTGATGAGGAGCTACGCCAGCAGATGCTGAGTCCCCAGCCCCTGGGCAGTTGAGGGACACCAGTGTGGGACCGGGCCCCAGGCCAGTCCCTCCTTCCATCCCCCATCAGCCCCCGCTGCCCAGAGGTGATCTCAAGACCATGATGTACGTGATGGTGGTTCCCCTTTCCTGCGATCACCTCAGGTTTTGTTTCTTTAGTTCTCCGAATGATTTTGGTTTGCCATTATTTGATTTTTTAAAACGGTTCTTTTTCTGTGTATTCATTTTCCAGCCTTATTTTCTTCCAGGTCTTGTCCCTCTCCACCTCCTCCTGCTGTGTCGCTGTGACGTTACTCGTCCTTCCTCCGCCTGCTTCGCTCCCATCTCAGCTCCGTCTCCAGCAGTAGACAACCTGATGATGCCGCCAGCCTTTTCACATGAAATCAACCTGCTTTTTTTGTTTTGTTTTAATTTGGTTTTTGATTCTTTTCACTATTGGCAGAAATAGTTTTAATTCATGGGCCTTTTTCTTGCTAAATTTTGGGTGCCCAGGGGTGGGGACTGCATCATGGTCTGTTGACGAATGGCAGTGGGAACTGAAGCTGTTTCCCCTCTGAGGTGGCGGTGGCCTCTTGACTGTGGGTGTGGTCAGGAGAGGGTGCTGGGTGACCAGCTGTGCAGTGTCCATGTGTGATCACATCAGCCTCTGGGGGCTACGGGGCAGGGGCAAGGAGAGGTATGGCGGGGGATGGCCTCACCCCTGAGATGCTGCCAGCACCCTTGTAACCCCTCCCTTAGCAGTGAGGGGGCGGAGGGTCAGAGGTGGGCCCTCCACGGTGTGCCCTGAAGCCCACTTGGGGCTGTTGTGCAGAGAGGCTCAGCTGGGGCTGGCCAGAGTGAGGGTGTCAGCAAAGAAGCATCTCCTCAACTCTAGGCCAGACCATGTGGGGACTGGAGAAGCCCCATCTCCATCAGCAGCCTCTGCATCCTCTTCTGCAGGAGGTCCCAGGTGATTGAGAAGTTTGAGGCCTTGGACATTGAGAAGGCGGAGCACATGGAGACCAGTGCGCCTGCTGGGCCCACACCAACCAGTGACACTCGCCAGGGCCGCACCGAGAAGAGGGTGTTTCCCAGGAAGCGGGTAAGCTTTCAGGGCTTCATGGTGACATTCAGGGCATGGTCGTTACATGCTCTCAAGGCCCTTGTTACCTTGCTGTCAAGGCCATGCCCAGCCCATGACTCAAGCCATCTCGCTACTCCAATCCCCTCCAGGCCCACCTGGGATGGCCCACCTGTCCTGCTTCTGCTGGACTCCCCTTATTGTCTCATAGTTACTTGTTTCTGTCTCTGGTCTTTTTCTCAAGTGAACCTCTTGAGGGCAGGGATTGTCTTCTGCATCTTCATGCCAGAACTTCATCCATTTTTGCAGAAGTATGTTCTAATGAGGTTTAGATCCCAAGTTGTATCTAGAATCTTCTCTTCCTCTCTGAGGCGGCCCCAGCAATAAGGCTGAATAAAACTTGCTTCCTCTTTCTTTTGAGGGGCAGCCATACCCCCATTTCTCTACTCACCCACAAGGGAGAGTCAGCTCTGCTGTCCTCCTCCTGGACAGCCCACCCTCTTCTGCAGCTCCTGCCTGTCTGGTTTTCCTCCTCCCTCCGCTGGCTTCTCTCTTCCTTGTACGAAGCACCAACGTGCAGGGGACAGATAGCCTCCACCAGGCTATGCACCAGCCGCTCACATCCTTGTCTGTCCGCTGCCACAAATCCAGGTTGATCCTTCTGGGATACTGAGACGATAGAGGCTGGGAGTGGTTGGGGCGGGGAGCAGGGGTGTGACGATGATGAGCGCATCTGAAGGGAAGGACTGCTCTGAAGATGAGGGATTTCAGAACCCTGCAGCATGTGGTGGGGGGGCACTGCCAGAGTCCAGGGCTTGGGTCCTTGTGCCAGCTCTGCCACGGGCTTGCTCTGTGACCCTGGACAGATCATCCTCTTCTCACCCTCTGGGTACCTTGTGGAGCCTCCTGCCTAGACACACGCTGGCCAAGCTGCTGCAGGCCCCCAGCCTGGGACCAGATGTCCCCCAGGCTTGGGCTACACTGACCAGCGCTGCTCTTTGCCACAGGACCTCACTGCTGAAGCCCCTACAGCCCCGCTCCTAGACGTGCCAGCTCCCCCCCTGTCTCCACACCGAAGAGCCAAGTCACTGGACAGGAGGTCCACGGAGCCCTCCATGACGGTGAGCCCAGCTGGCACCCACACACCGGGCCCTTGGAGCTATGCACCTGCCTCTCTGCCCTCTGGCCCTGTCTGTCTCTGTCCATGCTTCAAGCACCACTTCACACACCTAGCCCAGCTGCCAGCTCACGAGACTCGGGAGCAGACCCTAGAGTGGCCAAACTGCTTTTCCCTCTTCTGGTCCTGGCATAGCCAGGGGGACCCATGGAGGTATCCTGAGCTCTGCAGAAGTGTGCTGTGAGGAAAGCCACCTTGGCCACCACAGGAGAATCCTGACTCCAAGCCAGGACAACAGCAGGGAGCCTCTGCTGGACTCTGTTGTTTGCCTTTGTGCTGTTTTGGAGGCAGGAGCCAGTTTGTACTGGGAGCTTTTGTGCCACTCCCTGGGTCTCCACCACAGGCCGGAAAGCAGGTCTTTGCTCCAGATTTCACTTGTTGAGGATGTGGGCTCTTCCTTCGCCTTCCTCCACCGTAGCAGGTGTGTCAGGCAGAGCACAGTCAGATGGCAGATCCGGTGAGAGCGGGGCAGGGTGGCAGAGGCCTGGGGCACAGCCCTGCTTCCTTGGAGGAAAGCCTGTTCCCTCCGCTTTGCCTTCAGCCTCTTAAGGAGACTGGAGCCTGTTGACCACACTCCCCGCCCTCTCTCTGCTGCCTGCACAGTGGCACACCGTGGACCTCTGCCCAGCCCAGGGCCAGCAGCTCCCAGCTGCAACAGGCTTTCATAGGGCCACAGAGCAGGGGCAGGAAGGCTTCTTACCAGGAGGAGGCTTGGTTTTTCCTTTAGCCTAGGTTTTTGCTCAAGAGTTTGCAGCAGAGGGCCCCAGAACACTGTTGCTAGCTGTTGTCCTCCCATTTCTTAACTATTCTTTCTAACTGCCTCCCTGTCCTTGGAGCAAAATGATGTCAAAGCCAGTTTCTGATGAAGACGGCTCTAGAAAAAGAGAGTACCTGGGGCCAGAGGAAGGCTGGTCCGTGTCTCGTGGGACACAGGGCCTCACACAGGCACCGCATGGCAGACAGGGGCATCAGCTCCGACGGACATGTGGGCAGAGCAGGTGGTGGCTCAAGTGGGCCTGACGAGTCTTTCTCCTGTGTGGCTGCTCCGCGGGCTGGGCTTGTGCATCTGGGAACAGAAGGAGGTGTGCAGCACAGGGGAGGCAGGGAGGAGACAGCCCACCGCTATCTGCTCTCTTGGTGCTGCTTCCTATAGGGAGAGGGAGACTAACATCGTGATGGGTCGGAGGCCCAAGTCTTGGCAGAGCTGTGCCACCCCCGCCTGCTGCGCAGCTTCTGCCTCCAGCGTCAGCTCTCAGTCTTCCTGTGGCTTCTTCGAGAGAGCTTCTAATTCTCCCTTCACACATCCTTGCAATGTTCCCCTTCATTGAAGCTGCTCAGTTATTCTCTCTGCCTGAGCCCCACTCTTCTCGGCCTCCTGGTGTGTCATACCCACAGCACCAGCAGGCCTCAGCGAGGGGTTTCTTTGAGAGCAGCTGTGGCCACTGCTGCCCACGGGGCGCCCATCTCTCCTCTTCAGGGCATCAAGGCCACCCACGCCTCCTCTCTCAAGACACGTGTGTGGTGGGTGCATCCAGGTGGCCAGGGTCCCCTTCTTGGTGCCCCCCACATCCAGACAGAAACGTACGTGTGCCCTCTCAGGCGCCCCTTTTCCCACAACCTGAACACCATGATGTTTTCCTCTGAATGGTTCTTTTTTCTCTCTTCCTCAGCCCGACCTGCTGAATTTCAAGAAAGGCTGGCTGACCAAGCAGTATGAGGACGGCCAGGTGAGTGGGGGGAGCTGGGGTCACCCTGAGGGCATCTTCTTCCGGGTCAGCTCTCTTGAGCGTGGGGCTTTATCTTCCTACCTCAGCATGTCACCTTCTCTCATGCACCAGGACTATGACTGAGACCCCCTCCTCAGACAAATGGAGGTGCTCAGCCCCAGGCCTCTGTTTCTGCAGCGAGCAGGGCTCTGAGAAGCACCAGGACAGGATCTCCGCTTCAGGCCATGGTGACATGCTTCAGCGTTAGCCCCCCAACCTGGCAATCTGTCCTGAATGTTCTCGAGGGGCCCAGTTTCTCATAGCAAGGAAAGCCTCTGGTAGTGGAGTTGGCTGTGTTTCTGCACAGGCAGCAAAGTGAGCAGCAGCCTTAGGCTGTGAGACTCTTGTCTCAGAGAGAGCAGCTTCTCTGCAGTGGTGCCATCAGGCCCCAGAGGAATGGGTGTGACCTGTTCTTGCCATAAAACCCAAGAAGGAAGAGCCATCTGCAGGTGGACCTGACATCCCTGACTTTGATCCTCAGCTGCTCAGCCCCCCAGGAGGAGTGAAGAGGCACCTGCTGGTCCCTACCTACAAGGCCTGTAGAAACCCCTCCCTCGTGCAGCCACTCCTGCTTCCTGGGCAACTGCAAACATACTCTTTCCTCCATATCACATCCCCTTGGCTGTGCCTGGAGAGCCATGTCTCCCTCTTTCCCACTCACAGTGAAGACGGGAATCTAGCTGGTCTGTCTGCTCCTGCCAGCTGCAGGTGGGCACCTGTCTCTGAGTGGCCAGGTCACTGTGGCTCACAGGTGCAGTTACACTCCTCACCGTCCCCTGTCATTTCTGACAGGCCAGCCCACTGTCGACACCTGGAGTTTAGTTTGAGGATCACTAAGCCCTGCGCACTTGCGCATACCTGTGGGCTCAAGCACCACGCAGAGAGGAGCCGCAGCTTCGCCGGCACCCAGGGCATGAGTGCATGGTTGCCTGCCCTCTGCAGAGTGTCCTCTGCCTGCTGCCAGCCACACGCAGGAACCCTGGCTGTGGGCAGCCTCGGAGCAGGAAGGATGCTGCCTGGTAGTTGAGTCTTTTGTTCTCCCTTGCAGTGGAAGAAGCACTGGTTTGTCCTGGCAGATCAAAGCCTGAGGTACTACAGGGATTCAGTGGCTGAGGAGGTGAGTGTCCTGATGTAGCCTCTATGTGAGGGCAGCTGAAGGGTCCAGGCTACCCCAGGGGTCCTGAGACTCCCAGTGCCACTGCTCTCTCCCTCTCTGTCCATTGGAGGGTATCAGTGTTGCAGCCTTGGCTGTTCTGTCCAGAGCTCGCAGGGAGTGAGCACAGCACGGCCACATTTGGCATCCTGTGATACCTCTGCTGGGTGCTCAGCGCACTCCAGGACCATGTTAGGTGTGTTGTGACTACCCTATTGAGTGCTCAGCTCACTCCAGGACCAGGCTAGATATCCTGTGACTGCTGAGTGCTCAGCTCACTCCAGGACTGTGTTTGGTGTCCAGTGTGGGCTTTCAGTGGCTCTCCTTCTGTCCCCTGAGCACTCTCAAAATGTCTCATTTTGAAACTCAGGTTTTATGGGGAGTTGAGTCATTGGAAGAATTGACAGAGATCCTGTCTGCTGTCTTGTGGGTGAGGATGGGCCATGGCAGATGAGCTTTTTTGACCTCCTTGACAATTCTCATTCCATTCTTGGAGACCAGCTGAAAGGGACTCTTCTTTTTTTCACGTATAAACAACAATCTTTGGCAAGTCTGGGTTCCTCGCTTTGTCCATCTTTGAGGTTGCTCAGGGGTCCTTCAGCTGTACTCCCACATAGAGGAAGATCTGTACACCAGGCTAATCTGTCCTGCATCACTTGTAATAGCAGAAAATTGAACACTCATCATTAGGGGACTGGTTAAATGTACTTACATACTCTGAACCTCAAAAACACTAAGCTCTTTACAGACTGTAGTGGAAAGATGTGTTCATGGTAGAAGAGAAGTGTAGAATCATGTGAGCGGCTGCCACTATTGATGTCTAAAATCAGAGAATAAAGGTGCGTATGTAAGCATTGGCTTGTATATGCATAGAACAGCATTTCTCAGAGCAGGGTCTGTGGGTTTCCGGGGGTCCCTGAGAGCCTTCCAGGGGCTCTGGGGAGGTCAAAATGAGTTTTGTAATGCCAAGGTGGTGTTCACTTGTACTGTGTTGACACTTGCACTGATAGTACAAGAGCAGTGATAGGTAGACTACTACTACCTTAGCAGGAATCAAGGCAGTGGCATTGAGCTGTACGAGCATTCTTCAGGGCTACACAGTAGCAATTTTAAAATGTTGGTTGCACGTAAGAGCGTCCTTGACGGAGCAGTAGAAGGTATGATTTTATTAGGTCTCAACGTTTGATTACGCATCAGTCTGTGTGACAAAATGAGGAGTGAGCGCGAGTCACTTGTGTAGCCTTGCAGGAAGCTCTGCACGAGGGCTCACCTTGCTAGCTGAACTGGCATCTTTGCTTCATGGAGCACTGTCATGGATTGAATTGTGTGCCCCAAAAATATCTATCAACTTGGCTAGGTCCTGATTCCCAATATTGTGTGATTGTCCATCATCTTGTGTGATTTCGCTATGTGTGTATCACTATGATGTAATAAAAAGGATTAGCAGCAGTTATATTGATGAGGTCTGCAAGATTAGGAGGTGTCCTAAGCCAATCTCTTTTGAAATATAAAAGAAAGAAGTGAGCAGAGAGACACAGGGACCTCATACCACCAAAAAAGCAGTGCCAGGAGCAGAGCGCGTCCTTTGGACCTGAGGTTCCTATGCTGAGATGCTCCCAGACCAAGGGGAGACCAATGCCAAGGACCATCCTCCAGAGCCGACAGAGAAAGCCTTCTCCTGGAGCCGGCGCCCTGAACTCGGACTTGTAGCCTACTAGACTGTGAGAGAATAAATTTCTCTTTGTTAAAGCTATCCACTTGTGGTATTTTTGTTATAGCAGCACTAGATAACTAAGACAAGCACCATCTTCACTTAAAAGAAAAACTGACAGGCTGTGGTCATTCACATTTGGATATTTGACAGTTTTTTGAAAATGCAACAAGGGACCTAGCCTGTTCCTTGAAGGAAAACATCTGAGTATTTGTTGCCAGTGATACAATTTGAGCTTTCAAGCAAAAAACAGAATTTTGGAAAACTGGTATTTACCATCATGAGCTCGACAGCTTCCTTTTACATAAAGACTTCTCTGACGTGATTTTTTTGACATTGTATAATGAAATGTGTCAACATTTGGGAGATCTGCAGCATAACTCAGTGAACCAGTGTGTTCCCAATGACTAACACTTAATGTTACAGAGTCATACATGGGTTAAAGACACACTCCAAGGGCAGATGAAGACAGCAGGGTTTAATGTAACCAAGTGTGGAAAGTTCATTGATACGACTTCAGGTTCCACATTGCAGTTAACCTTTAAGAAACTACCACTTGTCAAAGAAGACTAGCCACAATTATCTGAAAAGGCCATGAAAATACTCCTTCCTTTTGCAACTACATCTGTGTGAGGGCCAGATTTCTTCATGCACTTCAACTAAAACATGTATTGCACGGACCGAATGCACAAGCAGACTTGAGAACCCAGCCATCTTCCCGAAGTCAGACATTGAAGAGACTTGCAAAAAATGTCAAACAGTGCCACTCTGCTTAGTAATTTTATTTATTTGTTTATTTTGCTTTGGGAAAATGATCCTTTTTCATAAAAAAATAAAATGGATTTAGTTTTATTCTTAAATGAAAAAATAATTGTTTAACATTTTCCCATTTTAATTGCTAATATGATAGCTGTCGCTACAGGTAGTCCACAACTTACAGAGGGGTTCCGTTCCAATGACTCTTTCATAAGTCAGTTCTGACATAAGTCAAATGCCTCATTTTTTTTTAGTTTTCATTATTATTGCCTTTTACTGTCAGTATCTATAAATCTGATCTTTATTTGTCTTTGGGGATTGGAAACATTACATATAAACTTACAGATATATTTTAACATTGTATATAGTACATATTACTAACGATAAGATGTACAAAAAAAAAAACAGTCATAAGTGAGGTTCATCATAACTCAAATACGTGTAAGTCGGGGACTACCTGTAGATAAAAGCCACATAAACAAAGTCTTTGGAGTCCTCACTAATTTTTAAGGATGTGAAGGGTTCTAACACCAGCATGTTTGAGAACTGCTGACGTGGACTGTCTGGCAGGACACATGGGGAATGGCCATGTGGATGTCTCAAGGGAGGAGACTGGAGAGTGGGGAAAGGTGGTAGGAAAGGCCTCGTGCTCACACGTGTGAACGTACATACCTATCAAAAAGAAAGTTAATGCAGGACATTGCTATGGAAATTGGCTCACACAGGCACTGACTTAAGATCCTTGCATTTTTCTCTGCAGGCAGCTGACCTGGATGGGGAAATTGACTTGGCTACGTGTTACAGTGTCACTGAATATCCAGTCCAGAGAAACTACGGCTTTCAGATACACGTACGCACACTGGACAGGGCTTGGAGACAGACTTGGTGTGGAGGTGGGAAGACATGGGCTTGACTGTCAGAGACGGCAGGGACATTTCTCCTGGGAGCCTGATGTCCTGGTTCCAAGGACACCCCTGGGCAAGCCAGCTTCCTCCTCGTGTTTGCTTGGCTTCATTCTTTCCCATTAGTGTTGACTCTTATGTCCCGTCCCTTCTCCATCCTGTGGCCCCAACCCCCACCCCAAGTCGTGATCAGAACCAAAAACTAAACACAGCATCTTTCTTCTTAAGATTGTTTAGAGGCTTTTAGTTGCTAAAGATTTTTTCTTTAATCTTGGAGTTTGGGACAGTTGGAAGGATGTGAGATAAGGGGAATCAGAATGAAAATGTTTATTAGTTATTTAAATCTCAGAGTACTAGGTTTTTATTCATTTATTCATTCAATCATTCATTCATTCATTCACTCGCTCACAAGTCTTCGTTGTTTCCCAAAATCTTGTGAGGGACTCGATGATGAGCAAGGCGTAACCCCTACCCTCAAAGAAGTAATCTGATTGGGCAAGTAAAGTGTGTCCTTACTGGTCTTTTGTCAGCACTGTGGGTTGAGAGCCTTCAGAGCCTGTGACAGGTGGGGGTTAGCTTGACGGAGACACGCGTTTGGGGCTGGGACTTGGCTTTAACCTGAGCCTGGAACCCTGGTGGGGCACCTTTCTTTTGTGTGCCTAGAAACCAGTGGCATTGCTAGGGGAGCATGAGGGGTGTGAACCGCACTGGGTGACACTGTCAGGGGGGTGACACCTAAATGACTGTCTATAAAATTTTTGTGCAGTGTTTTAGCAGAATTTCATTATTTTTCATAAAAATATCCCTGTAGTTACAACAACAAAAACATTTTTCATAAGCCTAGTTTACATGTATCAATATACCTACAAGGCTAAAATTCTATGCTAATTTACTTTTTGAACCTTCAGTGCACTCCGGTCAGAGCTGTCATTATTACGCAGTTACAATGACAGTTCGAATCATGTGGGCGTGTGCTATTGTTTTTGCTGCTGCGGGTGTTTTTATAGTCGCTGATTTTGTCAAATTTTCTGGTGTTTTAGCTACAATATTGTGGCAATTAGTATTTGTGAACCTATATCAATAACTTTTTTGAGAATGAAGTAGTAATTAAAGGAAAAGAAGGAGTGATACATGGGAATTATGATTCATGAGTAACATGAGTACAAAAAACATTACTAAGGATTCTGTGTGGTCTGGTATGGGAGGAGGTCCATCCAGGGTGGGGTGGGGGTGGGGGGGCGACACCATGAGCTATGGCAATGGGTGACACCAACCCTAGGGACGCCACTGCCAGAAACTCCATCATATTGCCATATTCTGAGTCAAACAGACACCCTGGGACTGGCTCTTGGTAACCAGACTTAGAGGAAACCGAGGCCCTGGCCAGTGACCAGCGTGTTAACGCTCATGAGGAACTCAGGTGCCAGGCCCACGGGGCTGCCAGACTCCTCCAGCAGGGCCCCTGCCAGGGGCCATGGCAAAATCCGAAGTTTGCCCTCTTCCTCTGTGGGAGGAGTAGACGTGCTGAGTGACCTGGGCCCTGGGCTGCCTCTCTGGCTGCATCGCAGACACAGCGAGTGCTTGCCAGCCAGGCTCCAGGCTGAGATCCCCACCCCTCATCTTGAGTCACAGGTTTCCTTGAGCAGCCAAACTGAGGACGAAAGTGGCCTGTCACCAGGGCAGCTCCCTGCCGTAACAGGTTGCTGCTTGGTTGTTACGGGTCATTTTCTTGCAACAAGGCCACAGTTGAAACATGCAGATCCCATCACCTGCCTGAGAGCACCCTGCGCTCCGTCTCCAGCCTACCCATCGCCCAGCTGCTCCCCCAGCCTTACTCCTCCTAGCTCCACTCCCAGGGACAGGCCTATCCTCCAGGTCTGTTTGAGGGCCAAGAGCTGAGGTGCTGAGGCCAGGCAGAGCAGGACCACCAAAGCTCAGAACGCAGAGCTGGGGCCTGGCTATTGTTCTGAGGTTGTAGAAAGTGGCTGGAATGTGTCACAGACATGAGGCAGCAAGCCTTAGGAAGCTGCTATCCAGCAGGGTGTGCAGGTGGCTGGAAAGGAGGTGAAGGTTGAGGTAGGGAGCCAGTTAGGTGGATGCAGGGGTGGGAAAGGGGAAAAAGGAGTGGCTATGAGGGACCTATGGAGGAGGTCAGCCACAGCACTGACCAGATGAGGGAGGGTGTAGTCAGGGAGACGGTTGCTCACTGGCAGAGGAGAAAAGGAGCTGGAGCTGGGAAAGAGCACTGGCTGGAGGTGAGAAGTGAGGTCATGGGAGAGCATACAGAGCACGCAGTCAGACCAGAAATGCCTACATCGGGAGGACAGAGTGTGCAGGAGGCCAAGGGCCATCTGAGGGCCACCCAAGGGCCACCCGAGCCATGTCCCACCCTCATCTTACACGGGAACTCAGGCTTCAGAGAGAGTGTGGCAGCTCCTTCAGCATGGGGTGAGGGATGCTCGCTGTGGGCTGCTGGTGGAGGCACAAGGTGGATGAGGGCAGCGCCAGCTGGCATGTTGTGTGCACCAGACAGGTGAGCTCTCTTGTGTGTGAGCCTGTCCCAAACCGTCATCAGGACTCTCTCTTCACATCAGCTGACTCACACTGGCTTGGCTCATAGGTCCCTTTACAAGTCGCCTGAGCAGCTGAAAGCACAGCACTGAAGCTGTCACGGGTTAGACAAGGCTGAGGCCGTAGGTGCAAAGCCTCGAGATTGGTCCCCGGAGTGCTGAGCTGGGGGCTGGCTGTTGTTCTGAGAGCCGGGGGCCACACCCTCCTCACTCTCTCACCCTCACTGCCAGTCCCTACGAGTCTCTCGCTTTCTGTTTCTGCTCCCCTGTCTACTGCTGGCTGGCTGAGATGTCTCCCAGGTAGAGCTGAATGAGCCATTGTCCAACCAGATCTGACCCCAGCCACAACCACTGTGCCCCGCCTGTCCCTACAAAAGGCCCCACCAGCCCCAGCTCACCCCAACTGGGGTCAGGAGCTGCCCTGGGGGTCCTTCCCTTCCCTCCCATGGTCTGTCAATCACGGAGGCCTTTTGTTCCACCTCCTTTACTCCTCGTGAACTGCCCCTTCTCTGTCACTACTGCCTCAGTATGACAACCACAGCCCTGACTGGCCCTGCCTGCCAAGCCTCGTATTCTGCCTCTTTCTCTCTCCCTTGTCACCCCACGCACTGAATGTGTGTGTTCCAGAAACTGCCACGTTGTTGCATGGTGCCATGCCCTCATAGTGCACCCTGCCTGGGACATGCGTCCACTTCCACGTCCACCTGCCAACCCTTTGTCAAGCCACGGGACCCAGCCCCACACCACTCTCTGTTGTGACTGCTCACCACTGCTGATTGCACACGCGTCTTACTGCGCCGTCCCTGTGACCGCCCCTCCCTCTGTAAGCCCCAGAAAGGGATGGCCGCATGGTCTCTTGTCTGTTCTCAGCACAGTATCCCAGATGGCTCTCAGTTGATGTCTGGCGGACCCTACTGGAGAGGAGATCTTGGGTGACTGTTGAAGAGGTGCACAGTCTCCCTGTCCCTGCTGTCCACCCGACGTGCACATGGAGCTCCTGGCAGGGCTGCCTTGCCTAGCCATGCCCCCTGCAGGACTGCCAGTGGCGGGGACAACAGACACATTTCAGGGAGTCACTGATCACACCCATCTTTTGTGCAGACAAAGGAGGGCGAGTTTGCCCTCTCAGCCATGACGTCAGGGATCCGGCGCAACTGGATCCAGACCATCATGAAGCATGTCCACCCGACCACCGCTCCTGACGTGACGAGGTAAGCTGGTCCAGGGCCCCGCAGCCAGCCTTCTTTCTTCCTGGTGTCTCCTCGCTCCTCTCCGGAGCACTGACCGCTCCAGCTAGCCTGAGCTTCAGCTCTTCCTAGGCTCATTGTTCTGAGACTTGAGCTTGGAGTCTGTTCTACCCCAGCTCTCTCCTTATCCCCTTCATCCCACCACCTGCTGGCCCTGCTCCACTTCCTCTGGCTTCCTGGTTTTCTGCTTCCAGTTAGCATTCCCTTTCTCAGGCTCAGCCCACTCTGCCATGCTAGGAGTACTGGTGCTGGTACCAGGGTGTACTTCGGCGCAGAGCCTGCCGTCCTTCCTGGGCCCTGGCTTGCTGGCCTTTGCTTGGGTCCACTGGGTGGAGGGCAACCAGCAGGCCTTTCTTTTCCTCTTTTTGCCTCACTGTTACATATATTTGATTTCTATGCAACCAGGAAAGACTTCTCTGAAATTCTGGGTGCTGAAGCCCAGGTTGGAAAACTGTGCCCTCC
This sequence comes from Trichechus manatus latirostris, assembly GCF_000243295.1. NCBI lineage: Eukaryota > Metazoa > Chordata > Mammalia > Sirenia > Trichechidae > Trichechus > Trichechus manatus. The sequence continues at coordinate 3,285,523 of NW_004444016.1, read as the reverse complement.
TGTGTTAACATTCTGTGGTTCGTGCATCTCACGATTGGCTGCATGCCTCCTCCCTCCTGCCCTAAGGTTAGAAACCTGCTTGTTTTCCTTTTAAAAGAGAGAGGAGGAGATTCTGATGTGCTGGGCTGTGCTGTGAAGGCCCAGACCCTGCTTTCCTCGCCTTGGGGCTGCAGTCCCTTCATGTGTTTTGAGAACCTCTAACTTACATTGTAGTCTTTCAGGTGCATTTCTCACGTTGAGGTTAAGCTGAGCAGCGGCAGTGAGGTCAAGTCTGGGTGTAGCTGGTGCCTGCTGGTCACCCTCTCCTTAGCCATTCTGGACCTTTTTCCAAACCCTGCCCCTCCTCATACTGACTCCAGACCACTTTGAACAGAAGTTAAGGAAAGGAAACCTAAATTTTTTTTTTTTTTTAAATGTTATTGTGGTAAAATACATACCAAAACATTTGCCATTTTATACCACCACTGACTGCTCTGACAGGGATTACAATAGAGGGTCCCAGAAAGAGCTGGAGAAAAATGTAGAACAAAATTCTAACTCACAAAAACAGACCAGACTTACTGGCCTGACAGAGACTGGAGAAACCCCAAGAGTATGGCCCCCAACACCCTTTTAGCTCAGAGGTGAAGTCACTCCTGAGGTTCACCCTTCAGCTAAAGGTTAGACAAGCCCATAAAACAAAATGAGACTAAAGGGGCACACCAGCCCAGGGACAAAGACTAGAAGGTAGGAGGGGCAGCAAAGCTGTTAATAGGGAACCCAAGGTCGAGAAGGGAGACTGTTGACATGTCTTGGAGTTGTTAACCAATGTCATAAAACAGTATGTGTACTGTTTAATGAGAAACTATTTGTTCTATAAACTTTCATGTAAAGTACAATTAAATTACCCTTTTAACCATTTTTAGTATAATTCAGTGACATTAATTACATTCACAATGTTGCACAACCACCACCGCCATCCATTTCCAAAATCTTTTTATCACCACAAACAGAAACTCAGTCCCCTTTCAGCAATAATTCTCCTTTTCCCCTCCCCTCAGCCCCTGCTAACACTAATAAACTTTGAACTCTGTGCATTTGCCTATTCTAGACATTTCATTTAAGTGTGATCATACAATATTTCTTCTTTTGTGACTGACTTATTTCACTCTGCATGTTTTCAAGGTTCATCCCTGTGGTTGCATGCATCAGAATTTCATTTCTCTTTATGGCTGAGTAATACTCCATTGTACGTATATACCACATTTTGTTCATCCATTCATCTGTTGATGGACACTTAGGTTTTTTCCACCTTTTGGCTATTATGAATAATGCTACAGTGAACATTGGTGTATAGTGTGTCTGAGTCCCTGTTTTCAAGCCTCTTGAGTATATATCCAGGAGTGGGATTGGTGGGTCATATGGTAATTCTATGTAGCTTTTTGAGGATGTTAATTCTTTTCTTTAATCTTTTTTCCCTGTATTTATCGGCATCATTTGTTTATTCCTTCATAGAGTACTAAGTGGTTCCTGAGTCAATAAGACCAGGAGATTGTGGCAAGGACAAGCCCCCTGTTTTTCATCTCTCAGAGTTCCTATTAGAGGATTGACTCATCCATTAGTGGGCGCCTTCTCTGTGCACGGCAATGCAGGAAGGGTACAGTGATGAGCAGACTCGATGTTCCATGGCTTTCTCCAAGTCTGGCACAGAGGCAGAAGCTCTACCAGCTGGACACCTTTTCTGAGCACTGTTAAGATGCCCCTGTAGCAAAGCAAGAGTGGGAATTGGGCTTCTCTGCCAAGGCTGTTGGCAGCAGAAGAAGCCTGCGAGGTGGGCTCTGAATACACAAGGGCCAGACAGTCTTGCGGGGGGCTTGGGGTCCCCCCTGCAGCATAGTGCCCTTGCTCCCTGGTAGGGGCCTTGCTCTGTGTGGTGAGTCTAGGGTCCTGGCTGCAGGACGCGGGCCCTGAGATCATCAGCTCTAGTACATCACTGGACAAGTGCGTCTATGGCCTCAGAATGCTGTGTACTCAGGAGCTCAGAGAGGGAACGGGGCCCCACACTTGCTCTCCTGTTCGCCCACTCTCAGCAGGTGCTGGAGGTCACAGCAGTGAACAAGACATGTCTCCTACCTCAAGCAGGCCAAACACTATACAAAGGTTGATTCAGTAGTTACCTCCCTGACTAGAACTGACTGCTTAATCTAGTGTGTCTTAGATTGAGTACTGAGTGCACCTCCCCCCATTTGTTCTCAGCCTTTGTCCTTGTTCTTTGTTGGCGTTTACTATTTGAGGAAAACAGGAACTCTTTAGTGCTGCAAGGCCCAATCCCAGGAAGCTATTACAAACAGAAAAGTGTCAAAATGCACAGGCGCTTGACCCACATGTTCGGCCTTGTTGTGCGTCTCACTTACTCTTTCCGTATTGGGCTGAGGAGGTTGCTGCCTGCTTTCTGCCTTTGGGGCTGGAGGTGCCTCAAGGAGTAGACTTGACCTCCATGGAGAGCAGAGGCCCTCATTCCGAGGCCATTCTTCAGTCAGCACTGGTGGAAGGTGGCCTGTCCCAGCGAGGAGGACCATGTGTGTCCTAGTACTCTGTACAGCTGTCAGCTGGCCGGCTCTGGTTCATGGTGGGCCGTGCTTAGATCATTGTCATTCAGATATAAGTATAGTCTCAGGTGGAAGTTTGCAGACCTAGTAGCCCTGAAGCACTCTGATCTGCTTTAGCACACTGCTGGGACTGGACCTTAAGCAGAGCCTCTTTCTTTGGCCCCACCCTAGGCCTTCCCTCTCCCCAGGAGGCTTCTAAGTCTCCTCTGAGGGTTCGGATGAGACAGAGACCACACTCTTAAGCCTGGTGCTGGCTGGGGTCTCCTGGAGCCTTTCCACAGGGCCTGGAGACTGCTGCCCCAAATCTGTACCTAGCCTCCTTGCCAAATCACCAGTAAAATGATGCCTCTGCCCCACCTCTTCTCAGGTTGGGTTCTCTTCAGGGATCCGTGCTTGTGAGCAAGTTAGACAAAGGCAACTCTATCCCCAAACCCACCATGGGCAGGCATGCAGGACCCAGCCTGAGGCACCTCACCTGGTGTCCTAAGTCATCTCCAGCCCTCCCTCCCTCACCTCCCTAGTGCACTTGGGTGCCAGGTTCTACCAAGTTGTCTTTTAAAGCTCTGGCTCTCCTTGCATCCCCTCAGCCACTGTGTGGTGGGGCTTGTGGGATCAGCTGGGCCATCTCACTCACTCATAAATGGTCTTGAGCCACTCCTTTTGACCTGTTTTCATGTCAGCAGCCAGAGTGGTTTTGAAATCATAGATTTGATCATGCTGCTTCCCTGCTTGGTACCCACCCACCACCACCCACCTGTGAGAAAAGTCCTCCCCTTGGTCCCTTCTTGGGAAGTAGCTGTTTTTCCTTCACTCTGCCACCACTGCCCAGTATAGGATGCCACGGAGATGGCTGGCCTCACCAGGAGTGTGAGTGGCGGCCATGCCCGGCGTGGCCTGCGAGGCGCTCCACTGTGGTCTAAGCAGGGACGGCCAGGCTCATTCTTTCCCCAGGGGCCTGCTGTCATCTCCACAGAGCTTCGTCTCCTCTCTCTCCACTCTGGGCAGCAGGGCCACTGTGATGCTTTTGTCACAGTGTCCACCTGGATCCCCCAGATTGGAACTCTCTGGACTGGCTGTGGCTCCTCCTGTCCCTTAACCCTCCCTACTCAGAGCCAGATTTGAATTCTCAAGGAAGTGGCCACCAGGCAGAAGGGTAGAAAAGGCACGTGAGAGCTGGGCACTCCCTCTGCTGGCTCCTGACAGCCCCGATGCACCTGTATCTTTGTATAGTACAAGGTAGTTGTTACTAAGAGCCAATTAACAGGTGCTGTGCCCCTCTTGTTCCACCAGCTCGTTGCCAGAGGAGAAGAGCAAGAGCGGCTCCCCTGAGACCTGCCCCAGGCCTAGCGAGAAGCAAGAGAGCGACCCGGGGGAGCCGGACCCTGAGCAGAGACGAAGCCGCGCTCGGGAGCGGAGGCGCGAGGGGCGCTCCAAGACCTTTGACTGGGCCGAGTTCCGCCCCATCCAGCAAGCCCTGGCCCAGGAGAGGGCTGGTGCCACAGGGCCCTGTGATGCCCAGGAGCCCGGGTGCCCTGAGGCAGACCCAGGGGAGCTGGAAAGGGAGCGCACCAGGCGCCGGGAGGAGCGCCGCCGACGCTTTGGGGCACTTGACACTGTGGATGGGCCTGGGGGCACAGATGACGCCATCTTGCGGATGGAGGTTGACCGGAGCCCAAGTCTACCTGTAACCTCAGACCTCAAGACACAGAGTGTCCACGTGGAGATTGAGCAGCGCTGGCATCAGGTGGAAACAACCCCTCTGCGGGAAGAGAAGCAAGTGCCCATCTCCCCACTGCACTTGTCCCCTTCCGAGGACGGAAGCAATCGGCTCCCCACACATGAGCTGACATCTTTGCTGGAAAAGGAGGTAACAGCAAGGGTGGGTACGTGCCTGGGGAGTGGTGGGCACTCGGCACTCAGACACCTTCGCTGCTGACAGTATAGGCAGCCACAGTGCTGAGGAGGAGGATGTGCAGACAGCTGGAGAGACAGACAACTGAGCAAGTCCTCACAGTGCCGTGTGAGGGCTCATCAGGAGAGGTGTAAGGTGGGGAGGGGCACTGCTGACCTTAGAGCCAGAAAAGGCTAATGGGGTGCCAGGCCGGGCCCGGGGTTGCAGCACCCACCACCCAGTCACAGGGTGGAAACGGAGCAGTGACATGATCAGATCCAGGTTTGGGCTGCTTGAGGTAGCATGGATGGGACTGGCTGACACTGGCAGAGACAGCCAGGACACTTTGGGCTGGTCCTGGTGGCCTGGATGAAGGGGTGGGGTTAGGACAACGGCAGGATTCTAAATGTTTAGGATGCAAAACTGAAGGCGTGACCATGGGTGGAAGTGGTCAGCGGAGATTGCCCTGGTGGGCGTGGTAGCTAGGTGGGTGATTCTCTACCACCCTGGTGAAGAATGGGTATGTGCCTCTAGCAGCCAGTCTGGGACCCACTTGAATCCACCTTTTATCATGTGGGTCCTGAGGCTGGCTCCTGTTGGGCCCCCTTGGGGCGTCAGGATGCATAAGCAGTGCCATCTGTGACATAATAAATTCTTGCATAAAAATGTATCCAGAAAACAAATCCACCAGACGTGAACCATGAATAAGTATGTCTTCACAGGGAGTTCCATCGCCAAGGAGCTACACATTATCGTTGCTGTAAAATTCTAAGGCACAATGACATGTATCAGATGTGCTCTTTTACACAACTAGCTAAGGCCAAAGATTTGCCACTTTGCCTAATAACATGTTTAGTGCTTCTGTTCTACCTCCTAGTTCATTGCGTAGTGCCTGGAGTCTTAAACGCTTGCAAGCGGCTGTCCAAGACACGGCAATTGTTCTCTTCACCTGGAGCAACAGAGGAAGGAGAGTCAGGAATAGGAGGAAGATGTGGAATGTGTGGCTAATTGCCTCCGTAAACAACTGCCCTCTTTGCCATGAGACCAGAAGAACTGGATTGTGCCTAGCCACCATTACTGAACATTTTGATCAAACATTCTATAGAAAAATCCTGATCAAAAGGGGGAAAATGTAGAACAGAATTTCTAATTCTCATGGACTCTAGACTTTCTGGAGCCATGGGGGCTGGATGAACCTCTAAAACTATTGCCCTGAGATAATCTTTAAACCTTAAACCAAAAATATCCCCTGAAGTCCTCTTCAAACCAAACAATAGTTGAACTAAACTGGTTAAAAAAAAAAAAAAAGTCTGCCTTGAACATCATGCTCTTTTTAAAAATATCTACAGGGAATCAAAGTGACGACAGCAACTCAGAAGATTAGATAGGAACCTCGGGGCAGTGAGTTTATGTAATGGGGAGGAACAGCTCAGAACGGAGGGTGAGCATGTGTGCACAACTTGAATGTAATCAATGTCACTGAATTGTGTATATAGAAATGGTTGAATTGATGTATGTTTTGCTGTGTATATTCTCAACAACAGCAACAAAATGAAAGAAAAAAAAAACAGTTTGCCACTTTGGCATGCCTAGCACATCCTGTCTTTTTCCCATTTTATTAAATATATGAGGCCTACACTTATTGCTAATATCCACACTCCGGTTTTTCCACTTTGTACTCCGGTTAATAAAATAATGACGGCAAAACACAGGGAAACAACAGCTCAGTCCCACATCACTCTGCTGCTGTTGGGATGGGCAGCACCAGCTGGCCAGGCGCCCAGGCCAGGCTGTGATTTTCTCAGGCTGTTGAGTAGTGTAGTAGGAGCCCTGGTGGTGCAGTGGTTAAGTGCTCATCTGCTAACCGAAAGGTCAGCAGTTTGAACCCGCCAGCCGCTCCATGGAAGAAAGACGTGGCAGTCTGCTTCTGTAAAGATTACAGCCCTGGAAACCCTATGGGGCTGTTCTACTCTGTCCTGTAGGGTTGCTATGAGTGGGAATCAACTTGATGGCAATGGGTTTGGTTTAGTGATGTAAGGAAGGAGCCCTGGCGGCACAGTGGTTAAGTGCTCGGCTGTTAACCATAAGGTTGGCAGTTCGAACCCACCAGCTGCTCCAGGGAGGAAAGATGTGGCAGTCTGCTTTTGTAAAGATTACAGCCTTGGAAACCCTTGGGGCAATTCTACTCTGTCCTCCAGGGTTGCTGTGAGTCGGAAGCAACTTGACGGCAGCGAGTTTGGTTTTCCGGTTTCGAGTAGTGCCAGGTCTTTAGTGTTTACCAATCAAGGGCTACCGTCCCTTTTACAACAACCCCGCAGTCCCTCCCCAACCCTCCCTACTAAGTAGTCACCAGCTCCTGACGGCCTAGGTGCCACCCGCCCTACTTCAAGCCCCCAGGAAGGAGAGTATGGATGACAGAAGGAATTCAAAACCATCAAAAGCAGGAAGAGGGTGAGGTAGCCCACCCACGCACTGGGTTCACACCCTGAGCAAGGGAGCTGCAGGAGCCCCTTTGCAGACAGAACCTTATGTGGGACCTGTCTCCTCCTGGTGTTGTACAAAGCTGGCACTTCCCCACAGAGGTGTACCCCTTCCCCAGAGAGGGGCAGACTTATGTGGGGCTCTCCCAAGAGGACTTTTTTAAGGATTTGTGTACGTGTGGTAAAAATATACACAACAAAACATTCTCCAGTTCAACAATTTCTACGTATGTAAGTCTGTGACATTGATTACGTTCCTCATGTCGTGCAATCACTCTTGCTGTCCTTTTCCAAATTATTTCACCACCGTTCACATAAACCCAATACCCCCTAAGCAAAACTGCCCCTTTCCCCCTCCCTGCCACCTCAGGAAACTACTAATAAACTTTGGTTTCTACATATTTGCTTATTTCATATAAGTGAGATCATACAATATTTGTCCTTTTGCGACTGACTTATTTTGTTCAGCTTGTGTTTTCAAGGTTCATACAAGTTGTGGCATGTATTAGGACTTCATTTCTCTTTATGGCTGAGTAGTATTCCATTGTATGTATATACCACATTTTGTTTATCCATTCATCCTCAAGAAGACTTTTCCATGGTGGGAGGCCCCACATTAGAGACGTAAGCAGGCATGGGAATTATGCGGGAGCCCGGGACTGCCTGGAATAGGAAGGATGAATCAGTCCTCAGCATCCCACAGTGTAACACACACACCAGTGTGATTTGGGCTTGAGTTGTTGAAGTCTTCTGAAACATGTAGACTCCAAATGTCTCTGGCCATGTGGAAGACCAGGAGAAGGGTCACCGTGTACTGCAGCCCAGCGGGGGTCAGGTTGTCACCACAAGCCTTTTGCTATGCTGCTGCCTTGGTTATGATTGTCATTTTATTTTAAAATGTGTGTCTTCTTGCCAACAGTTGGAACAGAGCCAGAAAGAGGCCTCCGAACTCCTGGAGCAGAACCGCCTTCTCCAGGACCAGCTGCGAGTGGCGCTGGGCCGGGAGCAGAGTGCTCGGGAGGGTTACGTGCTGCAGGTAGGGCCTGGCTGCGACATGGTACACTGGGGTTTGATGTAGGCACTCACACCCGGCAGGGTAGGAATGTGCAAAACCTGGCTGAGTGGCACCGCGTCCTCCTCTCCTCAAGAGGGACTCCATGTGGTGAGGGGCTTCCTGTGTGTTCTCTCCTCCCAGCCTGACACTGGGGGCTCTGCCTGAACCTCTGCACCAAAGGGCTTTATGAACAGATGATTCTGGTGCTCTGTTTGGCCCTCAGAGTGCCTGGTACAGATTTATTATCAGCATCACATCTTAGACGCCACTGCTGGTTATTTTCACGGTGGCAGTGTTAGGCCCGTTCACAGATAGGAGCCAGCACTTGAGAGTGCAGCAGGCGGAGATCCTTGCTTAGGGCCAACCGCAGTGTTGGCAAAGCTTGAGTCAGAGCCCGCCCCCAACACCCTGGCCACACCACATGTCAGCCAGGCCCCGCCTTTCACTTTATGTCCAGGCAGAAGTTTCAGGGGAAGTGTGGCACAGCACCCCCAGCCTGAGCAGACTACACCAGCCTAGAGGGGAGCCAAAGGGGGTCATCCTCCACACGGTCATGCCAAGTGCCTGGCCTATGGAACCCAGGGCCTGCTGAGGTATCCTCAGGTAGCAGAAGCGTCCGGGAGCCATGTCATGCTCTGAACAGGGGGAGTCTAGGACAAGGAGAGGAGAGTCCCCACACCCGGGGAGGAGTTGGCCTGTGGGCTCTGATGCACCGTGCCAGCAGGGCACCCAGCCAGTGCCAGGACAGGAAGCGCAGCTGGGGTGTACACCCCCTGCTTCCTCTGCCTTTCAGAGGAGCCCTCTGGGTCACAGCAGCCACTTCAGGGCCAGGCTGTTGAGATTTTGTGGTACCAGCAAGGATTGGGGAGCTTTCCCGAGACCAAGACAGAACAGTGTATCGACAGGCCATGACTGCTCAGTGCCAGCGGCTTGGCCGGGCCAGTCCTTGCACACATCCCCAGACAGCACAGCCGGCATTCCTAGCGCACCTGTCTAGTAATGCTTCCAGCAGCCAGACCCACAGAGCAGAGTGAAGTGGTGCTGCCTGGGGCTCCCCGAGGCAGTAGGTGCCTGGTGTGGGGGGCCAGTGGTGCCGCCTCTCCGACATGCTCCAGGCACTGCAGGTGCTTGCCATAGCACAAACAAGGCTCATGCTGCGCCAGTTGTGCTGACGAGGGGGTGGGGGCGGCAAGAAATAGATGAAGAGAAAGGATCAGAGATATATGCTGGGGAAATTTGTGCCCTCTCCCACAGGCCAGCCTCCTGACTGGTGTTCACGCAGTCCTAATGGCCAGGACCTTGCAGCTCTAAGAGACTCAGTATCTATGATGAGCTTACAGGGCTATGTTTGCAGACCAACAGGTGCCTGCCCTCTTCAGTTCAAGGGCTGCAGGTGGACCAGGTGGCTCTCAGCCACTCTGTATCAAAGTTGACCCTTTTGCCTCTCTCCATTCTTTCCCTTTTGTTGCATTTTTCCTTTGCCTTCAGTTTGTTCTCCCATTTGATTATGGCACTGGGCCCTTCTCTCTCCAGCCCACTTTGACCTATTTGTTGCCATGCCCAGTCCATACTCTCCAGCCCCAGCACTGGTGAGGGTGGGCAGCCTTCTCCTACTCACCTGATTCTGGAGGCTTTCCAGGTCATTCCTGCCCACCCTCCAGGTGTGGAAGCATCTCCTTAAGCCTCTGCCGGCCCTCGCCCCACACACACACTCCTGCTGAGTGGTGGAGATCTACCATAGACGTTGCATACTGCTAGCCTGAGGGCCTGCTGGGCCAAGAGCCTGAGCCCACACTGAAGCCCTGTGGCAGCCCAGGGAAGCTGGTCTCCGTCCCTGCCCAGGAAGCTGAACACCTAGCTGGGTGTAACCACCTTCTGAGCTTTGGGAATGCTTGTGATCAAAAGCCAGACACGAATGCAGCTTTCTTTATTGTGGAAGGGCCAGAAGGATACCCGCCCGCAGGGTGGGCGCTGCACTGTCCTGTGCTGGGGGGTGGTGGGTGGGGCTTGCATGGTTGGGACGTGGAGCATGGAGTGGAACTGACTGTAACTGAGTGTCACATCTGTGGCTTCCCTGCCAGCACCACCGCCACACTGCAGGCCAGGTTCTTAGGCTGGGCTGTTCCTCTCATCCTTGTCCATGTTCCTGTTTTTCCTCCCTAAATTACATTAGTTCTGTCCATTTTGCATGCCTTTCAGTTTGGGGAGTTTTGTTTCATTTGTTTTTTTGTTTTGTTTTGTTTTTCACGTGCTTCACTTCCTTATTTTGAGTTCCACAAAGGTTTGTTTGTTTTGTTGATTATTATACTTTACTCTATGGTTCCTGGCCTTCCCCACCTCCCCCATTTGTCTTCTTGCAGGTAGAGATTAAATCTTTCCTGTTACTGTAGGATTGAATACACTTCTAAAGGGAAATGTTTCGGGTGTCCCAACACTGACATCTCCCAGCAGTCACCTTCCTTCCTTCACCTCCAGTCGTGGAAGGAAGTGGCCTCATGTACCCACACCTGACTCCCTGCACTTCTTGAGGACTGGCTGTCTAGAACTGTGTGCTTTTGTTTTGCAAAACATAACAAACACAGGTTCTCTGTTCCTCCCTTGTGTCCTCCTCCCCACCACCTCGTGTTCGCAGGTTCTCATTTTGCTTATCCATGTGTTCCATCATTCAGTTCTGTTTGGTTTATTTCTCCTAGAAGCTATTCAGTTAGAGCTGTTTTGATGTTATTGTCCATGTTTTCTGTTTACCTGAAAGCGGCTACTTAAAAAAAAAAAATTAAGATGATTTGTTGGATTATTTAATGGAAAAAATAATAATACTTTGCAAAGGAGAAAAAGCAAACCCACCCCAGGAGCTTTTCCGTGGTGATCCTGGCCAGAGGTGTGACACTCAGAACCGGGAGGCCAGAGTGTTACTAACCTAGTGTCTAATCGGTTTTTTTAAGACTGAAGTGGCCACCTCCCCGCCCGGTGCCTGGCAGAGGCTCCATAAAGTCAACCAAGATCTCCAAAGTGAGCTGGAAGCCCAGTGCCAGCGCCAGGAGCTGGTCAATCAGCAGATTCAGGCCCTGAAACGAAGCTACGGGGAGGCCAAGGACGCGATCCGACACCACGAGGCCGAGGCGCAGAGCCTCCAGGCAAGGCTGAGCAACGCCACCGCCGAGCTGGCCATCAAAGAGCAGGCACTGGTTAAGCTCAAGAGTGACCTGAAGCTGGAGAAGGACAAAGTCCGCGAGCAGCTGGAGGAGTGGCAGCACAGCGAGGCTGTGCTGAGCGGGCAGCTCAAGGCCAGCGAGCAGAAGCTCAGGAGTGCGGAGGCCCTGCTGCTAGAGAAAATGCAGGAGCTGCGGGACCTGGAGACGCAGCAGGCACTGCAGAGGGACCGGCAGAGGGAGGTGCAGCGGCTGCAGGAGCGCATAGCCGACCTCAGCCAGCAGCTTGGCGCCAGCGAGCAGGCCCAGAGACTGATGGAGGAGCAGCTGCAGAGGAACTACGAGCAGCTGATGGAGAGCTGCGAGAAGGAGAAGCAGGTGTTGCTGAAGAGCCTGAAGGAGGTGGAGGACAAGGCCAGCGCCTATGAGGACGAGCTGCAGGACCGTGAGCAGCAGGTGGAGGTGCTGCAGAAGGAGAAGCTGAGCGCCAAGTTCAAGGGCAGTGAGCGGGTGCACCAGCTGGAGGAGCAGCTGGAGAGGAAGGAGGCCAGCATCCAGGAGCTCGCCAAGCACGTCCAGGGCCTCCGAGACGAGTGTGACCTCCTCAGGCAGCGCTTCCAAGAGCTAGTGGCCCGGGTTACCGTGTCTGACGAGGACGTTGCTGCACTGCAGGCACAGCTGAGGGGGAGGGAGGCCGACTACCAGAGCCTGGAACACTCCTTCGGGGAGGTGTCTGGGCAGCTCCAGCACATGCACACACTGCTCCACGAGAGGGAGGAGGAGCTGGGGCGCATCAAGGACCTGCACGAGAGAGTCGTGGAAAAGAAAGAGCAGGACCTCAACGAGGCCTTGGTGAAGATGGTGGCCTTGGGGAGCAGCTTAGAGGAGACTGAAATAAAGCTTCAGGCAAAGGAGGAGATGCTCAGGAAGCTAGCAGATGAGTCTTTAAAGGAGTCAGAAGAGCCTCGTGCCACCCTGAGGACAGACTGTGGCAGCATTGTGCATGTGGGCCAGCAACTCCAGGCCACAGGGGTGCCTCTGGGCACCCCACATGCAGAGCCTAAGGGCAAGGACCAGGGGGCTGACCTGGGGGAAGACAGTGGGGCCGGCAGCCCCGGAGGAGAAGATAGCAGTATTCTCCTGAGGTCAGCGGAAGTGCCTGATAACGAGGGACACCTGCAGAGCATGACAAGGCCCGACCCGAGGATACCAGGTATTAAAAGGCAAAGAATCCGGTTCTCCACAATCCAGTGCCAAAAATACATCCACCTCGACGGGTCAGAGAAGGCCTGGACGAGCAGCACATCCTCTGACACGAGCCAGGACCGCTCACTCTCAGAGGAAAGTATGTCGTCCGAGCCTGCCCCAGGCCCACTCCCCGGGCCCAGCGATGCAGACACCTACCTCTCTATCATACATTCCCTGGAGACCAAGCTGTACATCACGGAGGAGAAGCTCAAGGATGTAACCCTACGGCTGGAGAGCCAGTGTGGCCGAGACCAGGAGGCCCTGGTGGCACTGCACCACCAGTGGGCAGGCACTGAGGTGCAGCTCCGTGAGCAGCTCCGGGCCAGCCTCGCGCAGGCTGGTGCGCTAGCTTCCCAGCTGGAGCAGGAGCAACAGGGCAGGGCAGCATTCATGGAGAGCCATACTAGGGAACTCGGGGACTTCCAGATAAAAAACAGCCAGGCCCTTACCTACTTAGAAAAATGCCATGAACAGCTAAGGTCCCTGCCAAGGACGGGCCAGGAAGAGGAGCATGCTGCCCCCTCATCCTCTCTGGCCAGCATGGAGAGCATATTAGCCGATGCCATCCAGGTACTGCAGCTCCTGCCAGCTCCTGCAGATAACACAGCCCCTGCACCGCATGAAGATGGGAGCTGCCTGCAAGGAGGGAGACCCCCTGCTCAGCAGCAGCCCTGGCAGCCTGAGCTGACAGAGCAGGAACAGTTGAAGCTCCTCTCAGACCAGATAGCTCTGGAAGCTTCACTGATAAATCAGATTGCAGACTCTTTAGGAAATACAACATCTGATATCTCTTGTGTCCTCCAAGAGATTTCTCAGGCAGGAGGCTTGCCCCTGGACTCTGAAAGTGCTGTAGCTTATCCTAGGTCTTTGGCAGATTCCCTGGCGAAGAAGCTGCTGGTGGACGGGGAATTCTGGAGCCAGGTTGAGTCACTGAGCCAGCACCTGGTGACGCTAGGAGGAGAGGCAGTAGAGGCCACCGACGGGGGGTGGCCGGGCCTCCCACCTGCCCTGGTCCCCACCATGGCAGATGCTACGCTGGTCAGGGCTGAGCTGAGTTTTGTCACACAGTCAGTGAGGGAGTCGTTTCACCACAGGCTGAGCAGCGTTCAGGAAAAACTGCGCAGCGCCAAGGCAGCACTGCAGCGACTCAGGTGCATGCTGAGCGAGATCCTGGAGGCCTATCACACTCCAGATTTTGAGAGAGTGATGCAGCAGGCTTTGGAGGCCCTCGGGCTTCAAGCAGGTACTGAAGAAGGTGTCCTGCAGTCCTGGGACTTGAGCCCCCTAGGGGAAGTGCTGAGTCAAGACCCCAGCAGCACCCTAGAGCCCTTTCAGCCACCAGATCAGAGCTCTGGTGCCTTCGTTGCCATTCAGGAAGAACTTGCCCAGCAGCTTAAAGCCAAGGCTCACATCCTGGGGGAGATAGCCACTGCTCTCTCGTGCCTTCCTCCTGTGGAGTCCTTGAGTGGCTGTCAGAAGCTTCTTCAGGCATCCCAGACTCTCTCCCACAGCACATGTTTGGGAGGCCTCAGTCAGTACTCTTCACTGTTAGTTCAGGATGCCATCATTCAGGCTCAGGTGTGCTACACGGCCTGCAGAATTAGGCTGGCATATGAAAAGGAGCTCCAGTTGTACAAGGACTTGTGGCAGAGCAGGGACGCCCCCTGCCAGGAGCACTTGCAAGCTCTCGGGGCCCTGAGGGAGGAGTATGAAGAACTTCTCCGGAAGCAGAAGAGCGAGTACCTGGAAGTGATTGCCATCATCGAAAGAGAAAACGCAGAGCTCACGGCCAGGGTGACACAGCTAGGCCATCAGCAGGGCTGTCTGGAGGCAGTGGAGAGCGAGCACAGTGCGACTGTGTGCACCCTGCAGGGGCGGCACGGAGAGGAGCTGCTGGCCATGATGGAGCAGCTCGGCCAGGCGGAGCGCACGCTGCAGGCCGAGCAAAGCCGGGTCCTGAGCCAGTTGGATGCCTCCACCAAAGACCTGCAGGACCCAGAGCAGCACCACGTGGAGCAGATGCAGACCCTCGAGGACAGGTTCCAGCTTAAGATAAAGGAGCTGCAGGGTATTCACGCGGAGGAGCTGCGGACACTGCAGGAACACTGTTCCCAGAACCTGCAGCGCCTGAAGGAAACCCTCAGCCACTGCCAGCAGCAGCGCCCTGGAGCTCTGCCAGCCCCCGGCCCCCCGAGAGGCCCACCGCCACCCTCCCCCAGCTGGCCAGCCAGTCAGGCTGAGGGAGTGGCTGAGTCTGCAGCCAGGCTGCACGAGCGCATACAGGAGCTAGAGGCGCAGACAGACACCATGCAGGAGGAGCTGGAGCACAAGGACCTGGAGGGTGGTGTGGCCACACTGCAAAAGAAGTACCAGAGAGACTTGGAGAACCTGAAGGTCATAAATGCACCCTTCACTTACACAGCCCTGGGCGGGGAAGTCCTTTCCCTCCAACGGTGCGCGGCTCCTTCCTGCGGGGGGCTGGGGTTCCATGCATCCTGCTCCAAGGGGGAGTTGGGCAGGGCTCCTTGGTTCTAGTCACTGTAGGAACAGAACCTTGTTGAAGTTCTGTTTGCTCCCTACGTCACCCGCTGGCCCTGATGTGAGCTTGAAGCAAGCCTAGGCCAATGGCCCAGCCTTCTGTTTTCACATCACCCAACGGACAGGAGAGGTGGCAGGAAGGACAACTGATTGCTGATGTGAAGACAGATTAGTCTTCCCCACTGCTTCTCACCCATTCACAGGTGCCTTCTGCGTAGGGCACCTTTCTGCCCTTTCCTGGGGTGGAGCTGGGCCCTTGGAGCAGCCTCTACACTCCCTGTCCAAGCCCCCTGCCCCATCTTCCCCTCCCTCAGAACTCCACTGAGGACCAGAGCACAACCAAACCCAAGGCACAGGCCCAAGGGGAGTCCTCAAGCTCACAGGGAAAGAGCCAGTGAGGGACCAGGGAGACATGGCCAGAAGCTCCCTCAGAGGCACTTTCTTTCCAGATTCTTGTAACTGTTCTGAGAGCAGTCACTCTTACATCCCAGCTCCCTGAGGAGCCTGGATTCATGAGCATTCTGAGAAGGGCTTCTCTACCTAGCACACTTACAGCTGCCCACACTTCCCATTTCAGGAGGTGGGAAAATGCCCCTGCCCAGTGATTGGTCCCCTCACGCTCAGCATTACTCAGCAGAAATCTCAGGCCCTGGCATGCAGAGGTGGCACTCCCGGGTCTCTCGGGGCTAGGCCATATGGAGTGTCTGGTCCTCTTGCTACCCCACTGCCCCCAGAGACCTATGTGCTGCTTGGAGCCATCTTCCTGAGTGGGCACCCTGGCTGTCCTGGCACTGTCCTCACAAGGTCCCTCTGTACCTCGGGCTCCACAGTGTGCTCTGGTGCTCACGCACGTTTCTTACCTCTAGTAGCTGCACCTAGCCAGCACGAGGCTCCTTCTCAGGAGCTCTTCAGTGAGACAGTGCCTTGCCGAGCTAACTCCAGATGGCTTGCTTCAGCAAGATCCTGATTCTCTGCTGCTGCTGCCAGCCCCAGCAGCACTGTTGGCAGACAGCTGAGGCTGTTTCCCAAACCGCATACACCTCCATCTCTGAGAGAAAGGCTTAGTATTTACCCCATGTGATGACACAGCCTGTTTGACCAAAGACAGACAGGTGCGATCATCAAGAGCAGGGGCTTGGGAGGGAGAAGCTACTTCTCCGTGTTCTTCTCCCAGCCTGTCAAGACTCATGAGACAGATTCCAAGCACATGGGGTGATCCCTGTGAAGCTAAGCGTAAGTGAAAGCAGTGTCAGGGTAAGTTCACGCATACCCTGACAGCGCAGACCTCTGTGCTGACCCGACCTGACAGCACAGGCTTCTGTCATGAACCAACCTGACAGCACAGGCCTCTGTGGTGACCCGACCCGACAGCACAGGCTTCTGTGGTGACCCGACCTGACAGTCAGCACAGGCTTCTGTGGTGACCTGACCTGACAGCACAGGCCTCTGTGGTGAGCCAACCTGACAGCACAGACCTCTGCAGTGACCCGCACCCAGATCCCAGTGCACTCCTTGAAGAGCATCTGGCAGCGTGCCAGTCCGTGTACACACGTGCTGTGGCTGCGCCCGTGCAGAATGGGGTGCTCCTTCCCATAAGGTCCACCCTTAATATTTGCACCCACAAGGACCTCCTCTGAGGTGAGGTGATTTTCACTCCCACACTGGCCAGCTGGACACTGCTGACATCAGACCGCCAGTTAGCAGAAATTAGAATAGAACAACCTGGCTGACAAGCTGTCCTGAGGTTGTGCTGGGTTCCAGGTGTTCATCTGCAGGGGAGCGCACTAGGTGGCATCTTTCAGGGTGCCGCCTCGAGCCCATTGCTTTGCATCCAGTCTCTGCCCCCAGCCCATCGAGTGGACATAGAATTTATAACTAATCCTCTTTTGTAACCAAATAGTAGTCTTAGGAGGGCCCAGATAATATCACTTTGTCTGGATTTTTCTCTTGGTTGAGGGGACAGGGGTCTTGGTCTAGTGCTCCCCCCTCCCCCGCCCCATGGCCACAAGGGGATGCCTCTCCACCATGGCTCAGGAAAGGAGTTGTTGTAGAGCTTTCTGTTGATCACAGGGATAATTAAATATTAAAATTTGTTCACATAGTCATTAGCATATACACTCTCCAAGGAAGCAGTTGGATCTTTAAGGATACCTTAGTATCTCTGTTAGAAGAATTTTGACCCTTATCTTCAAATACTCTGAAGCATTCAAACAAACCAAAATGAGAACTGCAAGGCCTACCACCTGTGTGTTAGCTGAGAAACCACAGATTAGCCCAAGCATGTGGGAGGGAGAACAAAGCACTCAGAAGTGGGGCCTGGGGGCCAGGCAGAGCTCCCTTCAGACCTGGCCACAGCTCTGGAACTTTCTACCATCCTGGGTGTGAGGGAGGTAGAGGAGAGAAAGCCAGGAGGCAGCCAGCTTCCACGAGGGAGCCATAGAGAAGAGATGCCTGGTTTCACAGTCAAGCAAATACATTGCAGTGAAGTCTGGGTTAGTCATGAGTTTGAAGAACTGAAGGATCAGGGAAAGGCCACTCAGCTCCTGCATGGGCTGTACAAGATCATCGACCAATTAGTACAGGGTGGAGCTGGGGGGTCACCCACAGACTTGCCTTTGAAATGTAATTGACCACATTCCCCCATTACGAAACATCAGGAAGAGGTGGCTCCCTGCTTTGAACAGCCCTTGCAGAGATGTTGACAGAAAGCAAGCCTCTGGCACAGCGCCCAGAGCCACTGCCCACAAAGCCAGGCATCCTGGTGTGGGCAGTGGAATGGTGGGTCTCTTCTTAGGGTGCCTTGTGCTCCTGTCCAGGTAGTAAGCCAGCCCCAGGGTAACAAGGCACAGACCAGTGTGGAAAGTAGCTCTGCTGTGCATGCCTGTTCACAGTGCGGTCGCTCATGACAGGCCCCTCACTGCACACCCTCAAAGAAAGCAGAAGACAGATACAGGCCAGAAGGGAAGGAGGAGTATGGCCTGACCCATGTCCCTTCATTGGCACCTGGGGAAACAAGTGAGGTGAAATGGCCATTTTACGGTCATTAGCTGGCTATTGGCCGGGCTGGGCCCCTGACTGCTGGAAGTGGGCTCTGTCCACCCCTGAAGGAGCAGCAGGGCCTCCCTTGGTGGCCTCGGTCCTCCAGCTGTTAGATACTCAGAAGGTAGTAGCCCTGAGTGTGTGGGCCATTACTGGTCATTGTTTCTAACAGCCGCTCGTCAAGTGCCCAGTTTGTGGCAGGCACTGAGAGCTCTTCACTCTTAACTCCAAACCAGAAATGATGAGCCTCTTTATATCTTCTCTCTCCTTCCCTCTTCCTACCATTTCCATGTGGCCACAGTGAGTCTATGAAAGTCCAGGATTGCCTGTTTCAAACTCCACTGCACCCTCTTCCCACCCCCAGTACCTACACTTTCCCAGGAGAAATGGGATTCAGAACAATCACGTAGAAATAAGACATGTAGCTTATGAATGCAAACACCTTCCTAGTGCTCTAATGGTGCACTAGCACCAGGAAGCCTCAGTGGAAACCTCAGCAGCCAGCATGCGTTCCACAGGGGTTGTTGGGGCCAGAGTGGGCAGGTGCTTGGCTGCTTACAAGACAGGAAGCCCTACTTAGGAGTCAGGAGAAAAACCAACAGCGCTGTTTGCATCTTGCAGGCCACATGTGAGCGGGGGTTTGCAGCCATGGAAGAGACACACCAGAAAAAGATTGAGGACCTGCAGAGGCAGCACCAGCGGGAGCTGGAGAAGCTGCGCGAGGAGAAGGACCGCCTCCTGGCAGAAGAGACTGCCGCCACCATCTCAGGTGGGCAGTAGGTGGGGCAGGACAGCAGGAGGCTCGTTCTAGACAGAGACATGACTGGACAGTCCTCTTCAAGGAGATGCTGGTGCTAGGCGATGCTGAGTGCTCCTCAGCCCAGAGCCAGCTCCTAACTCCTCGATGGCGACATCTTTATTCCAGAGCTGACATGCTCTGCTCTGAGCAGGCACAGTCGAGCGTCCTCACTGCCGGTGTTCTGCAATGCTGCTGTAGTCAGATGTGACTGCACAGGAGTTGTCATGTCAGTACCAAAGAGAAGATATACCAACCCAAACAGTGGTGTGTTTTATGAACTCGCACTTGAATTTAACATTGACTTTTATTTAATCAGTTTTCTGTTCTTCTGACACCCAAAAACATGCAACTCCATCCCTTCTGGGAGAGCTCAGTGGGGAATCTTCAGCCTGCATACCCCCAGGGGCCTGGTGCACGAGGGCTGCCTGTCAGAGTGGCAGCCCCAGCCTCATGCTGAGGGTTGTGTCCTTGCATACTTGCAGCTATTGAGGCCATGAAGAATGCCCACCGGGAGGAGATGGAGCGGGAGCTGGAGAAGAGCCAGCGCTCCCAGATCAGCAGCATCAACTCAGACATAGAAGCCCTGAGGCGGCAGTATTTGTGAGTTCTCTGGCAGGAGGGGCAGCCTTCAGGAAGGCCTGGGGGGCTTAGGAGGGGCTGTCTTCCAGAGCTGCGCAGAGATTAGAGTCCCCAGATGGTGTGGTGGCAAGTGGCACTAAAAGGCAGATCAGACTGGCTGCCCATGGAGCTTGTGTGGCAGCGCCCTCCTGCTGGCCCCAGTCAGCGAGCGGCCACTGTGGCGCTTCCTTGAGCTGCCATGTTTTGTAGCAGGAACATGGCTTGAGTGGGGGCTTCCTGTTAGTAAACAAACCAATGAGAAACAATCACTAAAACCTAAAGAATAGGACGCAACAAAGGAAACTGAAATGTTAGGTGTTTAGGGCTCCTCTGAGAAAGCCTCTGCAGCCACCCCCAGGAATTTGCCTTCTCTGTCCACTGCTGTTGTTCCAGTAGCCTAGGGGAGGACGTGGCTGTGATCTGGCACGTGTCCCCAGCAGTGCTCCCTGGAGAAACGCCGTGTGCTCCTTTCCTCGGCACAGGCAGCAGGCTGGAGAGCACACACCAGGGTCGGTGCCGGTTGGTTTTCCTATGTAGAGTTAGCACAGCACACAGCCCTTGCATTGCAGCTGTGGAAGCCGTTGTCCCTTACTTTTTAAATGGGTAAAAAATGATGGCAACCACCGAGTCCACAGGGCCTGCTCCCTGTGGCTCTGCTGTTTCTGAGCATCTGAGTGCGCTACAAGCTGCAGGAAGGGGCAGGAAGCCATCAGAGCGAGGCAGGGCTGTGAGCGGTGCCTCTCCCCAGGGAGGAGCTGCAGTCGGTGCAGCGGGAGCTGGAGGTGCTGTCAGAGCAGTACTCACAGAAGTGCCTGGAGAATGCCCACCTGGCCCAGGCGCTGGAGGCTGAGCGGCAGGCCCTGCGGCAGTGCCAACGCGAGAACCAGGAGCTCAACGCCCACAACCAGGTGAACCACACCAGCTGCTCATGTGAGGGCCGTCTGACATGTCTCAGCATGTTGGCTGTCTTGCTCACCTGAGCCAGCTGCTGGAATTTGGGGTAATTTTTGTTACAGCCCTTTTGGGAACTCTAAAATGTCTTCATTCCTTCCCCTGAGCATTTCTGAGTTTTTGGTTCAGAATTGCCAGGCAGGGCCTTGGTCAGGAGTCCTCATTGCAGAGGAGGGAGGCGGCTTGGGCTGCTCGAGTTGGAATCATACACTCATCAAACTGCCTGCCCCTCAGAAAGCTGGACTGCATTTAAAGTTCTGGTTAATTGCAGGATTCAAGTTAGATTTAGTTAATGTAAGCTGTTCTGGGGGTGCCAAATCAAACTACCCTCTGTGTTACCCATCCTCCTCAGCCTCCCTGCACCGACAACACAGACAAACAGACAAACATATGTGATGAGGCCCCTCTTCCCAGTGTGCCAGAGGCATCCCTGGGCCCCACACACACTGCACAGCCTATATATCAAGGGGTGTGGGGCAGGACTTGTTCCACTTCATCGCAGCAGTGGTTTGAAGGTGACTACTTGTCAGTTGAAAAGAAGGTGCAGAAAATGAGAGGGGAGGGTGGCAGCAGAACCTAATCCTGTGAGAACTCAGTGAGACAAACCATGACACGAATTAATACTAGTTATCATGGGTGTCACAGTTAAGTGTTCAGCTGCTAACCAAAACGTTGAAGGTTCAAGTCCACCCAGAGGTACCTCAGAAGAAAGGCCTGGTGATCTGGTTCCAAAAAATCAGCCATTGAAAACCCTACAGAGCACAGTTCTACTCTGACACACGTGGGGTCACCATGAGTTGGAGTCAACTCAGTGGGAACTGGTATCATTAACAGAAAAAGATGATCAAGTCCTGCATACACAGTTCCATAAATACTTAAATAAGCCACTTAAAACAGCTTTTACAGAGATGGAAGTCACAGGTAGTGACAACCCTCATACAATGAAGCTAAAGTGTGCTGGTGTGCACACAACAGCCCCACAGCTTCCTCTGCTTTTATAGCTGACTACTGCGTGTTCTCAGTGAGAACATGACCTTTCTTTGTTGTTTGGCGCATGCCCCCGAGCATGTGTGTCAAATGTCACTCTTGGTGTTGTGTTGCTGTCCCCCAGGAGTTAAATAACCGCCTTGCTGCAGAGATCACACGGCTGCGGACATTGCTGACCGGGGACGGTGGAGGGGAGGCTGGGGGTTCACCGCTCACGCAGGGCAAGGACGCCTACGAGTTAGAGGTACGCCTCAGCCAGCTCCCTCCTGTTTACCCAGCAGCCCTGCCTTGTGCACTGTGGAGACCCAAACAAGAACAGATGTGGTCCCTAGCCAGCAGCATCACAGGGGAGGCAAGAGTGAAAGAACACTGAAAAGACATAAAAGTTACCCCCAAGACCACAGAAGGCAGCAATCAGTTGCCAGGCAGCATGGGAGCCACTGCCAGGAGGGGTGGTCCAACCCAGCCTCCCCTCCACCACTCTCCTCCTGTTTTCACCACAGCGACAGATATTGGCTGCGTGAAATGAAATTGTCATGTATAATAACTGAATCTCTGGGTGCATGAGATTATACAACACCCTGTTTCTCAGGATCAGGAGGTTTGTTTTAAGTTGCAATGATTGATTTTGATGTATAAGGTGTGCTTTTATGAAGGCACTTAGATTTCTTCCCACTCAGTTGAGATTTCTTCACACAGAGATCTCATACTAGAAGAGCTTTACCAAGAATGGGCCGGGGAGGCAGAGGGAGTCCAGCAGGCATGTCAGTGGTGGCCTTGGCAGAAAGCGAATCAGCAGTTACACTTCACAAGGCCCCGAAAGCAAATGAGGTTGGGTCTCAGGACGCTAGAAGGAATTCTGGGTGCTTTCCTCTCCTTCTATTTTCATATGTAATTTTTAAGTTTCCCACAATGTTTAAACAGTCTTTTTTGGTATTCTTAATTAAATGTTGATGGGTGAGGTGCCATGAGAAGCAGCGTGTCCTCTTGTGGGGGTGGGGGGCTCTGCATGACCCTAGCCTCCACTGCAAAGTTCCAGGAGGGTCCTTGTCCTTGAACATCAGTCCCGACTTCTTTCTCATCCTAGGTCTTACTGCGGGTCAAGGAGTCAGAGATACAGTACCTAAAACAGGAAATCAGCTCTCTCAAGGACGAGCTGCAGACAGCACTGCGGGTAATGGCTACATCACAAGAGATCCAGGAAATGGGGCCCAGAGAGGGTGGGAGAGGGCTGAGGGTGGGATGCACAGAGAGCCCCATAAGTCCACCCCAGGCTATTCTAGAACAGGCATCATCCTCACTGAAAGCAATTCAGGAGCAAGTTCTCATGAAACCCCAGTCCGCACCGAGTGTGGTAAAGAGGAGCCACCTGTCTCCCGTTGATGGGTTGTGTCTGCATCTCCTGTGTGTTCTGCACAAGTAAGAAGAGGCCTGGCCTGCCGTCCAGTTGGTCAGGCCCTACTTGTCTCCTCTAGGGGACTCCTGGAAACAGAGAGGAGACGACTGAATCCCCAGTAGAGATTCAGTCACTTTGGAAGTGGGACAGGACTCCTCCAAACAGAGTGGGGTTCCCAGCAAGAGCTCACAGGCTGAGCGATCACTGGTGGGGGAAGCTGCAGCAGCTGGCACAGGCGGCCCAGGGGACTGCCTCTCCAGAGCTTGCAGAGGCCCCAGGAATCCAGGGGAGCACCTCATGGCGACCATGCTTTTGTACCCCATTGACTCTACTCTGTGTCCTGTGTCTGCCCTGGCACCGTGCACTGCAGCTGGGTGAGGCCCCAGGACGTGTGCCAGCCCAAGGAGACAGGCCTGTGCTTAACTGCACGGCACCAACACTGGCATACCACTGTTTGCCTCTATTCTTTGATTTCCAAGGACAAGAAGTACGCTAGCGATAAGTACAAAGACATCTACACGGAGCTCAGCATCGTGAAGGCAAAGGCAGACTGCGACATCAGTAGGTTGAAGGAGCAGCTGAAAGCAGCTACAGAAGCCCTGGGCGAGAAGTCCCCCGAAAACACCACAGTGTCAGGATATGGTGAGTTCTTCTACAGGTAGCTATGCTGTTTCATTTCTCTCTTCCGATGCGTACTCACTCGGCAGTGGGAGGGTAGAAGCGGAGGAGCGCGGAGCCCAGGGGCTGGGGCCCCAGTTTCTGCACGTGCTCTCTGGCTGGGGGGGCCGCTGTCCCCTGCATGCTTGTGTGCTGTCCCTGCAATGGGAATGCTGGCCAAGATTGTACTGCCTGCTCTAAGGAGAAACCACACAACCTGCATGTGTTCTCATAGGAAGGACAAGCTCTATTTTTCTGTTTTCTTAAAGAACTCAGTGGTTGGGTGGGAGCTGCTCTCCCTGGGAGGCAGGGTAGGAGGCCGCCGCTTTCTCAAGTGCACATCAGGGACTGGCTCATCTGCCAACCAGGAGCATTAAGACTCCTGAGCGAGAGTGAACAGCAGCATGTTAAAGACCTGATGCTGTATCAAGCACTCCACATGTCTTATTTCATTTGACCTTCATGCTGACCTTTTTAAAAAACCAACAACTGTGACGCTCCATCGCACTAATATCTACAACGATCCATTTTCACTTTCAGCTAACCAGGGTGAGCAACAGTGGCAAGCTGGCGATGCAGCATGCACCGCTGTGGAGGGTATACATTGGCATCTTTCTGGAAGGCCATCAGGCAACATGTAGCAAATTTTAAATCCAACTATGGACTAACTCTGGAAGGGTGACAAAATGGAAGTAGTGGTTGCTTCTGGGGAGGAAGTGAGGAGGGACAGGGAGAGAGGAAGACTTAGGATTAGGGGGATGTACGAATGTCCTTTGACCTATAGCCTTACTTTCTGAAACACCAGTGCACAGGGTGTGTGTGCAGGTGACTCGCATGTGCATGCAGGGGCCAATCACAGAGCTCCACCCAGGTATCTGCAGAGGACCGTGTGCCCTGTGGAAGAGCCACACAGCAGAATACCATATAGCTGTCTTTGTCCTGCTGTGGAAAGAGATCTATAAATATATTAAGGAAAAAAACACCCACACTCAGTACATACAGTCTGTTCAGACCCAGATCTGTCTGTGCTGTATGTGTCCAGGCAGACATTTCAAACAGACTGTTCATGGTGCTGTTCTTGGTGGGGTGCATGGTGAGGGGACTTTGTCTCACTCTTCAGTGTCTGGCCATCCGTTATTACCAGGAGGCAGGCAGGGAATAAAGAAAGAAAGGGGCAGTGAGTCTGATCAGCAACTTAGGTCCAGCCCAGAAGTAGAGACTTGCAGATGCTCCGGACGTCCTCACAGTTCTCTGTCTCCAGGCAAATCGAGGGAGGGAGGGCCTGTGAGGTACCATGCAGACATGCTCCACTTGTTCAAGATCACTGAGTTATTCCATAAAAGACGCAAAGCATCTTAGGATTACTGCTGTAAATCCCTTCAAGGTGCTTAGGAAATGTAATGTGTCACAAATGTGCTGCTGTAACAACAAGCTTTGGGAATTTTAAACATGTAGTCTGGTTCCAGAGGGTTTTAGAAGACAAAAGTAATAGGTTTGTCTGTTCCTTCAGATATAATGAAATCTAAAAGCAACCCTGACTTCTTGAAGAAAGACAGATCCTGTGTCAGCCGGCAACTCAGAAATATTAGGTCAAAGGTGAGTCCAGTGTCTGGCCTCTGGGTGTCTGGGGCTTGAGCAGGCACTGGGGAGAGGAGCCCAAATCAAAACCCAGGAGCCAGCCAGGCTCACCAGGGGACGCAGGCAGCCTCTCCAGCACAGCCTCGAGCCCCAGAACATGCCCGCCTCATACCACTTGGCCTTGCTGAGCCTGCCGGCTAGTTTTTACCAGTAGCGAGGCCCCTCCTGACGCCCAGGGCCCAGGCCCATGAGAAGCAGGCTGGAGTGGCTTCATCTCACCCACCCACCTACCACTGGCCTCCTAGTCCCCTGTGCCAGCCATTCGCTGCCATGTCCATGTTGTAACATTGGTGCCACCTGCCCTCAGCCTGCTGGTGGCCTGCAGCCTTCCCGTGCACTGTGGTGCAAACCTGCAAGCTTCCCAGGGTGGGTGGAGGTGGGAAGTGCTGCGCATGTTCATTTGGGATTTATTGAGTTTGTTGTTTTATTTTTGCTCTTTCCCCTGACAGTCGGTAATTGAGCAGGTCTCATGGGATAACTGAAACGAGCCCGAGTCCAGGCCCCCTGTCGTGTAGGTAAACCACCTCTCACCACCACCACCTGCCGCTGCCTGGGCGGCCCACTCTGCATGCACTGCTCACACCCCCATGTCAAGACGCCTGTTGATCACCTTTGTTTGCATCCATCCTGCTCCACAGGCACATGGAAGCCAAGGAAGTTTCTTTTAACCTGTTCTAGGGAGTTAGTTAGCACTATGACCTCTTAAGAGTTGACCCTTTGCAAAAAGGAGCTCTCCTTCTCAGCCCAGTGGGCCGGGCGATGGATGGTGTCTGGAGGCAGCAGGCAGATGTGCCCTTGGGCCTGGGCAGCATGCATGTGGGATGGCCTGTGCACACTGGGTGACTCAACCATGCTGTCTGGAACACCCACTGCGCCCTCTGTCCATAGGGAGTCCAGAGCACCCACTGCACTGACAAGTCACACCCACTAGCACTGATGAGCTCCCCCCCTGTTCACAGGCAGGCTGACCACCGGCATCAGGGCTTATAGGTAGCTCGGAGGAGCTATGGGAAAATGGTTCCAAAGAGCAGAGTTATAAATACCAGTTAATTGATGATATGCAAAACTAACTGAAGTTAAAATAAAAAGTGCAAGTAATAGGGGTTCAGTATTTTACCAGCATTCTTTTTTTAAAAAACATCTCACTGGTACCATTGTGGACTTTGCTATAAAGGGGCAGGGGTGGGAATAACCCCCCGCCAGCCTGTGAAGTTCCTGTCCCCCATCAGGGCTGGCATTTCGGGCCAGCCTCCCTTTCAACACAGCCTGTCTCTCCAGAGTGTGGTCACTTGTTCAGCCTCTGAGGTCTCAATTCATTCAGTTATTAGATTGAGAAGAGCAGAAAGGACACTGCACTGTCCAGGCTCCCAGCATGGGGGACGCTGAGGTGCCACTGAGCCAGACTGGCAGCAACAGCAGTGAGACTCATTTGCAGCCACCTGGCCCTCATGGGCCTTCCAGAGGGGCCACCGTTCCTGAAGTGTGTTTGGTTTAGGACACCCGTTGAGAAAATCTGAGTGTTTCAAACCTAGCTAGTTGATTCAGTTTGTTTATCTTTCTACAGTTCAAGTCACTTACATCCAAATATGGTTTAGGTTTGATTGAAGACTTAGTTTAGGCTTTTTTCTTTAAACATGAAAAACGTTGTTTAGCAAAGGAAAAATTTTTCTTTTTTGGGTTATGGTGTTCTTATTTAAGATTCTGTTTCCTATTTGAAGCTAAGCTCTGTTATTTCCAAGCGTTTCCTGAAGGGTCTGAACATTTGGATGTCCAGGATCAGTGCGGTGCAGTGATGGGGGCCCTCTGACCAGGCCTGTGGGTGACAGTGACGGGTGGGACAGGCCACACCTCAGTCAGAACAGACACGGCTTCCCTGGGTGTGTGCCAGTCCCTGCAGGGACGTGGCCAAGTAGAGGTCAGAAGTGAGGAGACGGCCATGTACCCAGGAAGGAGTGCCTCGGCCACCAGGGAGGACCCAGGTTCTCAGGCCAGGACTGGAGAAGGGTGAGGGAGCCCAGCAGTGGGTCTGAGTTCATGCTGGGTTCAGCTGCACTCCCAGCATCAGGAGAAAGCCCCTGGCGTGCAGGACATCCTGCTGGCCCCAGGAGAAAGCGAGACTTGCGATGTCTCAGGTGGTGGAGGACAGCTGTGGAGGGCCTGAGCCCGGCCCCCTGTGACACTAGCAGGCACACGTACACGGGGAATGTGTTGTTTTCCCTTGTTGTATTTAGGAAACCCCCGTACAAGAAAACAGAGGAACGAGATTGCCCAGAAACGGAACATTTCTTTGGTGCTTTTTGACATGGGATCTGGTGTATATTCGTTTATATCTTTCATTTATGTTCTGTTTTTATATCCTGCCTCACTCCAAGAAGGACAGAAAGTCCCAGCACCCACAAAATAAAAGCAAACTAGTTGTATAAGAGCAGCATGGCTTTTTCTGGGGTTGAGAGCAGGGAGAGATTTCCCCAGGGTTCCTGTAAAGTGTCCATGTTTGTGGTGAGCCCAGTGTGGTGGGCTGTTAGGCACCCCTCGGGCAGGCGCGGGGCTCTAGGAGAAGAGCTAGCCCCTGAGGGCCCCAGAGACAGCAGGGGTCCCAGGCAGCCTTGGGCTCTGGTGGGAAGCAAGCACAGGGGCTTGGAGAGGGGCAGCCCTTCTCTGGGCAGGGGGGCGGCATGTAAGGTGCTGGTTTTTACCCATGGCATGGAGCTTACCCCAGGGTGGGAGACCCCTCATTGCCCGCTGGCCCTGGCCAACTCTCCCTGAACACAGCCTGGGCTCTGACTCACACACAGAGCAAAGGCCTGCAGTCCACAGAGGTCCCAGCCATGTGATCTGCACACGCCTAGTCCTGCCTGGCTGTCCCCAGCTAAGACAGAACGGACATGGCCCGCAATGCCGCCCAGTCGTCCTCCAGATGACCCTCTCTTATAGCAGAGCCCTCACATCCAGGGTTTCTCACATGGGACAGCCCAGCCCATCTGGGTGTCGCCAGATGCCCACCAAGCCCCGGTCCTACCCTGGCTGCTGCAGAGAAGGGCGGGCCCTGGGCCTGCAGGTCTTCACTGGGCAGTGAGGCCTGGACATCAAGAACACTTAGAGGCAGGTTGTGTGTGTTAAGTGAGGAATAATAGACAGTTCTGCCTTCAAATGGGAGGTGGATTTGCCACCCCTCCCTACCCACCCTCTGTGAAAGCCTTTAAAAGTAGCCATAATCACCTCCCTAAAATAAAAAAACGTAGCCCCAACCAACTGATTAATTTCAGGTTTGTTTGGACCAGTGAGTTTCAAAATGTTTAGCAGTAGAACCCTTTGTTTTTACTGATATATATACACATAGACAAATGTACGTGTCTGTGTGTCTACACACACACACACACGTACATATGTGTATATACATACACCCATACATATGTATACAAATATACATACACATATATATCTCTACAGCATAAAAAACAAGCTGAGCTGTTCTGGATGAAGGTGGGTAGGGAGGGGAACACACCTGCACCCATCCCCAGGTTCTCTTTCTTAGAAGAGTCTGGGGCCCCCAGGCTTCTGTTAGCACCGCTTGCCCTGAAGCACCAGGTCTGACCCAGGAGCCGACTGGCCCCCTACTGCACAGCTGGAACTCCCAAGGAGTCCAGGGCTGTGCTGCGCGCACGTCTGCAGGCCCTTTGGACCAGGCTGGTGCTGCATCCCAGCATCCAATTTCTCGTGGCTCTCCTGGAACAGACTGGGCTAGAGCCCATGCCTGTGCCCATTCTAGCTCACACATGCCATGTAGGATGGCAAATCTAAGTCTGCTTTTCTCCCTGTAAAATGGGGGAGATTCCCTTAAAGGGCTATTGTGAAGATCAGGGAAGACGACTGGGGAATGGGGTCAGTCCACACTAGGTGCTAGGACCCCATGCATTTTGTCATTCACTGAAAACTGATGTTTCTTTTCTCATCCAGAAATGAAATCTTTGGGGAAAGTCTCCAAGAGTGAGGTGGGGACTGTTCTCTCTCCCAATTAGTAAAATGTCTTTTATCTCAGAACATACTATTTAAATCTTCCAGAGATCCCACAGGTACAGAGTACTGGTTTTAGTCTGAAAACCTGAGTACGTATATTGGTGTGTTCCAAAGTCGCTGTGACACTTCCTGGATGTCCTCGGGGAAAGCCCTGCAGGTGCGGAGTAGAGAGCAGGGAAGGGGGACTCGGGCTGCACTCTGCCCCCAACTGGAGGCTGCCATTAATAAGTGCAGAGGAGCCGGAGGTGAATAAACCCACACCCAGGAGAATTGAAAAGAGATGGGCAGTTTTCTACCTAGCACGGTTTTTT
Organism: Trichechus manatus latirostris; assembly: GCF_000243295.1. Lineage (NCBI taxonomy): Eukaryota > Metazoa > Chordata > Mammalia > Sirenia > Trichechidae > Trichechus > Trichechus manatus. The sequence continues at coordinate 3,256,162 of NW_004444016.1, read as the reverse complement.
CCTCGCTGCTTATCTGAGGAGCCCTGAGCTCAGAATTCAGCTTCTTAAATGTGTGGTCTCATCCTGCTGATTTTGTTCCTTTTTCATCCAAATAACTTTCGGACTGTGGCATGTCCCACCAGTAACACTACCTCACAGGGGACATTTTCCTCCTTGGCATGCCCACTAATCTCTGTCGGGGAGGCACCCCCTCCTCCTCTGCCTTGCACCTTCTACCCCTGCCAACACCCTTTAAGAGCTCTGTGATCTAAAGCGGGACCACGGGAGTTTGGGCTTGGTGGCATTAAGGGTCTGCTTGTCTCTTCTCTCCCTCACCCAGAGTCTGAAGGAAGGCCTGACGGTGCAAGAGCGGTTAAAGCTCTTTGAATCCAGGGACTTGAAGAAGGACTAGCTGCCTCCCATCCCACCTGAACACCCCCCGAGCTCACAGCAGTCCAGCCGAGTGCTGCTCCCTGTCTGCATCTGACTTTATCACTGTTGTCGTTGCCATCACTGTTGTCTGGGGTACGGGTACATGAGGTGTGTTGCGGGTTGCTCACACCAGTCCCTGCCCGATGGTTCAGACTTCCCAGTGTCTTATCAAAGCTCTTTTCTTTGGTATTCAGAATTGAGTCAGTCAGTCAGCTAGGAGCCAGGCTTCTGCCTTGGTACCACTTCCTTGCTGTAACCACCACGCTATCAGTATTAAGGCCAACAGCCTGTCGATAAGCTAGCTCCGTCTCACGTGGGCACTGGGGCCGTGGGCCGTTGGTAGCTTCTGCTCTGCTGCACATGGCAGTGGTGTGGTGCTGGGTCCTTGGGAGCCAGGTGCTCCATGAGGTAGACTTCCTTGTGGTCACCCTCTGGGTCCAGCACAGCCGTCAGCACACTGGCCAGCCTGGGTCGCAGCACTGCAGCGCACTAGCCTACAGGGAGAAGCAGAGGAGGAAACACAGGCTTCCCTCTGGGGGACTGACATTTGGGAGGACAGTGTTTTGTATTTGTTCCACTAATGCAGCTTAGAACCACATCCCAGATAATTGGGGTAAACCTATCCACAACCTGAAAACTGTTAAAAGCAACCATTCCTAATTTTGTTTGTTTTTTATTAAATCTTGCACAAAATACCAAGTCCTCCTCTCCTTCCTTCCTCTGACTGTTTCTTTCTGGGTCATTAATAACCCTGGTATTTTCAAAACGACTTAGTGTTGACCTGCAGCCTAGTGTTTCAAACTGTGATTGCAAATAATGATGAGTTCCCCTTAGGGAATCATTCACAGGGAAAAGAGAATATTCATTTTACCCTTTCTGTAAAGAAACTGTCAAGTTGCTTTTGAAAAGGTTGAGAGAACCCATATATTAAGTCAAGAAGACAGTAGAGGGGATGTCTGTGTATCATGAAAATTGTCTACTAGTGTGTATTCATGCATCTTAACTATGGTTTAGTTCATCTGAGTGCAGTTGTTTACCTTGGAAAGCCCAGTTAAAACAACTCTGTACTAACAATTTTGCTTTTTCTAATTGGAACAAGATCTTTTAAACTTCCAGGAAGCATCCTACAGCCCTGTTTGTTAGGTTTCTGTGTGACCCCATGGAGACCCTGACTCCCACTAAGATGAGGAGCACAAGCACCTCCGGCCAGGTGGGCTGCTCAGGCAGGGCAGTGGTCACTGCTGTGGGGCAGTCAGCACTTCGCATTCATGCTCGCAGCAGACTTACTGTCTCTGTGGTACATGGAGAAGCCCTGGTGGCGCAGTGCTTAAGCACTCAGCTGCTAATCAGAAGGTTGGCAGTTCGAACCCACCAGCTGCTACACAGGAGAAAGATGTGGCAGTCTGCTTCCATAAAAATTACAGACTTGGAAACCCTGTGGGGCAGTTCTACTCTGTCCTATAGGGTCACTATGAGTCGGAATCAACTCAAGGGCAAACTTGGGTTTGTTTTGTTTTGTGGTACATGGATACTTTGGGGTAAAAATGCAAAAACAATCTTGCTCACTTTCTAGATTGTTACCTCGTTCACGCTCTTCTTGCTGGAGCATGTGAGCATTTCAAGGAGTCCTCACCTACACCCCTCACTCCTTGCTCCTATATTCCCATGTTTCTAAAAGCAGAAGAAAATTAGATCTCTTTTTAAGAATCTTCTCATCTGCAAATGGGCCAGGCCTTTTGTGTCACTGGGCACTAGACCATGCATCTCCTTGGGCAGGCCTGGGCCTGACGGTCAGTGGGCTTTGAGGGGACAGAAGTACCCTCACTGTTCCCCGGATGTCTGACTTGCTGGGGTGCTAAAGCCTCACTACGTGTGCCCTCACCCTCACCTCTGGGAACCTCAGGCCTCCCCGCAACCAGCAGCTTCTGCACCCACAGCCCCCCAAGGGGTTTCTGGGTGGTGCAGTGCTTAGACACAGGCTTCGCCTGCCTGAGGACTCCACACCCTTGGTGTTCTGAGTCATAGCTTTTATTCTTCTTCTCTTACCCCTTGAGGCTAGACCACAAGAATCCTGGCAAACCAATAGGCTGAGGGCAGCATTCTGGGAGTGGAAGGCAGGAAAAGCTTGGCACCTACACGCCCCTTGTCTGTCCATGAAGGCACCCCACCTTCCACTCTGGAATGACGGAACTCGTTCCCGCAAGCTGGTTGAGTTTGGAGCATCCCCAGGAAATGGAGTATTAATGCTGAGCCTCTCCTCTCTGAAAGGCTGCTCCTGGTCAGCCCCCCCACCAAAACACCCTCAGCCCACCCTGGAATCAGAGTGTCACTGATACCACTTCATCAAATAGCGAGCACTCAGTAGGGGAGAAGTGTCTTCTCCAGGGGGCATGAGCGGTGAGAGAGAGGAAAGACTGTTCACTCCAGCACCTGCATGCGTCCCGGAACACAGTATGTTCCTTGAGCGGTCCACCCCACACTGGGTTGCAGAGCTACCCTCTTGGTGTCGGTCCCCACGGGTCATCCAGTTTGCACCCTGTGTCCAGACTGTAGAGGAGAACGAGTAGAAACGGAGGCCCGCCTTGGTTTCTGGATAGTAGAGAAAGGTCCTTCTCAGGGGCTGAATCCTCCCTGCAGGGTGGTGGCATGGCCGTGACGTGGTCGTGTAAGTGACTGTGAACCACTGGCTCTGCACCCAGCCCAAAGCAAGCATAGGCAAGCCTTTCCCACCTCACAGGGGAAGGGAAACATTAGAATGGATAGAATCTTCTCGATTTTTAATTACTTTCCTGTAAATATTTATTACTGTGTTTGTAATCTGTACCGCTTCACCAAATAGCATTTGTAATCTGGCATGGGCACCTATAAGTAACCCATGCCAAATATATTAATGGAAAAACTAAATAGTTTACCTCTGTGTGACAGTTTTTGTGACTGATACACAAGTCACATTATGTGTGCATGTGCATGCTTGTGCATACACACACACAGAACAGTCATTTTCTGCTGGCAAAGTTATTTTATCAATATGTTGTGTGCTTGTGGTTTGAAAACCAGCATTCCCAATGACAGGTGGTCACAGCCCCTGGTGAGGTTTGGCATTCCCTGAGTGGGGGCTGGCAGACAGACAGGGTTTTGCCATTGGAAACAAGCCTGAGCCAGAAGGAGCCACCGTGCAGCCTGGAGCTGCCGGAGCAGCAGTGCACAGGCAGGTGGTGGAGGCAGGTTTGGGAGTGAGTGGCACAGCAAGCATGGGCTCCATCATCACGGTGAGGCCCCCCTCCAGGGACCCAGCAGGTGGAAAGGTGGGACAGGAGGCAGGAAGGGCCCTGCGGGGTCAGTTATGGGGAGACTCAGCAAGGGGCTGTCCACGCAGCAGCTGGCTGAGTCCCACCACTCACCATGGGCCCAACAGCTGTTTACCGGGGGTCTGGCTCAGACCTGACTCAGGAAGACGGGATTACAGTTTTTAAAAAACAAAATTGTTGCACCTCAGCGTATGCCTGAGAGGAATACTGACAGTAAGGCCAGTAAACAGAATTGGTAGCCTGACAAACATTTTTATAGAGATTTATTACTATTATTATACTACCGAGGTAGATAGAACACAAATCTTTGGCCACCTGGAAACAGCATGAGGATGGAACACTGTCCTTGTTATCACTAACACCTGGCTTGCATTTTAGTAACAATGTCCAGTGAGGCACATGTACAGTGGAAAGTCCCTAATGGGTCACAGCCGTGTGGCACACAACAGGACAGCCTACTGCCTGCTCTGGGGCTGAGTCCCGCCTCTGGGCCCCTCCTGGGCTACACACTGCATGGCCAGGCCAGGGCCTCCCAGCTCTCACCGATTGTCCCAGACCCTTAGAAAGGGTCTCTGGCCTTTTACCGCCTAGTAACTCCCCATGGTTCCCGACAGCCCCAGAGCTGGCATGCACAACCCAGGTCCCTTTCAGCCTACGCGCCTTTGAATACAGGCTGTGGCCCAGTTTCAGGGTGGAATTATGAGAAGGCTGCCTCTGTCCCCTACTCATTTGTGCCTATGTGTGCATAGCTAAGCCAACACCAGTTTTCTCACTGCCACTCTTTTATCCAATAATTACTCTTAAGTTCTAAGACAGTTGTTTTCCATGGAATTCAAAGACACTTTCATTTAGTGGGAAGAGACTGCAGTCCATCAAGATTTATTTTTCCTGACAATAATTTGCTCATCATTGTCCTAAAGCAGTTTAGAATTGAACACTTTATAAGGCATACACAAAAATGGAATTCACAGTGACCTCTTTATCACCAAGAAAAGGGAAAAAATTAAGTATTTTCAGAATTTTACAAAGGACAGGGAAGTGTATATTATACTTAAGCAAAATTAAAATTTTTAAAGAAAGGTTTGGCACTTTAATTAGAAACTTCTTTTCTCTGGAAACTTTTATCACTCAAAATATCTCAGACCCTAAAAATCCTGGACAATGTGCTATTCCACTATCATGTGAAATAGGAAGTGTTTGATAGGCATATTCTAGCTGTTGCTGTACTGTTGGTGTTAGCGCAGCCCACCCAAGATACAGTACACATAGAAGATGCTGTTCTGTTTTAGAAGCACACAGCCTGTCCTCTTCCTGGAAGCACCTGGGAAGAATGCTGTTGAGAACTAGTCTTATTTTCAGTTAAGGTGTATCTGCACACTGGTTTTTTCCTCCTTCACCTTCATAGGCTGTTCTACCGTCTCATTCTTTTTAAGAGAAATTACTAGACTGCTCAATAAAACACCCCTTTCCCAATCAGTGGACACAGAAATTGCCTGGGTTTGCCATAAACGTCACACCTTGAAGTTTACTGCTATACAAGTGAGCTTCTGTCCTCTGGCTTTTTTCCATGTCACCAAACCCTCACAAACTCAGCACACAATTGGGTTTTTGATCCTATAAAAGGTCAAGTTTGTCATTGTTTGCCATATGAAGTCACGGGGCATTTTTGTGACACGCTTTCCTCTCTCCACAGCAGGCTAAGTCAAGTCATTCCTCACACCAATCTTAAAAGATGATTGTGCAGTGTCTTACGTACAGTTCTGTGTATTTGTACCCATAGACACAAAGCATTTGGCAAGGTCACCATTTACACAGTTGAAAACAATAAGATCAGACTGAGGTGAGGTCTAGTAAAACCACTTGTTTTAGGTACTTTGCTAGGAGGATGTTACATAACTCCAACATGAAAAATAAACATTACCAATTTCTCCCAGGTTTGGTCTACTATGGAAAGATCCCTGCTTTATTCTTTTGCCCTTTTGAAGACAGTGAGTTTCAAGTATTGTTTTTAAATGTCATCCTTTTTCTGTAAAGGGAAGAAGTCTCCCTTCTCTTAACATCTCTTAATGATAAGGCTTTTACCTGAGTAAGGAAGTTAAAAGCCCAACACTAAACCCTCTATATCAAGCAAGTGGCTCTTTGTTTAAACACAACTTTGGTTCACTTCTCTAGGGGTTTGCTTCTTTGTGGTTCTTATACAGTACTTTGCACATACTTAAAGCTACTGCTCGCTCAACACAGCTTGCAATTTCTCTGTATTTAAAAGCAGCTTTGTTCACTTTCTTAAAAATAACCTGTATATAATTCAGAGCTAGCACTGTAAATATTACTCAGAAGTTACTGCAGGGATTTTTGTGACAAAGTTTGTGTGGATTTTTTTAAATCTTATAATACAGACAGACAGACATCCCTTTTGAAGGGAAGAACAGCCTTGGGTGCAGTGATAAACCTCACCAAGCATTCGGAGGGAATATTTTTAATGACTATTATATCTTTTTAAATGCTTTGGTCATTTAATAGATGGTTTTAAAGAATGTATACAGTACCTAACCCTACAGCCATGTAGTGTTTTTCACTGAATGAATTCTATAATAGTTCTTGGTAGAGCCATTCGGAGTCATTTAGTGAATTCAGGAAATGAAGAAAACTGACCAATACTTCACGCAGTACCTGTACACAGTCACTTCAGATTGTTGTGGGGAGACTTGGTTCGAGGCACAGGGCTGGACTCAGGGATCTAAGCATGTGACTGACAACATCCAGGACTGTACAGGCTGTGTGCAAGCACACTGAGCTTCCCCAGCTCCTCAGCTGTGTCCTGTAATACCACAGAGGTCACACAGCTTTTAACACGTGGTACGCTCTTTTACAAAATGAATCGATGTCAAATTGGTAACAAAACACTGAGTCATAAAATTTTTAAGAACTGGATAATCCACTACTGTGGGACAAAAAGGGAGGATGTTAACGTTTGACGTAGGTTAAATAAACTGTTGGTCTCAAACTGTGGCCACTGTGGTGGTGGACCCTTACCCAGACTGCAGTGTTAATTCACCCTAAGGGATGAACTTTTAAGACCAGATTGTCATCAGACACAGCCACACTGCTGCCTGTCCTACTGAATCTGCCCGTTTTCCCCCTGCAGAAGTGGTCTGATCACGTAGTTGAGCTTTATGTTATAGAAAGCTAGGAATAGACTATAAAGCACACTAAAGTCACTATTGTGTTATAGCACAAAACTTCAACTAAAATGGATTTAAAAGGATTGTAGGATTTACATTTTAATATTAATGACATACCTACTGACTTATTTTTAGGATTCAAAACCAGTAAGTGATAAGAATTACTTCATGTGGTTTCCCTAATATTTATAAAGGATAAAGTACCCAAGTAGCTCTTAAACAGTTATAATAATGATTTGTCTCATAAATATGCCCTTCTATCAGGGTGAATGTCTCAGTTCAGCCACTGAAGACAAAAACTTAACTATGCCCAAGTATTGGTGGAGCTGATGTATGAACAAAGTGAAAACTGTGGGTAATTTTCTCTGCTATAACAAGTTTGGAAATAATTCCCAGCAGTCACTTCTGCCACAGCTAATTATTTCAACAGTCTCATGATAAATATTCAAAGAACCAGTCTAGATACTTTAACTGGTATTTAATTTCTGTAGTAATGCTAAATGATAATGTTCACCAGACTCAAAATTATGTGCAGAAGGAAACGGAGGCCCGAAGGGACTGGGCAAAGCTGAGCAGGAAGGCTTTCGCACAAGGCTCCACCTCAGGCCTGAGAGCCGGCTAAGGGCACTGTGGCTGCAGGGTGGCCAGTTGGCCTTCAGTGTTCCCGAGGAGGGCCTCGAAGCAAAGCTGCTCTCTTTTGACAGTCCAAGTCTTGTATAGTTCAGTTTGAGGTTTTTTGGTTTGTTTGTTTTTTTTAACAGTTTCTGATCAACTGTTGTTCACTGCAATTGAAGTGTTAACTTTGTCAAAATATTTATTCCTTTGTGTGACATGCTAGATTCCTATGGATGTAGCTGATCATTTTTATTTTGTAAATATTACCTAACTTTACATGAACTATATCATAATAAACTATTTTTGCATCACCCTTTGCATGCTGTGTAATGAGGTTTTGTTTAATGGAGGGCGGGGCATATGCAAAATACACTTTTGGGTCACAGGTCATAAACTGGTAGCCTAGAAAATCAAAGTGGCTGGGTTTGTTTTTTAACTTTTATAAACTTTTTTTTGTTTTAAGGCTTTGGATTAGCTGTCAGCATTTTAAACTTAGGAGATTTCATGTAAAAATCTAGATTTTACATGTTCACACCCTTAGGTATGATGTAATACATTTCTGAGTAGTGGAAAGGTCTGGTAACACCAATGCTCAAATGATGTCAGGGCAGCAGCCCTCTTCAATGAGGAAACGTGGGCTCCAGTTCCATGAAGACCTCCTGCTCTCCGCCCCTGCCTGCAGCACCGCCTGTGGTGCTTTGGGCATCAGAGTTTGGGACCCTTTTGATAGATAAGTTTTAATAAGATCACTGCTGTTTTCCTGCTTTACCACAGTGGCTTTCAAACATTTGACTACAACCCAGAGTAATATTTTACATGCAGAATCTAGTTAAGGTACATTACCTCAGTTGAGCCAAAATGACAATATGAAATACTAATGACAGTGATGACTTCTTTAATGAAGGTACCATAAGCCACCCACATCTGTCCCAATTATTAATAGATCTATTTACATCAAAATTTTACATTTTGTTTAAAAAAGAAATGCACTTTATATCAGGGCCCACATACACACACACACCCCAAACCAAAATTTCACAAGATACTGTACCCTGACTATGATATACACTCTGATGTTTCTATTCTATTTCATTTTTTAAAATTCTGGTCATCACCCAGTAAATGAATTTAAAAACTGAATTCCCCCCAATATTGGCATCTCTACAATGAAATGTTTGTAAATGTCTGTGTGGGAATCCAACTTTTTCAGATAAACAGAAAAAAAGTTTGATTCAACTTCTGGAATTAAAAAACTTAGCAAAAATACAGGCGAGTACAAACATACAAAGTTATACCCTTTATATGTCTGTTTTAGTAGTTAAGGATGTTTCAATTATTTTTTTGTCCATTTTTTTAAAAATAAATTATTCTGGTCAGAAGTACACACCAAAGTTAATAGTTGTTGTTAGGTACCGTCTAGTCAGTTCTGACTCATGGTGACCCTATATACACAGAACGAAACACTGCCTGGTCCTGTGCCGTGCTCACGAGCGTTATTAACAATAACGTTATTAACAATATTGTTATGCTTGAGCCCATTGCTGCAGCCACTGTGTCAGTCCATCTTGTTGAGGGTCTTCCTCTTTTTCGCTGACCCTCTACTTTACCAAGCTTGATGTTGTTCTCCAGGGATTGATCCCCCCCAACAACATGTCCAAAGTATGTGAGACATAGCCTCGCCATCCTTGCTTCCAAGAAGCATTCTGGCTGCGCTTTTTCCAAGATAGATTTTTTCATTCTTTTGGTAGTACACGGTATAGTCAATATTCTCCAACACCACAATTTAAAGGCATCAATTCTTCGGTCTTCCTTATTCGTCATTCAGCTTTCATATGCATATGAGGTGACTGAAAACACCATGGCTTAGGTCAGGCGCACCTTAGTCTTCAAGGTGATATTTTTGCTTTTCAGCAATAGACACTGGCCTAATATAATGGCATTCTATAACTTGTAATGTCCACTATTTTTTAAGCTATATAAGTGAAACTTAAAAAATCACCTGGCATTTGACAAAATCCAGCACCCTTTTATAATAAGAAAAAAAAAAATCAACAAATTAGGAATAGGAAGGGACTTCCTCAACCTGATAAGGAGCCCTCCTCTTACCTACCGGCCCACTGCCAGCCTAGGTTCGCCCTGTCCCCACCCAATGGCTCCAGCTGTACCATTTTTTTCCTTTTTCCCCCTCTCCTTTTCTTTCTCCCTCCCACCTAGCCTGTACCTCACCTCTACCTCTTCCTGCCAGGCCACACCACCTTGACTAGAGAGACACCACCCCTATGTGAGCCCAGGTCCACCCCACCAGCTTCTGGCACGCCATTTTTTCCCCTTTCGTCCTTTCCTTCCTCCCTCCTACCTAGCCCCATATGCCACCTCTACCCCTCCTTGCCAGGCCCACCACAGTAGAGCTACCAGCCCACCACCAGCCCAATCCCCCCACCCCACATGCCAGCTCCTGCTGTACCATTTAATTTTTTCCCTTCTTTCTCCCTCTGACCTAGCCCGATACCCCACCTCTGTTCCTTCCCACTGGGCCACGCTGCACCACCTTGGCTAGAAAGGCACAAGCCCACTGCCATCTCTGGTCCACCCCTCCCCCCAATCAACAGCTCCACTGCACCATTTTTTTTCCCCTTATACTTTTTCTTTCTCCCTCCCACCTAGCCATGTATGGCACCACTACGCTTTCCTGCCAAGCCTCGCTGCACCACTGCAAGTAGAGAGCTACTGGCCCACCACTGCTCCAGGTCCCACCTGCCCCTTCCCACCAGCCCCCGCTGCACAATTTTTTATTTTTATTTCTTTGCCTCCCACCTAGCCCCATAAGCCAACTCCACACCTTCCCGCTGGGAATGCTGCACCCCAACGGCTAGAGAGCCACCAGCCTGCCACTTTCTACCTCCTACTTAGTTTCATATGCCACCTGCCTCTCCTTCCTGCTGGCCCCCAGGTACATCCTGCCCCCACCCACCAACTACAACCTTCATTTTTTTTCTATCTCTTTTCTTTGTTCTGTCCACCTCATCCTGTACCCCGCCTTTCCCACCAGCCCTCCCCATGCCAACCACGGCTACAGCATCCCCAGCTCAGGCCCACCGCCACACTGGGCCTGCAATGCCCCTCCCCTCCTACCACTCCACCAGCTGCTGAACGGAGGGAAACGAAACCATACTACTCCCTGTTTGACACCCCCACCTATCTGGCAAGGGACTGTGAATGCTTCCACATCACTGGACCAACATCAGGAGGCAGACAGCACCCACCCAGTCTGCCCTAATCCATTTCACCAAACCAGTGTACAGCAAACAGGGCACATCCTGCCTGCAGCTGCCCTGCCCACCCAGACAAGGTTGTGAGAGGTATCATGCCCACAGATGAGCAAGAAACAAAGCACACCTGGCCCATCTGCCCTGACATCAAAACAATAAGCAGCAGGACCAAAAAAATGAACATACAATTAATAAAGGAAATAGTACCTTAATGTCTGGGAGACAGCAAAAAAAAAATTAAAATATATAAAAAAAGCAAGACAAGATGGTTCCAGCAAATGATAAAAATAAAGAATCAGATGACCTTCCAGTAGAAGAAAAGGCAGTGGAACTACCTGGTATGGAATTCAAAATACTAATATTTAGTGCTCTCCAAAAGATTAGGAAAGAGATCGAGTTCAAAAAAAACAGACAAAACCAACAAAAACATAGCCAAAATCAAGGAAAACACAGACAAAGCAATAGAATACTTCAGGAAAATAATACAAGAACAAAACTTCAAAATAAATAATTAGAAATCATACGAAAACAGCAACTAGAAATCCAGAAGATAAACAACAAAATTTCATAAGTGGACAAATCAAAAGAAGGTTTTAGGAGCAAATTTGAAACAACAGAAGACAGAATCAGCAAGATTGAAGACAAATCCATGGATGCCACTTTGAGGAAAAATCAGAGAAAAGAATGAAGAATTATATGGGACACAATCAGGAGAAAAATTTGCATGTGATCAGAGTTCTAGAACGGGGAAGAAAATGGAAAACACAGAGAAGACTGTTGAAGATTTGCTGGCAGAAAATTTCCCAAATATCACGACAGATGAAAAGCTGACCATCCAAGAAGCTCAACAAACCCTACATAGTATAGACCCCAAAAGAAAATCACCAAGACATGTCATAATCACACTTGCCAAAACCAAAGACAAAAGAATCCTTAGAGCAGCTCAGGGAAAACGAAAAGTCACTTACAAAGGGGAAACAGTAAGACTGAGCTCTGATTACCTGGCAGAAACTAACAGGCAAGAAAGCAAAGGATGACATATATAAAACCTTGAAAGAAAAAAACTGCCAACCAGGAATAATATATCCTGCAAAACTCTCTCTCTCGTATACAATGGCAAAATTTGGACATTTCCAGATAAACAAAAATTAAGGGAATTTGTAAAAACCAAATCAAACTTACAAGTAATATTAAAGGGAGTCCTTCAGTTAGAGAACCAACAACATCAGGACACAGGACACAAGACAGCATCAGCCAGATACCAACTCAGGTAAAGAACTTTCAATAAAAATAAAAAAGCTATAAGACTTAAAACAAGTAAACAGAGACATTGATCTGTAAATGACAACAACGTCAAAACAATAAAAGGGGGAATAAACAGTGTAGGTAGAGAACTTTCAAATAGAGAGAAAGTCAAGTAATGAAAGACTGGTTCAAACTTAGGAAGATGAGGGTAAATTTCAAGGTAACCATGAAGAAAGTTAACAAACCTACTCATCAGAATAAAAAAGAAAAAAAAATCATAAAGTCTTAGTAAACACAAAATCTATAATAATGAAAGAATTGAAGAGAAAATCCACAAACAAAAGGAACTCAGCAAGGAAAGTAAAAAGAACAAAGAAAATGTCAGCACCGCAAAAAAAGGCATAAAATTTGACAGTAATACACTCATACCTATCAACAATCACACTGAATATAAACAGCTTACATGCACCTGTAAAGAGACAGTGACAATGGATAAAGCACGACCCATCAATATACTGTCTATGAGAGACACACCTTAGACACAAAGACAAAAATATATTAAAAATCAAACAATGGAAAAAATATATCAAGCAAACAGCAAAAAAGGGCAGAAGTGGCAATACTAATCTCAGATAAAATAGACTTTAAGGCAAAATCAACTATAAAAGACAAGGAAGGACATTTATAATGATTAAAGGGACAATCCACCAAGAAGACATAACCTTAATTAATATGTACCCACTTAACAACAGGGCTCCAAAATACATAAACTCTTAACAGCACTGAAAGGAGAAAGAGACTGTTCCACAATAATAG
>NW_004444016.1:3241280-3242914 GCF_000243295.1 Trichechus manatus latirostris | reverse complement strand
AGGGAGGGAGAGATGGTTCAGACCCAGCAAGGAATTGCCAGACCTGACCTGGCAGGAGCCGCAGCCCTTCAGCCCGGATCAGCTCAGGTTGTGCAGTGAGGTGGGCAAACAGCGGTACTTGGGAGGCGTTTTCCACATCAGGAGAGATGCAGAAGCAGACAGTCTACTCAGCCACCCAGAACCAGTGAAAAGCAGCACTCAAGCAGCTAAAGATAAGTACTTGCGTGTGGCCTACCATGGGAATTAAAAAAAAAAACACGCCATTTGGGAAAAACCTCTCTCCCCTTTACCTCCCCCTTCCCCGCTCTGCACCGGGTCCCAGCAGGCGTCAGTGATTGATGAGTCCCCTGGGCCGGAAGTAGGTCCCTTAAGTCACCCTGAGCCATTCTGCCAGCCTTGGAGAGGGAACAAATTAACAAACAGGGAAAAAAATAAGCTACCGGCTCCCCTAAGCCAGGAACTCAGGGTTAGCACACCATCTCTACCTAGGCACAGGCATAAGGGATCTGCAGACTCTGAATGCCTTTCACCCCTGCATAGACTTGTGTGGGCCCATTTCAACAGTGTAAGCCCTCACTACCACAGTATAACAGGGTATATACCTGAAGTCTAATTTCAACTGTTTCAGCTGTGAACTGACTGGTTTGTGACGTTTGACACTGCTCTGCCCATTAAGCAGGCTCCTTACCTGCCTGCATCAGGAGCTTCAGCACTGGTGGCTCCACCCATGCCACCTAGGCACCTGCAATGGGGGTCCAAGAATAAGTGGTGCCACCCAGTCCTTACAGCCAACAGCAGAGGGTGCTCATAGTCCAGCTGCAAAACTCGCCTACCTACTCACTCTAGGAAATAGGGACATGCTTTCCTTTCAGGCACTCAGGGGCAGCCGTCAGCCCCCTGCCTTGCTCAACGTGTGACACCCTACTGCAGCCAGATACCTGTGCCTACATAAATCACCCATGCCTCTCTAGGACTGTAGGTGAGAGCCTGCACTACACACATGGTGACCAACTACCTGGATGCCTGAGCTGACTACATACGAGAAAATTTAATGGACTCTGGGGCTCACATAGTAACAGATCTAACTACCTGGTGACAGGATGTTAGAACTTCAAAGGTGCCAGTAATCAAACTAGTGCACATGAGCAGCCTATTTACGCATATCAAAACAAAACAAAACAAAAAGCTAGGACACAGTAAGCAAATATAAAATTAAAAAATTATAATAACTTATTGATGGCTCAGAGACAACAGTCAATATCAAATCACATAAAGAGGCAGACCATGATGGCTTCAGCAAGTTCCCAAAACAAAGAATCAATAAATTTTCTGTAGGAAGAGAATTTCTTGGAAATACCAGAGGCAGAATGCAAAAGATTAATATATAGAACTCTTCAAGAAATAAGGAAGGAAATTCATCAAAACGCAGATAAAGCCAAAGAACACACAGACAAAGCACTAGCGGAACTTAAAAAGCTTATTCAAGAGCATAATGACAAATTTAACAGGCTGCAAGAATCCACAGAGAAACAGCAATCAGAAATCCAGAAGATTAACAATAAAACTTCAGAATTAGATAACTCAATAGAAAGTCACAGGAGCAGAATTGAGGCAGTAGAAGTCAGAATTAGTGA
>NW_004444016.1:3238654-3240678 GCF_000243295.1 Trichechus manatus latirostris | reverse complement strand
CAAGACTAGAACACAGGACAGAGCAACCAGATATCGACTCAGATAGGGAAGTCACGAAAATAAATCAAAGCTAAAACACTGAAAATGGCAAAACAGAGATATCAATATGTAAAAGATGACAACATTAAAACAAAAAAGAGGGAATTAAAAAATGTAGGCATAGATTTTTCATATGGAGACGAAGTCAAGGCAATATAAAGACATAAAAGACTGGTTTAAACTTAGAAAAACAGGGTAAATATTAAGGTAACTACGAAGGAAACTAACAATCCTACACACGAAAATAAAAAACCAGAAATACATAAAGGCTCAGCAAATACAAAATCAACAGTGAAAAAATACATGTTAAAAAAAGACTTACCACAGTAAATTAAATGGAACAAAGAAAATGTCAGCAACACAAAAAGACATGAAAATGACAGCATTAAACTCATACCTATCAATAATTACGCTGAATATAAATGGACTAAATGCACCTATAAAGAGACAGAGAGTGGCAGATTGGATAAAAAAACATGATCCGTCCATACACTGCCTACAAGACACAAACCTTAGACTTAAAGACACAAACAAACTAAAACTCAAAGGATGGAAAAAAATGTATCAAGTAAACATTCAAAAAAGAGAAGGAGTGGCAATACTAATCTCTGACAAAATAGACTTTAAAGTAAAATCCACCACAAAGGATAAGGAAGGACACTATATAATGATTAAAGGATCAGTACACCAGGAGGACATAACTATAATAAATATGACAGGGATCCAAAATACATAAAATAAACTCTAACAACACTGGAATGAGAGATAGATAGCTCCACAATAACTGTGGAGACTTCAACACTCCATTATCAGTGAAGGACAGAACATCCAGAAAGAGACTCAATAAAGACACGGAAGAGCTGAATGCTACAATCAACCAACTTGATCTCATGGATATATACCGAACACTACACCCAACAGCAGCTAAGTTTAGTTTCTTTTCCAATGCACATGGAACATTCTCCAGAACAGACCACATACTAGGCCATAAAGCAAGCCTTAACAGAATCCAAAGCAGAAAAAATATTACAAAGCATCTTTTCTAACCATAAAGCCATAAAAGTAGAAATTAATAACAGAAAAAACAGGGAATAAAATTGAACACATGGAAATTGAAAAACACCTTGCTCAAAAACTACTGAGTAACAGAAGAACTTAACAGTGGAATAAAGAAATTCATAGAATCAAACGAGAATGAAAACACATCATACCAGAACTTTTGGGACACAGAAAAAGCAGTGGTCAGAGGTCAGTTTATAGCAATAAATACACATATACAAAAAGAAAAGGCCAAAATCAAACATTAACCCAACAACTGGAATTAGTAGAAAGAGAGCAGCAAAAGAAACACTTGGACACCAAAAGAAAGAAATTAGAGCAGAATTAAATGAAATAGAGAATAGAAAAAGAATTTAAAAAGTTAACAAGACCAAAAGCTGGTTCTTTAAA
Source organism: Trichechus manatus latirostris (assembly GCF_000243295.1). NCBI lineage: Eukaryota > Metazoa > Chordata > Mammalia > Sirenia > Trichechidae > Trichechus > Trichechus manatus. The sequence goes on along the minus strand of NW_004444016.1, from coordinate 3,239,190 downwards.
AAGAACAACAAAATCGATAAACTATTGGCCAAGCTGACAAAACAGGAGAGTAAGCAAATAATCCCTATAAGAAATGAGATGAGTGATATCACAACAGACCCAACTGAAATTAAAAGAAACATAACAGAATACTATGAAAAATTGTACTTCAACAAATTTGAAAACCTAGAGGAAATGGACAAATTTCTAGAAACATACTACCTAACTAAACTAACACAAGCTGAGATAAAACAACTAAATACAACTATAACAAAAGAAGAGATTGAAAATGTAATTAAAAAACTCTCAACAAAAAAAAGCCCTGGCCCAGACAGTTTCACTGGAGAATTATACCAAACTTGCAGAGAAGAGTTAACACCACTACTACTAAAGGTATTTCAGAGCATAGGAAAGGATGGAATACTACCAAACTTATTCTATGAGGCCAGCATAACCCTGATACCAAAACAAGGTAAAGACACCACAAAAAAAGAAAATTACAGACCAATATACCTCATGAACACAGATGCAAAAATCCTCAACAAAATTCTAGCCAA
>NW_004444016.1:3221089-3229057 GCF_000243295.1 Trichechus manatus latirostris | reverse complement strand
GTGATCTCTGGCATCTTTTCTATCACCAAGGCCATATTTTCCAACTACTGATCCTTCTTTGTTTCCAACTTTCCCATTTCAATCACCAGTAATTATCAATGCATCTTGATTGCATGTTTGATCAATTTCAGACTGCAGAAGTTGCTGAAAATCTTCTTCATCTTTGGCCTTAGTGGTTGGTGCGTAAAGTTGAATAATAGTTGTATTAACTGGTCTTCCTTGTAGGCGCATGTATGTTATCACTGACAGCACTGGTTGGACTTCAGGACAGATCGTGAAATATTCTTTTTCACGATGAACATGATGCCATTCCTCTTCAATTTGTCATTCCCGGAATAGCAGACCAAATGAATGATTCAAAATGGCCAATACTAGTCCATTTTAGCTCACTAATGCCTAGGAGGATGTTTATGTGTTCCCTCTCATTTTTGATGACCTCCTATTTTCCTAGATTCATACTTTGTACATTCCACGTTCCAATTATTAATGGATGTTTGCAGCTATTTCTTCTCATTTTGAACGAAGGTCTCGAAAGCTTGAGTCCATCCACATCATTAAGGTCAACTCTAGTTTGAGGAGGCAGCTCTTCCCCAGTCGTACTTTGAATGTCTTCCAACCTATATCCGACAATGTTCCACTGCTATTCAAAACATTCTCACTGGCCAATTTTTTCAGAAGTAGTCTGCCATGTCCTTCCTCCTAGTCTGGCTTAGCCTGGAAGCTCCTCTGAAACGTGTCCACTGAGGATGACCCTACTGGTATTTGACATACCAGTGGTAAAGCTTCCAGTATCACAGCAACACGCAAGCCACCAGAGTAAGACAAACTGACAAACACATGGTAGTGGAATTACCATATGACCCAACAATTACACTCCTAGGTATTTACACTCCAAAATATTGAAAGTAGGAACTCAAATAGATGCTTGTACACCAAGGTTTATTGCAGCATTAATCACAGTAGTCAACAAGTGGGAACAAACCAAGTGTCCATTAACAGATGAACGAATAAACAAAATGCAGTACATACATACAGTGGGACATTGCTCAGCCATAAAGAGAAATGAAGCTCTGATACACACAACAACATGAATAAACCTTGAAAACATTAAGTGAAATACATCAGACACAAAAGGACAAATATCTTATGATTCCATTTCTATGAAATAGACAAATGCATAGAGACCAAAGTATATTAGTGGTTATCAGGGGCTGAGGAGAGGGGGTAATAGAGAGTTATTAAGGGGTATTGAGGATCTGTTTTGAGGAGCCCTGGTGGCACAGTGGTTAAAATGCTCGGCTGCTCACCAAAAGGTCAGCGATTCAAACCCACCAGACGCTCCGAGGGAGAAAAATGTGGCAGTCTGCTTCTGTAAAGATTTACAGCCTTGGACACACTATGGGGCAGTTCTACCCTGTCCTATAGGGTGACTATGAGTCAGAACCAACTCAACAGCAGTGGGCTTTTCTGGAGGTTCTGTTTGGGATAATGAGAAACTTTTGGAAATAGTGGTGAATGTTGCACATTGTGAATGTAATTAGTCACTGAATTGTACACTTAAAATAGTTAAAATGGCAAATTTTATATTGTTATGTGATGCAATAAATATATACGTATACATACATCCACAATAAAGTTTTAAAAAGAATCAACTCAATAGAACCAATGTGGTACTCTAAAATACAATGTAGTTGCATCGGTTCATTCAAACATTCTTGGTACATTCAGTAGTTGTGGGCAGACAGTAAGGCCATGCAGGCAAAGTGGCTGCTTTCCCATCATGAGTCTCACTTCCCACCATCTTCGTTGTACTAACTGCACACCCTAGGGAGGCAGTTCCCTTGGTGACTTTCATCCTGCTCTATCATTAATCAGAAGATGCAGGTCTGTAGAATTAATCTTATAGCTAGAGGGAAAGGAATGTTCTGACACTACCCAACTGAGAGCAGGGAACCACAAGATGGTTATGCACTCTGATCACAGGACGGCCATGCCGTGCGCACCTCACCCCAGTCACAGGATGGCTGTGTCGTGTGTGCCTGAACAAAATCGCCTTCCCAGTCACGGGACGGCCGTGCCATGTGCGCCTCAACAAAGGTGCCTTCTCCTTCCCCTCTTCTGCCTTTTGCCATGCACTCCAGCACATATACCTCTTCAGTCTAGGGTCTATAAGCCCAAGGCCACTGGCCCCCTTGTCCTTCACCTATAACACAATGAGGGGCATGCACAGAAGAGGCCTCTTTGTCATCTCACCCAGGGACAAGGACCTAACAGGAGACTGGTCTGAGAAGACTCTTGCCCTGTCCTCTTTGTCCTGATTGCTGTGTAAGTACTAAAGCTCGTGCTCACACCACTGGGTAATGTCATTACTTCACTAGATTTCACAGCCCCTCATGAGCTTGCTTTCATTTTTCATCCTCAGCGAATTGCAGGCCATATGCTGCTACCATGATAACTTTTTAATTACCAAGTCTTCCAAAGTTTAATATATTTTAAATGATAGTACAATTAATCATGCCAATGTTTAATTAATTATGCATGATACCAGGTTTGTTTTTAAGTTGTATTACTGCCCCATAGTTAAAATGACAAACTGAACGAAAACCACAAAGCTGCCAATAAGAGTATCTGTGGGTAGCGGAAAAAGCGGGGGAGGGGGGTAAGTTGGGAGATATCCTTTCTTCCCATGAAGTAACAGTAAGCCTACTTGGGGAATTTATTATATTTAAGTTTCTTAAGAAGGAGACACGAGACAATCTTGCTGACAAAGAGGGAAGTTTCAAATCTCACACACACACACACACACACACACACACACACACACACACACACACGACAACCAAGTCCCCAGGCTTCTTCCATTCCATGCCAAAAGACACTGCCCCAGGGAGCCACTGCTCCTACCTAGCATCACTTGCCTCAGACATGTTAGGACCGAAGAGACCCAGCATCCTGGGGTGTCTACAAGTTACCACTGCTCCTGACAGAGCTGGTTATGTGGGCTCAAGCGTCTTCTCAACCAACCAAAGATGAACTGCCTGCTTCATTTTCTCTTCTAGACTTTGATGCCTGGCTCTTTGCAGACACTTATACTTCAGCCCCTTGGCTCCATTTCTTTACGCCACTCCCGCCGCTGAGTTAAGCATAGCTTAAGCATCATTTTAAGACTGATCATCAAACAATTTGTGAACACCTAGTCTAACGGAGAAAAAATAGCGACTACTTTTGAGATAGATGTTAGTACTGTATTTATTCAGCCCCATGTAAGTTTCATTTATTTTCAGAAGGTTAACTGTTATCTGAAACTTTTTTGCTAGATTCAATTTCCCACTGATTCTAAGTTTTTTAATTTAATTAATTTACCGACAAAGTAAGTTCTGTAATTCATGAAATATATTGTTAGACAGCTTGGCTACAAAATTACTGTATATGCGTACAATTACTAACAACTATGTTCTACCATGTAAATGTATGTTATGAACTTTAACAAGATTTGTACCTGAGGACTACACCTCTGTGCAGGGTGTGCTACTTCACATGGATGCTGATGGAAAATGTGACCACAGTGAGGTAGACACCCTCCTGATGAGTGTATGCTCTCACAGACTACAATGGTCCGTGCTCACAGACACACAGGTATAGGGCAGAAACTGCCTGCCATCAGGGTTCTGAAATGAGAAGCTATACTTCAACAACAAATCACTGACAAAGACATTTTATTACTTACAGGTCCTGGGGGGAACACAGCACACCTGAAGGCCACACGTGAAGGTTCGTGGGCAGATTGGGAGCGAGAAATGGTAGATCTGGGACACAGCCTTGACTAGGGCCTGAGGGTAGGGTACACAGAGTTTCGTGGGCTAAGCTTTCACTGGGTCACTTGAAGGTGGCTGGCAGGCACAGGGGTTGGCTGAGCATGGGTCACGGTCTCGGTGGGGGTAAAAAAAAGAAACCAGCAAGGGCTTGAGGGTCTACTGTTTGTTGTCTAGGCCAACAAGAGGGCAGATCAGCTCGTGTCAGGGTGACTTGTAAACATCCAGACATTGTTTGTGCAGGCCTCTAAGTTGACCAAACTTAGGCCATCAACAAAATAGAGTCGAACAAACTTATGACAAAGCCAACCTGCTTTCTGAAAGAGAAAGGGGTGCACTTATAACTGAGAACCAGGAACCGCAAGTAACACTGGGTCCCACTGGGGGAGTGAGTTGCACTCGATCACAGATTGTGATCAGATATAAGGAAAAGTGGCTGGAAAACACAGCTCTATTTTGTAGGTGTAGAAATAGCACCAAAGGACACTTGGACATTTTAAAAATCTTTTATTCTAGGAGGTACTCAAATAACACCTTAAAAAAAGTCTGAGTCCTCTTTGCAAGGTTTTTAACTTAGCCAACAGTTTCTAAATAGCTATATATTTCCTCCCCTCCAAAAAAAAGTTTTATTTATTTAATAAAGGGTAGCCACTATTTGAATGGCTCACCAATGGGCTAAGGTAAAGGTACATAGCATAAACATTACAGAACAAGAACACATCTTTTCAAATAAGTCAGAAGTTCAAGATAACATTGTTTCATTACTCAGGACACAGTCTATAACTTCTCCCATTTTCTTCTCAGTACATAAACTGTTGGAGTACACAGACTCAGATGAAAGAACACATTTAGTATAAAACCTTTTTTTTTTTTGTGATTTCCAATCCATGTAGGATACTTTACAGCTCCAATTAAATAAGAAAAATTAACTTCAAGTTTACTTGCCTAAAACTGTAACTTAAAAGGGGGAAAACACATCACATAGGTGCTAATGTTGGTGTGAGGTGGGGGAAGGCAGAGCCCACAGACGTGTCAAACAGACTTCAGGATAGTTCACATGGACTACACAGAGACAAATACAACAAGATGTTAAAATAATTCAACCAGATGCTATTCAAGCTATCTATGTGTCAGATACACATAGTGAAAAAGTAACCTGGGACATTTCTACAAATGGATTTAAGATTCATGTTCTTCAAAATACCTGTAATGCAAAAACCGTCAAGAACCTTTGTGAAAACTGCTGGTGGGCCATGCCAGGCACCTAATAGCACACCACTCCGTTAACTGAGCTCCACCGCACCCAAGAGGTGCATAGCCCCAAGCTGGGAATAGAAACAGACAGACATATAAGGCACCAGCAGCCTCAAACTGTTTTCCTGCTCCTCAGATTTATTCCTCCAAAACAGTCCATAATGCATGATTACTCACACTGAGCCAAAATAGTGAATTAGCTAGTCTGCAGGTGTCCAAGTTAGGTCACTTCCAAACACACAACAAAATTACTCTGGATGTGAGAATGATAAAAAAAAAAAATTAAGAGCATAACATGTGGAAACAGAAAGCAGCTTCAGGCTGCCTGCATTTCTTACTGACAGACCACAATAATTTACCGAGTGACAACAGAAGGTGCACTTCCGAGGATGAACATTTTCATGTATGTTTGCTTTAAAGAGTAATTAGGCAAGGAAACCCTCCTAAGAGTGTGACCTTCTGTTGTAGTTGCAACCGATGCTAAGACAGATGAGTGTGCCGTGGTCTGGAGGGACTAACACACCCACCATGTGAGTACACACCCACGTGTCACACTCCCTTGCACTGGCTCTTCCTCCCCTTTCTTCCTCCTGGCCTCCTCTTCCTTCTTCCCTCTTGTAACTCAGACTTACCAATAAGCAACCAAGGATCTGGTGACACCAGGGATGAAGAGACTGTCAGCCTCTAACCAGTCCCAGGAACATTCTTGTTTTTAAAGGGTTTGGCTCCACAAGAAGACGAAAATGCTGGTCCAAAGGGTGAAGAAGGAAACACTTTCAGGGAAATAACAAAAGGGCCGAACTGGATGAAAATCAGCAGCAGATGTTCTACAATCAGAAAAAAGAATCCTACATTTTCAACCCTACCGTGTCCATTAAAGCAGCAGCAGAAACAGAAACCCTCCATTCCTAAACCAAGACACCAGGCAAGATTCTTGACAGCACACTTGATAAAAAGTTGTCGCTCTGTTTATTCTGGGTGGAGAAAAACAAAGAACAAAGCAAAAAGGCTCCGTCCAAATGGCTCAGCAGGCTAGCACAATGACCTTTTTCTCTTGTTTCACTCATAAGCCACTACAACAACTGACTCGATGTAACAGCAGTCTCCCTTTCCTTTTAAACCTCAAACATTCTGTAATTCAGTTTAAGACTTTAATGAACAAGGATCTAGTATAAATGATTTTTTTCTGATGGGCTCCTTCTCCCATTCCAAGGGGCAGAGCCCATGCTGGAGCTGTCCCCACACTTGGGTGGCTCTACAGGGGATGCTGGCTCAGACCCTTCTCTGCAGGTACCAGAAGCACCCAGCATTGAAACAACTTGCCCTGCTTACTCTGAAGGCAGAGTTTAGAGCACGGCTTCATTGAGTTTTCTTTTCTTGTGGGAAAAAGGTATACTTTGCAGGGTTAAACTCTTCCCAAATACGCTCAAATTCTTCCAGAAAAAGCTTCACATACTCCTCATCCTCCATAATCAGAACGTTCTCTCTGTTGTTCTGGATGGCTTGGGTGGTCCAGTTGAGTGAGCCAGTGATCAGCACCTTCTTGTCCACGATTGCAAACTTGTGGTGCATGTAGCCCAAGTCTTGATCGTGCCGAACCTGAATACCTGCAAAAATGGCAAATGGACCTGTCACTGCTGCCTGGGACAGAGATGATCTCAGTCAAATACCCGTGCTCCTCCTCACCTGCTGACCAGTTTCTAGCAGCTATGAATTGTGCCATCTGTTTCCAATTTGGCAGGCAAAGGAAGAAAGCCACGCTTGACAGGGAAGCAGTGGTTGAGTTGCAGGGCTCAGATGGTGACCAGTCCTGCAGGCCAGGTCACAGGCGGGACTGCCAGGAGCGGGGGAAGATCGAAGAGGGCTTCAGCCTGGGCACGGGCACAGACAATGGCCTGTGCAACGTGAAAGGCAAGCACACCCAGGAGAAGTCGTCTTCTTGTAGGAGCAGCCCTGAGGGGGATGACAGACGGGAGACCCCAGCAGACATCTGTTCCTCAGCCTCACAGATTTTCCCCTTCTTAACATCACCCAATTTCCTTTGAGATACAGCCCACCCACACCTCTGAAGTCCATACCAGTCAGCCCCTTCCATCCAGAGGTCCTGGGTCCCAGCTGTATATTTCATCTTGTCCCAGCAAAAAAAAAGTGCAGGGCTTCCGTGCTATGACACTCTCCCTTTTCCAGGGGACCAAAGGGGCCCCCTCGTAAGCCTCATGTCCTCATACTACTAAGGCTGCAGCTGCTGCCCCCTGTTGTTACCCCAAGCCACGCCTACGCAGGGGGGCAGGCAGGGCGAGCCAGTCCGGTGAAGCCCAAGCGAGGCAGTAAAACAAGCCTCACCTGAGCTTGACAGATGAGTTAAGATGATAGTTTACTGCACGTTTTATCTGTAATCATCTGCTGTGTGATGGCTTGTCTCTCTCCCACTGTTTAAAAGCTCCTCTAGGCAGGGACCTAGGCTATGTTGCTCACTACGCTTTCAGCACCTAGAATAATTCCCAGCTCAGAAGTGTGATTTAAAAGGACAGTTTCAAGCAGGCTTCATTGGAACAGGGTTGTCAGATTTTGCAAATAAAAGTACAGGATGCCAGTGGTGAAGTCACTTCTGAGGTTCACCATTCAGCCAGGGACTGGAGAGCCCCATAAAACAAAACGGGACTAGTGAGGCATAGCAGTCCAGGGACAAGGACTAGAAGGCAGAAGAGGATAGGAAAGCTGGTGATAGGGAACCCAAGGTTGAGTAAGGACAGTGTTGACACGTAGTGGGGTTGTTAACCACTGTCATAGGGCAACATGTGTACTGTTTAATGAGAAACTATTTTGTTCTGTAAACCTTCATCTAAAGTGAGAATAGCAGCACAACTGGAAGAACATAATCGATGTCACTGAATTGTGCGTG
>NW_004444016.1:3218581-3220908 GCF_000243295.1 Trichechus manatus latirostris | reverse complement strand
CCTGAAGTACAATTAAAAAAAAAAGAAAAAAAAAAGTGCAGGATGCCCCCAACCTAAATGTGAATTTCAGATAAACAGCAAAGACTTTTTAGTGTCTAAGTTTGTCTCATGCAATATCTGGGACACACTTACACAAAAAAATTCTTTGTTGTTTTGCCTAAAATTCAAATTTAACTAGGCAACTTGTATTTTATCTAACGCTACCTTGGAAAGTAGTGACTTATTTATCACAGGTGAACCCAGCACCTCTTCTCCTCATACCCAATAACCAATCCACTGGCAAATCTTGTTAGCTCTACCTTCAAAATATCTTAAATTCGACTACTTCTCCCCATCTCCAATGCCACCCCTCAACACAGGGCCCTTCCACAGCCTCTGTGCTTCCATCCTGGCCCTGTACCCCATCCCTGACTCCCGCCCTCTCCACAGCACTGAGAGCTCTGTGAGACTATGATTCCCTACGCAGCCCACCACCTATGTAAGCCAGCCTGCAGGCCTCTGCCCCCGACCTCGGCCCCTCTGCTTCCTCCACCTTTGGACACAGTGGGCTTCTGTTCTTCACATTCACTCAGTCCTGACTTGGGCTTTGTACCCGCTGTGCCCTCCAACAAAAAGGCTCTTCCTCTAGTATCGTCGCCCCTCCCCCACAATGCCATCCCCCTACTTTACTGTCTCCGTGACCCCTCTCACCACCCTGGATTAGACACTCCTGGCTCAGCTGGCTCCCATGGAACTGTCTTGCTCACTCTGGATTCCCAGCTCCAAGAGCTGCTCCTGGCGCACAAACATACCGCCTCAAGTTCAAGCAGACTATCTGAGGTGCCACAAGGGGAAAACCAGCCTCAGAGGCCCTTTAAGATTCTTTCTAACCCTGAGATTCTGACTCTCTCAAAGCAAACAGCTAAAATACACCTGTCTACGGTCCTCCATTAAAACAACAGACAGATTTAGCACAATTCCTACCAAGCCAGTCTGAGTGAGTAGTCCTCAACATCTGAACCACATCTGTGCCAGCAGCGTCAGCTGCACAGTGTGCTCTGCGAGACTGAAAGTGCCCTCCCCTCAGATTCTTTGGTGACACAGACAACCAAGCGCGGTCCCAAGAAGCCTACTCCACTTTCTGGGTCACCAAGGGCCTACAGTGGCACACTCTAAGAGCAACAGTGGAGCCACTGCAACCAGGCAGTTCTCAAGGGTTTAGAATGGTTTTCAGTCCCCGTGGCTACCAGAATTACCAGCTTGAATGTATGCCCAGGCAACAATGACTTTCCTGGGCCTGACATGAGCAGTACACGGCCTAGACCTTGTAGTGCAGGGAACAGACTGCACGCTGCACCACGAAAAACACCAGCTGACACACTGGGGTGAAAGAGCATGAAATACAGAATTCACAGGTAGTGTAAAACTGAATTTAAATGGCCTTCAAAACTATTCACACTTCCTGTTTCATTCCATCTCCCACCCAGGGAGAGAGGCTGGTGGGCCTGGCTCTGTCGTCCCCATCTTGCAGCTGGAGAAATAGTTAAGAGACTGCTAATCAACTGGACATTTAGTTCCAGTCTTTAGTGTGCTATTTTTCTCCATCAGCCGTTCAGTGCTGGAACTGACGGGGAATCTTTACCACCCAGCTTACCTGCTGACAGGAGCAGTCAGTGAGCAACTCCCGGCTCTCAGGACCACTTGCCGGTGGGCAGGAATATAGGTTTGTTTTTAAACTCTGCCCTCCACTTCCACAGTTCTATCACGCTAAGCCATCTCTGTTTCAGGCTGAAATGGTCACGCTGGGCTCCCCGCCCACCTCACCCAGGCACACACGATCTGCATGCCTGCCAAGGCCATGCCGGGAATCCCAGGGTCTGACTGCTGCCCAGGGTGCCGGCCACCTGCTCCGGCGGGATTCCAGCACTTTGGCGGCCAGGAGCTGGGAACACGCAGCCTGCTCACTTCCTGGGTCACCCTCAGATACGGGACAGAAATTCCTCTGCCAGGACTCTCACCCGTGTTGGGGCTGCGGGCCCTGGCACAGCGCCGCCCACGGGGCTGGATCCCTCTGGATGGCTCCATGTTCACAAACTGGAACTATTCGACGTCGCAAGGCCCAGAGGATGGGTCTGCGCAGTCTCAACCGTCCGCGCCCCCACGCTGGACATCCAGCCTACCTGCCTTGCGAAGCAGACCGATCTGCGAGCCGTTGAGCGCCATGTAGTCGCAGTCAGTGACGACCCGCACGCGCACGCCGCGCTGGTGCAGCAGCTGCACGGCACGGCCCAGCTGTGGGCTGGAGAAGGCAAAAAGGCAGAGCTCGAGACTGGCGCGGGCCGCCAGCA
>NW_004444016.1:3215570-3218363 GCF_000243295.1 Trichechus manatus latirostris | reverse complement strand
CCCGGCCCACAGCCAGCGCAGCACCGGGAGCAGCGCCTCCATGGCCAGCGCGAGCCCCACGGCCGCCGCGGCCGCTACCTGCCAGCGCAACGGCCCCATGTTGCCTCCCCTGTCAGCCCTTTCGGCCAGCTCCAAGCCGCGTGCGCGCCCCACTGCGCCTGCGCCCTGAGCCACCGCGTGCGCTCTAGGCCTCTGCTTGACCACGTGCGCGCCACGGACCCTGAGCAATCAGGGCCACGGACAACGCCGGCCCGTCATTCCTGTGGGGCTACCCGCTCAGATCCGCCTCGCCGGTTCTGGGGAGGCCGGTGAGGCAAGGCCGGGAGAGCGTCTTGAAGCCCAGTTTGTGGGCGCTGAGAAATGTCAGATCATCAAATCTTAGGTAGAGTAACGATTTGAACCACGTGCTGGAAGCAGCGGTGTGATGACGTCGGGTGCCAGGTGCAGCGTTAGCCCCTGTGTCTCCCATATAACCTAATGCAGCTCAAGTTTGAAGATGCCGATACTGCTTTAAGTCTAAGCAGAGTGCGGAGCAGAATCATAGTCCTGTCTTAGCAACCACCAGGGTCAGTGTATAGATTGGGAAGGGCTTTTAATTTTTCACAATGAGTTAAAGGAGAGCGACAAAAGGGTTAGAAAAAAACAATGGCCTGTTTCTTTTTCCTGAATTCTGGTCAGGAATTTGCAGGGCTAACTAAAGTTTCTCTATAGTGCTTAAGTTAAATGACGGCTTTTGTACAATCTCCTTCTAATAAGCCGATGGCCTCCATGACTTCTGTTAAAAGCAATAGATGGTGGAGAAGAAGGAGCTGGCCTAAATAATTTTGGAAAATGTGTTTTATTGATTTTTCTAAATTGTGCTTTAGGTGAACGTTTACACAGCAAATTAGTTTGTCATTAAACAATTAATGACATGTCTAACGGACGTGTCAACACTCTCCCTTTCTCAACCTTGGGTTCCCCATTTCCATTCCTCCAGCTTCCCTGTCTCCTCCTGCCTTCTCATCCTTGCCCCTGGGCTGGTGTGCCCATTTAGTCTCATATACCTGGTTGAGCTACATGTATTACTGTTTCTTTTATGGGCCTGTCTAATATGTGGCTAAAGGGTGAACCTCACGAGTGACTTGAGTACTAAGTTAAAAAGGTTTCCAGGGGTCCATACTCTTAGGGTTTCTCCAGTCTCTGTCACACCAGTTAGTCTGGTCTTTTTTTTGTGAGTTAGAATTTTGTTCTACATGTTTCTCCAGCTCTGTCCAGGACCCTCTATTGCGATCCCTGTCAGAGCAGTTGGTGGTTGTAGCCTGGCATCATCTAGTTGTGCTGGACTCAGTCTGGTGGAGGCTGTGGTAGTTGTGGTCCATTAGTCCTTTGGACCAGTCTTTCCCTTGTGTCTTTGGTTTTCTTTATTCTCCTTTGCTCCAGATGAGGTGGGATCAGTAAGAGTACCTTAGATGGCCACTCACAAGCTTTTAAAACCCCAAACACTACTCACCAAAGTAGGATGTAGAACATTTTCTCTATAAACTGTGTTAGGCCAGTTTAGCTAGATGTCCCCCAAGACCATGGTCGCCACCCCTCAGCCCAGTAACTCGATCCGTATGGGAGTTTGCATGTGTCTTCAAAGCTTCTATGACTTTGCCTTGGCCAAGTTATACTGGCTTACCCAGTATTGTGTACTGTCTTACCCTCCACCAAAGTTACCAATTAACCAAAGTTACCACTTATCTTTTGTTGGTGTTTTTGCCTCCCCACCCCTACCCTCCCTCATGACCAACAAAGATTATTTCTTGTGGTAAACCTTTTCATGAGTTTTTATAAAAGTAGTCTCATACAGTATTTGTCCTTTTGTAATTGACTTATTTCACTCAGCATAATGCCCTCCAGATTCATCCATGTTGTGAGATATTTCGAAGATTCATCATTGTTCTTTATCACTGCATAGTATTCCATTGTGTGTATGTACCATAGTTTGTTTAACCATTCATCTGTTGATGGACACTTACGTTGTTTCCACCTTTTTGCCATTGTGAATGATGCTGTAGTGAACATGGGCGTGCATACGTCTATTCGTGTGATGGCTCTTATTTCTCTAGGATCTATTCCTAGAAGTGGGATTGCTGGATCGTATGGTATTTCTATTTCTACCTTTTTAAGGAAGCGCCATATTGTTTTCCAAAATGGTTATACCATTTTGCATTCCCACCAGCAGTGCATAAGAGTTCCAATCTCTGTGAAGCCTCTCCAACATTTGTTGTTTTCTCTTTTCAGATTCGTGCCAGTAATGTTGGGGTGAGATGGTATGTCATTGTAGTTTTGATTTGCATTTCTCTAATGGCTACTGATCGTGAGCAATTCCTCATGTGTCTGTTAGCCACCTGAATGTCTTCTTTGGTAAAGTGTCTTCTGTTCATATCCTTTGCTCATTTTTTTAATTGGATTATTTGTCTTTTTGTTGTAGAGGTGTTGGATTTTCCTAGAGCTTTTAGAGATTAGATCTTTGTCAGATATGTCATAGCCAAATTTTTTTTCCCAGTCTGTAAGCTCTCTTTTTACTGTTTTGGCAAAGTCTTTTGATGAGCATAAGTATGTAATTTTTAGAAGATCTCAGTTATCTAGCTTGCCTTCTGGTATTTGTGTATTGTTAGCTATGGTTTGTGTCTTCTTTATGCCATGTATTAGGGCCTCTAGCATTGACCGTATTTTTTCTTCCATGATTTTATAGTTTCTGGTTTTATATTTAGGTCTTTGATCCATTTTGAATTAGTTTTTGTGTATGGTTTGCAGGAAGGGTCC
>NW_004444016.1:3211401-3213524 GCF_000243295.1 Trichechus manatus latirostris | reverse complement strand
CATTTTGTTCCTGTATTATTCTCCTGAATTCTTCCATTGCTTTATCTGTGTTTTCCCTGATTTCATCTGTATTTTCCATGATTTTGTGTATTTTTTCTTAGTTTTGTATGTGTTTTCCTTCATCTCTTCCCTAATCTCTTGGAGACCTGAATATTAGACTTCTGAATTCCCTGTCAGTTCCAGTGCCTTTTCTTCTACCAGAAGGTCATCTGGTGTTTTATTTTGGTCGCTTACTGGAGCCATCCTATCCTTTATTTTATATGTTTTGATATTGTCTGATGTCTCCGAGAGATTCAGGAATTATTTTCTTTGTTTATTGATTGCATGTTTGTTTGTTTCATCCTGCTTTTTTGTTTTATTTTGTTATGTCTGGGCTGGCATGCTGGGCATGTTTTGTTGCTTGCTTGTCTGTGGGCATGATACTTCTCACTACCTTGTCCAGGTGAGCAGTACCAGTCACTCAACTATGGTGCAGGAGGGCAGGTCCATCAGGGAAGGAGGGGCAGGGATGGGTCATTTGTGGCATGAGCTGCGGCCAATGGGGCATGGCTATGAGGCAGCACAGTGCAGGGTCCAGTGGTCTGGGGGTTGGTGCCGGTGCTGCTCAGGGGCATGGTGCTCAGTGCATGGTGCAGACAGGCAGGAAGGAAAGGAGAGGATGTGATGTGTGGAGCTAAGTGGAAGAGAGAAAGAAAACAAAAAGAAGCAAGAGAACATGAAAAAAATAAGCAAATAAAAAGGTGTAGTGCGAGTCAGCAGGTGGGAGTGGGGCAGACCCAGGGAAGCCAAATGCCAGTGGCTGTCTAGCTGAGCAGTGCAGCTCAGTCTATCGAGAAGAGGCAGGAGTGGCGCACAGGGCTAGGTGGCAGGAGAAAGGAAGGGAAGGAAGAGCGGAAGAAGAAACAAACAAAAACAACAAAAAAGCAAAACAAAAAATGATGCTGAGGGAACCGGCCATTGGGGGTGGGGTGGAACCAGGGTGGTGGTGAGTTGTGTCTCTCTCACCGGGCAGTGTGGCACAGCCCTTCAGGAAGGGGCACAGGCAGCACAGAGCCTAGGTGGGATGGAGAAGAAAAAGGGAGAAAGTGAAAGATAAAGAAAAGTAAAAAATATGGCACTAAGGAGGCCAGCAAGTGGGAGCAGGGCAGACCTGGGGAGGCCATGTGCCAGTGGCTATCTAGCTGAGCGGTGCAGCATGGCCCGTCAAGAAGGGGCAGGAGTGGCGCACAGGGCTAGGTGGCAGGAGAAAGGAAGGGAAGGAAGAGCGGAAGAAGAAACAAAAACAACAAAAAAGCAAAACAAAAAATGATGCTGAGGGAACTGGCCATTGTGGGTGGGGGTGGAACGGGGTGGCAGTGAGCTGGTGTCTTGCTTGCCAGGCAGCTTGGCACAGCCCATCAAGAAGGGGTGAAGGCAGCACAGGGCCTAGGTGGGAGGGAGAAGGAAAAAGGAGAAAGGAAAAGATAAATATGGTACTGAGGGAGCCGACCTGTTGGGGAGGCCGTGTGCCAGTGGCTTTCTAGCCAAGCAGTGCAGCACTGCTCGTTGAGAATGGGTGGGGGACAGTGCACAGGGCTAAGTGGGCAGGAGAAAGGAAAGGAAGGAAGGGAGAGCGAGAGAAGCAACAAACGTGGCGAGGTGAGCAGGAGGAAGGAAAGGAAAAAAGAAGAAACAAAAACAAAAAGAAAATATGGTGCTAAGTGGGGTGCAGAACTCAAATTCTAGTAAAAAGACCAGACTTAATGGTCTGACTGAGACTGGAGGAACCCCAGAAAGCATGGCCCACAGAATCTCTGTCAACCAAGAACTGAAACAATTTCCAGGGCCAACTCTTCAGACAAAGACTAGACTAGACTATGGGACATAAAGCGATACTCATGAAGAGTGTGCTTTTTAGATGAAGTAGATATGAGACTAAATGGGCAGCTCCTGTCTGGAAATGAGATGAGAAGGCAGAGAGGGTCAGGAGCTGTTGAATGGACATGGGAAATCAGAGGTGGAAAGGAGGAGTGTGCTGTCACAGTATAGGAGAGCAATTAGGGTCACATAACAATGTGTGTATAAATTTTTGTATGAGAGAGTAACTTGAATTGTAAACTTTCACTTAAAGTACAATTTATATA
>NW_004444016.1:3208510-3211068 GCF_000243295.1 Trichechus manatus latirostris | reverse complement strand
CAGGAAGGGGGTGGGATGGCACACAGGACTAGGTGGGCAGGAGATAGGAAAGGAAAGAGAGAGAAGAAACAAAAACAAATGAATAAGCAAAAAGAAAAAAAAAAAAAACACGGCACTGGGGGAACTGGCTGTTTGGGGCATGGCAGACCTGGGGCAGCAGTGGGCCAGTATCTCTCCGGCCGAGTGATCATAGCCTGTTGGAAAGCATCGGAGGCAGAGTAACAAGGCAGGAGGGTTGGGGTGGGAAAGTGTGTATCCCTGGTTACCAGATGGTCTGTCTTCTGTTGGAAGCTCCATAAAGTTACCATCTCATACTCCCTGTCCAGGGTCCTTGATGGCTGTGGTCGAAGATGGCAAATCCGTGCCATGTTAGCTGGCAGGAGACCTCCACTCCATAGCTCTCCTCATTCTCTGTCAGTTTCTTCTTCCATTCGGTGCTTGATCAAGTTCCTTATCCCTTCATTTGATGCTTCGGTTTCCAGGATAGATGTTTGTATCTGTTTTACTTAGTTTTTCGGGTCTTTGCTGCAGAGGGGTGGCATGGTCCTTCTGTCTATAGTGCCATGTTGGTTCTGCCTTGGAAAATGTGTTTTAATTGGAAACTGTAAGGCTAAGGCTAAAAAGATAAAAGGCACTATATGTAAATACTCCACTATAGTTGGTAAAGGTGCAGTGGTTAAACCAATCAACTGCTGACCAAAAGGTGAGCAGTTTGAAACCACCAGCCACTCTGTGGGAGAAAGATGTGGCAGTCTGCCTCCATAGAGATTTACAGCCCTAGAAACCCTGTGGGGTCACTATAAGTCAAGATCAACTTGATGGCAGAAGGTATAGTTGGTAAAGTTGTCTCCCACAGGGGTACTGGCTAACAATTCTGACACTGCTTTACATGTAAACTGGAGTTAAACAAGTAAATGGAAGGTGGGAGCCAGGGTTCTCACTGTTGGAAAGTTACAGATAAGCAAGGGGGAAGTCTAGAATGAACCCGGTGGTACTGAATTAGAGTAAGAGAGATTAGTATGAATTAATGTTTAGCTTCAGACATATATACAAAAATATAATATAGTTAGATCGGACAAATATATTACCTACCTCTTGGAGGGCCTAGAAGCAAAGACACCCCAGTAGCAATGAGCACACCCACTGCCCACATCTTGATTTCTAATTCCATTCTCTAATAAAGGGAATGAAAGTTCCTTGAAGAAATGACTGATTCTACTGCTGGGGCAGGGAATATACAAGATGAGTCTGAGGCATCTTGTAGTATCAGTAAAGAAGTGCTCAAAAATAAAAGGATGTGGACATGTCAAAGGGACACTAAAGACAACCTGAAAGAACCTCCAGTAGCCAAAACTGGAACAATTCCAGTAACAAAATAATGTAGTATTGGATTATAACTTCAGTATAAAATAAATATCCATGAGTCCATACTGATATAAATGACTGAGTAAATGAGAGAGAAGGCACAACTATTCCTTACAGAAGAGTCATGAAAAACGAGGGACTTAGAAACTGTCACAGACCAGAGGAGACTGGGGAAATATGACAAGTCAATGCAATGTGGTATCCTGATATTAGTGGGAAACTGGTGAAATCCAAATAAACTCTAGGGTTAATTAATACTAATCTACCAATGTCAGTTTCTAAGTTTTGACACTTGTAGTATGTAAGATGCTAACTGTGAAAGAAGCTGGGAGGAGGCAGGGCCAAGATGGTGGAGTAGTCAGATGCTTCCGGTGGACCCTCTTACAACAAAGACCAGAAAAAAACAAGTGATTCAGTTATATATGGCAATCTGGGAGCCTTGAACATCAAAGGCAGAGTTGAGGAACTGGACTGAGTGTCAGGAGGAGGGAGAGACAGTTTGGAAGCAGTGAGAAGTTGCCAGACCTGACCTGGCGAGAGCCTGAGACCTTCAGGCCTGATCAGCTCGGGGGTGAGAGTGAGGCAGGCAAGCAGGCATGTTTGGGAGGCGCGTTTCCACACCGGGATAGACCCAGCTGCTGAGAGTCTACGCGGCCCCCCAGGAGAAGTGAGAAGCAGCCCTTAATCTGGCGAAAGATAAGTAATTGCATACGGCTTACCTCATGGATCAGAAACACCCCTCTTAGGGAAGAACGGCTCTCCTATTTACCTCCCCACTCCCTGCTCTCCTCTGGGTCCTGGACAGGGTTCAGCAATTGCCACGTCCCCTGGGCCAGAAGTAGGATCCATCACATGCCCGGAGCCATTCTCCCTGCCTTGGAGAGTGAACAAATGAACAAACGGGAAAAAATAAACTGCCAGCTCCCCTAAACCAGGAACACAGGGTAGGCACACTTCCTTCGGCTAGGCACTGGCTTAAGGGATCCATGGACTTTGAGTGCCTTTCCCCCTGCAGAGACTTGTGTGGGCCCATCTCAAGAGCGTAGGCCCTGATTACTGCAGTAAAACAGGATATATACCAGAACCCTAACTTCATCCATTTCAGCTGTGAAGTGGCAGGTTCTTGACATTTGACACCGGTCTGCCCATTAAGCAGGGTCTTCACCTACCCACATCAGGGACCTGAGCGCTGG
>NW_004444016.1:3194343-3200055 GCF_000243295.1 Trichechus manatus latirostris | reverse complement strand
GCCCCATAAAACAAAATGGGACTAATGAGGCACAGCAGTCCAGGGACAAGGACTAGAAGGCAGGAGGGGACAGGAAAGCTGGTGATAGGGAACCCAATATTGAGAAGGGACAGTGTTGACATGTCGTGGGGTTGTTAACCATTGTCATAAGGCAATATGTGTACTGTTTAATGAGAAAATATTTGCTCTGTAAACCTTCATCTAAAGTACAAAAAAAAATTATATGAGATCAAATTGACAACAGCAACTCCAAAGGTTTGATAGAAAGCCTAGGGGGCAGTGAGTTGAAGATAATGTGATGGAATAATTTGGAAAAGGATAGTGAGAATAGTCGCACAACTGGAAGAATGTAATCGATGTCACTGAATTGTACATGTAGAAATTTTTGAAATGGTGTATCTTTGGCTATGTTTATTTTCACCAAAAAAAAAAAAGAAAGATCCTCCAAGGTCGAGAAGGGAGAGTGTTGACATGTCATGGGGTTGTTAACCAATGTCATAAAACAATATGTGTACTGGCTGTTTAATGAGAAACTATTCTGTAAACCTTCATCTAAAGTACAATAAAAAATATTTTTAAAAGAAGGCCAGGCTTACTGGCCTGACAGATACTGGATAAACCCCGAGAGTATGGCCCCTGGACACCCTTTTAGTTCAGTAATGAAGTCACTCCCGAGGTTCACCCTTCAGCCAAAGATTAGACAGCCCCATAAAAGAAAATGAGACTAAAGGTGCATGACAGCCCAGGGACAAGGACTAGAAGGCAGGAGGGAACAGGAAGGCTGGTAATATGGAACCCAAGGTCGAGAAGGGAGACTGTTAACATGTTGTAAGGTTGTTAACCAATGTCATAAAACAATATGGGTACTAACTGTTTAATAAGAAACTAGTTCTGTAAAGCATCTAAAGTACAATATAAAAAAAATGAAGATGATAGTAAGAAGGTTACACAACTGGAAGAGTGCAATCTATGCCACTAAATTATACATGTAGGAGATGTTGAATTGGTGTATGTTTTATTGTGTGTATTTTCTCACCACAATAAAAAAAAAAAAGCCTTAAAAAAAAGTGAAATAAAAACATTCTCAGATTAAAAACTGAGAAAATTTGTTGACAGCAGATCTATCGTACAAGAAATACCAAAGGAAGTCTTCAGGCTAAAAGAAAAGTATACCAGATGATAACTCAAAACCACAAGAATAAATGAAGAGAACTAAAAATGGCAAGTATGTGCATAAATGTAAAAAATTGTTTATGTGTGTGTTATATTTTCTTCTCTTAATTTCTTTAAAGTATATAAAAACATTTAAACAGTTACAACACTATTGTTGGGTTAACATATATATATGTGATATATATGATAATAGCACAAAGGAGGGGAGAAAATGGAACTATATTAAAGTTGCTATATTTTCCAGAATTAAGTCAGCATTACTCTTAAATAGATTGTGATAAATTAAACATGCATATTGTGAATCCTGGAACAACCACTAAAAACACTTTTAAAAAATAGGTTTAAGAAATCAGAAGTTGAAATGGTGCACCGAAACTTATTTGTTCAACAGAAAAGAAGTCAGTAAAGGAGGAACAGAGGAATAAAAAGACGTGAGACATAGAAATCAAAAAGCAAAATGGCAGCTGTAAATCCAATTACAATGAAACGTGAGAGCCAGAACTCAATGAAACTGCTTTGTTTTTCCAAGTCTTACAAGTTTTCCACCATGAAAGCGTCCAGTCTTACCACTTTCCTATCATTCTCTATTAGTGGAAAAAATTTGAGTTTTCCTTCTCTGACAGGTGTCCGCCTTACACAGGTTCCATGTTCATGGATTGGAACACTTAATATTGTTAAGATGTCAATACTATCCAAAGCAATCTATAGAGTTAATACAATCCGAATCAAAATTCCAACAGCCATATTTACAGAAATAGAAAAACCAATCCTCAACTTTATATGGAATGGCAAGAGGCACCAAATAGCTAAAACAAGTTGAAAGAGAAGAACAAAGTAGGAGGACTCACACTTCTTGATTTTAAAATATACTATATGGCTACGGTAGTCAAAACAACCTGGTACTTGTACAAAAATAGACACATAGACAAATAGAACAGGATTGATGGTCCAGAAATAAACTCACACATCTATGCTCAACTGATTTTTGACAAGGGTGCTAAATCCATTCAATGGGGAAAGAAGAGTCTCTTCAATAAATGGTGCTGGAAAAATCAGAGTTCCACATGCAGAAGAATGAAGCAGGACTCAAGCCTCACACCATACACAAAAACAAATTCAAAATGGATTAAGGACCTAAATGTGCAAACCAATACTATGAAATTCATAGAAGAAGCAGAGGCAACACTTTCAGGCCTGGCTTTCAACAATGGGTCATCTGTTAGAATAACAAAAGCACAAACAGCAAAAGACAAATAAATGGGACCTCATAAAAACTAAAAACTTTTGTTCTTCAAAAACCAAACCCATTGCTGACAAGTCAATTCTGACTCATAGCAATCCTATAGGACAGAGTAGAACTGCCCCATGAAGTTTCTAAGGAGCAACTGTGTTACTGGGTGGAAACCCCAGGTTCTTGCTCGGCATGACTCGTATTGGCCAATAAACAAGAGACTGAGGTGGGAGAAGAGGAAAGGCATGTTTATTTTGTTGCTCAAGGAAAAGGAGTCAGAGCTGCTGCTGCCAAGACTGTTCCCTGAAGGTGAGGAGAAAAGTTACTTTTAAGGGGTTTACAAGTAGAGAGTTCATACGAGTTACGTCAGTAACATTCTTAATCATATTACACAGGCGCAATGGAGTTTACATATAACTTCCAAGCAACAGCGGGATTTAAATGCAAAGCTGTGGGGCGGGGGAGGAAGCCCAGCAAAGTAAACAGGATTTTTAATGCAACACTGTGCAGTAGGAAGCCAAGCAAAGAAAACAAGAGTTTTAATGCAACACTCTGGGGGCTCTGTCTCAGCTGGTGAATTCAAACTGCTGACCTCTTGGTTAACAGCCGAGCTCTTAACCACTGTGCCACCAAGGCTCTTGTTCATCAAAAGACTTTACCAAAAAAGTGAAAAGCTACCGACTGGGAGAATATCTTCAGAAATCATATATCCGACAAGAATCTAATAACCAAAATATATATAAACTTTGACACTTAACAAAAGACAAATAACCCAACCATAAAATGGGCAAAGGACTTGAATAGACATTTCACCAAAGAGACCACCAAACACATGAAAAGATGTTCAGCATCATTAGCCATTAGAGAGCTGCAAATCAAAACCACAATGAGATACTGCTTTACTCCCACTAGGATGACTAAGGTTAAAAAAAAAAAAAAAAAACAGAAAATAACAAATACTAGTGAGGATGTGGGGAAATTGGAACACTTACACATTGCTGAAGGAGCCCTGGAGCTGCAATGGTTAAAGCACTTGGCTGCTAATCAAAAGCTCAGAGGTTCAAAACCACCAACCACTCTTCAGGAGAAAAATGTGACAATCTGCTTCCATAAAGATTTACAGCCTTGTTCTGCATCCCACTTTGGTGAGTGGCTTCTGGGGTATTAAAAGCTAGCAAGCAGCCATCTAAGATGCATCAATTGGTCTCAACCCATCTAAAGCAAAGGAGAATGAATAACACCAAAGACACAAGGAAAGTATTAGGCCAAGAGACAGAAAGGGCCACATAAACCAGAGATTTCATCAGCCTGAGACCAGAAGAACTAGATGGTGCCCAGCTACCACCAATGACAACCCCGACAGGGCACAGAACAGAGAGTTCCTGAAAGAGCAGGAGAAAAGTAGGGTGCAGAACTCAAAATCTAATAAAAATACCAGACTTAATGGTCTGACTGAGATTGGAGGGACCCCAGAAGACATGGCCCCCAGACTATCTGTTAGCCCAAAACTAAAACATTCCCGAGGCCAACTTTTCAAAGATTAGACTGGACTATGGGACATAAAATGATACTTGTGAAGAGTGTTCTTCTTAGTTCAGTAGATACATGAGACTAAATGGGCAGCTCCTGTCCAGAGACGAGATGAGAAGGCAGAGAGCATCAGGAGCTGGTTGAATGGACAGGGGAAATCTGAGGTGGAAAGGAGGAGTGTGCTGTCACAGTATAGGGAGAGCAACTAGGGTCACATAACAATGTATGTATAAGTTTTTGTATAAGAGACTAACTTGAATTGTAAACTTTCACTTAAAGTGCAATAAATTAAAAAAAAAAAAAGATTTACAGCCTTGGAAACCCTATGGGGCAGTTCTACTGTGTTCTATAGTGTCACTATGAGTCAGAATCAACTTGATGGCAATGAGTTTTTTTACCCATTGCTGGTAGGAACGCAAAATAGTACAATCACTGTGGAAAAACAGTGTGGCAGTTTCTCAAAAAATTAAAAATACAACTGCCATATGACCCAGCAATTCTACTCCTAGGTATATTCCCAAAAGACTTGAAAGCAGAGACTCAAACAGAGACTTGTACACCAATGTCCATTGCAGCACTATTCACAATAGCAAAAGGTGGAAACAACCTAAATGTCCATCAACAGATGAATGGATAAATGAAATGTGGTATATATACAATGGAATACTATTCAGCCAGTAGAAGAAATTTAAAGTCTTCATACATGCTATAATATAGATGGAGCTGAAAGACATTATGAGTGAAATAAGTCCAATCACAAAAGAACAAATATCGTGTGACCTCACTTACATAAAAAGACAAAAACAGGCAAAAGTATAAAGAACAACATTTATTAGTGGTTACCAGGTGCAGGAGGGAGGAGGGAAGGGGATATTTAAGGTGAGGGATATATTGCATTAAAGGTAGTGTTGTACAGGTGATTATTGTAATTGCTGTCAATAAGTTGTATACTTGTAAAAAGTTGGACTGGCGAAAGTTGTATGATAGATATATTTATAACAACAACCAAAAAAAAAAAAACAACAAATGAACAAACAAAGAGCACCTGCTGAGGCTACTAATGTACAACCAAACACCTCATGGGATTTGGTTCCTTGGTTTGGAGGTTTAGAGTCATTGTTTCATGGGCCATCCCAGTTCATTGGCCTAATAACCTGTTTAGTGCCTCTGTTCTACCTCCTAGTTCAGGGTCTTAAAAGCTTGCAAGACTTCCCTGGCAACTTGGCACTCTAGGCAGAAGTACCACGCTGTCCCTCCACAGCAAAGATCCAAAAAACTAAGCCAAACAGAGAAAATAGCAATCCTGAAACCCTAAGCATCAAATAAAGAGATAAAGAACTCAGCCATGCACCAAATGGAATAAGAAACTGACAGAGAACAGAGAGCGATGAAAGATACATTCACAGGTGCCCTATCAGCTAACACAGCACAGATCCACCATCGTGGACCCCATCACAAACCAGTGAAAAGGGGGTATGAGAAAGCAGCTTCAGGGAGCTTCCAGCAGGAGACAGAACAACTGGTAAATATCAATATACGCTTTCCCACCCGCAATGTTTCTTCACCCAGACTCAGCCTCCTCTGCTTCCCAGGGACACAGTATCTCGGCCGGGAAGCACCGGCTGCTTGGATTCCACCTGCCTGCACTGGCCGACTCCCTGACTGTTATTTGTTGGCTGCTGGTGTTGCTTTTTTCCACTTCTATTGGTTTCTTCCTTACCTCTCACCAGCTCGCCCTCCTTTCTCTCAAATACCTGGCTCCGTGCGCCATCTTTGCT
>NW_004444016.1:3183018-3190341 GCF_000243295.1 Trichechus manatus latirostris | reverse complement strand
GGAAATTTCTCAACATAATAAAGGGCATCTATGCAAAACTAACAGCCAACATCATTATTAACGGAGGGAGGCTGAAAGCATTCCCCTTGAGAACAGGAACAAAACAAGAATGCCCTTTATCACCACTCCTATTGAACATTGTGCTGGAAATTCTAGCTAGAGCAATAAGGCAAGAAAAAGAAATAAAGGGCATCCAAATTAGTAATGAAGAAGTTAAACTGTCCCTCTTTGTGAATGATATGATAGTATGCATAGAAAACCCTAAAGACTCCACAAGAAATCTACTGGAACTAATAGAAAGATTCAGCAGAGTAGCAGGATACAAGCTAAACATACAAAAAACAGTTGGATTCCTATACACCAATAAAGAGAACAATGAAAAGGAAATCAGGAAAACAACACTGTTTATAATAGCCCCTAAAAAGATAAAATACTTAGGAATAAATCTAACCAGGGAAGTAAAAGACCTATACAAAGAAAACTACAAAACACTACTGCAGGAAACCCAAAGGGATCTACATAAATGGAAAAACATACCACGCTCATGGATAGGTAGACTCAACATTGTGAAAATTACCATTCTACCCAAAACAATTTACAAATACAATGCAATCCCGATCCAAATACCAACAACATTCTTCAAAGAGATGGAAAAAGTAATCATTAACTTTATATGGAAAGGGAAGAAGACCCGAATAGGTAAAGCACTATTGAAGAAGAATAAAGTCGGAGGACTCACACTACCTGACCTCAGAACCTACTATACAGCTACGGTAGTCAAAAGAGCCTGGTACTGGTACAATGACAGATACATTGACCAATGGAACGGAATTGAGAACCCAGATGTAAATCCATCCACCCATAGTCACCTAATCTTCGACAAGGGCCCAAAGTCCATCAAATGGGGAACAGACAGTCTTTTTAACAAATGGTGCTGGCAAAACTGGATACCCATCTGCAAAAAAAATGAAACAGGACCCATACCTCACACCATACACAAAAACTAATTCAAAATGGATCAAAGACCTAAATATAAAGCCCAAAACTATGAAGTTCATAGAAGAAAAAATAGGACCAAAGCTAGAGGCCCTAATACATGGCATTAACAGGATACAAACCATAACCATCAACACACAAACTCCAGAAGATAAGCTAGATAATTGGGATCTTCTAAAAAATCTTCAAAAGACTTCACCAAAAGAGTAAAAAGAGAACCTACAGACTGGGAAAAAATTTATGGATGTTACAAGTCAGACAAAGGTGTAATCTCCATTATCTACAAGAAAATCCAGTACCTCTACAACAAGAAGGCAAATAATGCAACTAAAAAATGGGCAAAGGAAATGAACAGACACTTCACCAAAGAAGACATTCAAGCAGTCAACAGTCACATGAGGAAATGCTTGCGTTCACTAACCATTAGAGAAATGTAAATTAAAACCACAATGAGATACCATCTCACCCTGGCATTATTGGTATGAATCAAAAACACTGGAAATAAAAATGTTGGAGAGGCTGCGGGGAGATCGGAACTCTTATGCACTGCTGGTGGGAATGCACAATGATAAAACCATTTTGGAAAATGATATGGCACTTCCTTAGAAAGCTAGAAATAGAAATACCATACGATCCAGCAATCCCACTCCTAGTAATATATCTTACAGAAATAAGAACCATCACATGAATAGATGTATGCACACCCCTGTTCATGGCAACATTGTTCACAATAGCAAAAAGATGAAAACAACTTAGATGCCCATCAACAGATGAATGGGTAAACAAACTATGGTACATACACACAGTGGAGTATTATTCAACGTTAAAGAACAATGATGAATCTCTGAAGCATCTCATAACATGGATGAATCTGGAGGACATTATGCTGAGTGAAATAAGTCAATCACAAAAGGACAAATATTGTATGAGACCTCTATTGTAAAAACTCATGAAAAAGTTCACACACAAAAAGTACCAATCTTTGTTGGTTATGAGGGATGGGAGGGGTGGGAGCGGAAATACTAATAGACAATAGATAAGTGGTAACTTTGGTGAAGGGCAAGACAGTACATAATACTGGGGAAGCCAGCACAACTTGTACTAGGAAAGGTCGTGGAAGCCCCATAGACACATCCAAACTCCCTGAGGGACTGAATTGCTGGGCAGAGGGCTGTGGGGACCATGGTCTCGGGGAACATGTAGCTCAACTGGCATAACACAGTTTATAAAGACAATCTTCTATATTCTACCTTGGTGACTAGCATCTGGGGTCTTAAAAGCCTGTGAGCAGCCATCTAAGTTACTCCAGTGGTCTCACCCTTTCGGGAGCAAGGGAAAATGAAGAGAACAGGATACAAGGAAAAGATTAGTCCAAAGGACTAATGGACCACTGTTACCAAGGCCTCCACCAGACTGAGTTCAGTACAGCTAGATGGTGTCCAGCTACCACCACTGACTGCTCTGAACGGGATCACAACAGATGGTTCTGGACAGAACTGGAGAAGGATGTAGAACAAAATTCTAACTCACAAAAAAAGACCAGATTTACTGGCCTGACAGAGACTGGAGAAACCCCGTGAGTATGGCCTCTGGACACCCTATTAGCTCAGTGGTTAAGTCAGTTCCGAGGTTCACCGTTCAGCTGGGGACTGGAAAGCCCCATAAAACAAAACGGGACTAATGAGGCACAACAGTCCAGGGACAAGGACTAGAAGGCAGAAGAGGATAGGAAAGCTGGTGATAGGGAACCCAAGGTTGAGTAAGGACAATGTTGACATGTAGTGGGGTTCTTAACCATTGTTGTAGGGCAATATGTGTACTAACTGTTTAATGAGAAACTATTTTTTTCTGTAAATCTTCATCTAAAGTGAGAATAGCAGCACAGCTGGAAGAACATAATTGACGTCACTGAATTGTACATGTAGAAATTTTTGAAATGGCGTATCTTTGGTTATGTATATTTTCACCAAAAAAAAAGGTCCTCCAAGGCCAAGAAGGGAGCATGATGACATGTTGTGGGGTTGTTAACCAATGTCATAAAACAATATGTGTACTGACTGTTTAATGAGAAAATACTTGTTCTGTAAACCTTCACCTAAAGTACAATAAAAAATAAAAATAAAAAATTTACCCATCAGTACTAAAAAAAAAAGTCTTGCAAGCGGCAAGACCAACAATTGGTCTCTATTCACCTGGAACAACAGAGGAAGGAGAGTCAGGAATAGGATGAGGATATGGAATGTGTGGCTAATTGCCTCCATGAACAATTGTCTCCCTTTCTGTGAGACCAGTGAACTGGATGGGGCCATTACTGAGCATTTGGATCAAAGATTCTACAGAAGAATCCTGATCAAAAGGGGTAAAATGTAGAACAGAATTTTAAATTCTTATGAACTCTAGAGTTTCTGGAGCTGTGGAGGGTGGATGAACCTCTGAAACCATTGCCCTGAGATAATCTTTACACCTTAAACCAAAAATATCCCCTGAATTCATCTTAAAACCGAACAACAGTTTAGCTTAACTAGTGGGAAAAAAAAGAAAAAAAGCCTGCGTTAAGCATTATGCTGTTTTAAGAACTATCTGTACAGGATCAAATTGACAACAGCAATCCAAAAGATTAGATGGAAATTTTAGGGGGCAGTGAGTTTATGTTAATGGGGGAGGAACAAATAAGAAAAGGAGGGTCAGAATGATTGTACAAATCGAAGAGTGTAATCAATGTCACTAAATGGTACATGTAGAAACTGTTGAATTGGTGTATGTTTAGCTGTATGTATTCTCAACAACAAAATAAAATTATAAAGAATAAGAAAACCAATAAGGATATACAAGACTTGAACAATATTATCTACAAACTTGACACAACTGACATATATAAAACACTAAACTGAATTAATTTTAGTGGTTTATCCCCTAACTTGCCTGGCTGAGGATGTCTGCTTAGGGTGAGGCATGGTCTAATACCCCTGCTTTCCAAAAACTTGTTTAAAAGCTAACACGTGTGCCAACAAACAAGGGAAGCTCTGAACAGAGAACTGCTGTGTTTTTAACAAGTACTATTTTATCTGAACGTGATTCCTGGTACATTCCACTCTGCTCAGAGGCAACCTGTGAAGTTAATAAATGCCTTTTCCTCCCCCGACTGGCTACCATTTAGGTGCTTTACTTGAGGGGAGTTTGACAATGTTCACATGCTTCCACGTACTTTATCACTTTTAATTCCCATAGCAACCCTGAAAAATGGGTCTTAACTACCTCTCTTTATACAGATGAGGAAACTAAATCGCAGAGAGTTACGTCACTTGCCCAGAGTCACATAGCTTGGAAGGGAAGAATTTGAATTTGAATGTTTTCCAAATCACATGATATCCACTTTCCCTACACCCACTCATTTCTACCTTGATCTAACAGGGAAGGAGATTTAAACTTACTCTTTGTAGACAGAGAAGCTGGCCATGTGATGAATAGCAAAGAAAATGCTGAGAAATATTCCAGGTTCATAGCTTGTCCCTGACGAGCCGTTTTGCTTTCCTCAAGCCAAACTCAACTACCGCACATCCTTCTTGTTAAAAGCTGGTGGGTGGTTAAAGTAGTCATAATCCACTGGTGAGATATTGAAACTAGTGGCTGAAAGTTTAAGGAGGAACTAGATATTTTTATAGTCTCAAAGTATCTCCCCACAAGATAATGATTATCAAGGGGAAAAAATAGTAACTTCATAATGGAAAAACCTGGTAGAAACCACCTTAACCAAGTGATAAAAGTTAACATCATCATCCTAAGATGATCAACATCGTGACTCTCTTGATATGATGCATTGAGGGCACAGTACCATTTTTGTGGTATTCTTGCCAAAATTGTATAACCTCATTATACTTATGAGAAAACATCAGATACACCCAAATTGAGGGGGCATTTTACAAAATAACGGACCAGTTTTTTTAGGCTGGGTTCTCTAGAAAAGCAAAGCCAGTGAAGCATCTATATACACACAGAGAGAGATTTATATCAAGGAAATGGCTCAGGTGGTTGTACAGGCTGGAAAGTCCCAAGTCGATGGATCAGGTTGGAGGCCTCTTCTGACTCACATAGCTGTGCAGGCCAAAGAATCCCAAGATTGGCAGGTTAGCTGGCAGGTCACTGGCTCACAGACTGCAGAGGATGACAAATCCCAAAATTGGCAGGTAAGTTGCTAGCTCACTTCCCAAGAACTGGAGGTCAGATGAACAGGAGCCAGCTGCAGGATCCAGAGTGAACAAAAAGTCCATGAGCCTTGCCAGAAAGTCCACCTATATTGGATGCAAGCCACACCCCTAAGGAAACTCCATTTCAATTGAATGGCTACTCATAGCAGATTCCATCATGGAGGTGATCACATCATTACACGACTGCCAAACTACATCATAACTGCCAAACCACTGAGAATCATGGCCCAGCCAAATTGACACACAACCTTAATGATACCAGTACTCTTCAAAAGTGTCAAGGTCATGAAAGACAAAGTCTGAGGAACTGTCACAGATTGGAGGAGACTAGAGCCATGACAACTAAATGCAGTATGGAATCCTGGAACAGAAAAAGGACATTAGGGGGAAAACTGATAAAATTTGAATAAAGTCTGTAGTTACTAGCGTTGTACCAATGTTAACTTCCTCGTTTTGATAATTTTACTATGGTAATGTACAATGTTAACATTAGGGGAAGCTGAGTGAGGAGTGTACAGAATTATCTATATCATCTTTGCAACTTTCTGTAAATCTGAAATTGTTGTTGCTGTTGTGTGCTGTCAAGTATATTCTGACTCACAGTTACCCTGTAGGACAGAGCAGAACTGTCCCATAGGGTGTCCTATGCTGAAATCTTTATGGGAGTAGATCACTAGGTCTTTTCTCCTATGGAACGGCTGGTGGGTTCAAACCATCAACATTTTGTTTAGCAGCCGAGCACTTAACCATTGTGCCACCAGGGCTCATTAATCTACAATTAGTTCAAGATAAAAAATTTAAGAGAAAGTGTAGCGAGTGTTAAAAAGAGATGTTAAATACCACTGGTATCTAATTGAGACTCTTTGGTATATTCTTAAGAATTATACATGGAAGAATTTAAGAAAGATGCTTGAGTCATTGCCTAATAACCTGAACAAATGCTTCACATTGTCTATTCTTAGGAATCTCCAAGATAATCCATCTCCCTTGAATAGGGAAGGGCATGTATTTTTTTTTTTTTTTTGGAAAAGTTGTTTACTTATCAGTATTTTTTAAATATTTTATTGGGTTTTAGTGAAAGTTTGCAGAGCAAATTAGTTTCTCATTCAATAAAAGTATTCCATGACATTTGTTGCAATCCTCACACTGTGTCAGCACTCTCGCCATTTCTGCCCTGGATTGCCTGTTTCCTTTCATCTTGTTTTCCTACTCCTTCCTGCCGTCTCATCTTTACCTTTGGCCGAATGTTGCCCTTTTGTTTGTTTAATTTTGTATAATTGTTTGTTCTACGAGAACGTTCTTTTTTGGGTATTATTGTTTATTTTATACACCTGTCTATTGCTTGGCAGGATGGTGGTTTCTGGGATTGGCTGCAAGTCCAAGTCAGAGGGGTGTCTTAGGGGCATAGTCTTGGGGGTTCCTCGAGTCTCTTTTCAAGCCAGTATGTCTGATCTTTTTTTATGAATTTGATTTTTTGTTCTACATTTTTCTCCTGCTCTCTCTGGGATCCTCTATTGTGATCCCAGTCAGAGTGGTCGGTAGTAGTAACTGGGCACCATCTAGTTCTTCTGGTCTCAGGGTCATGTAAGTTGTGGTGTATGTGGTCCATTAGTCCTTTGGACTAATTGCTCCCTTGAGTCTTTGGTTTTCTTCACTCTCATTTACTCTGGACGGGAAGAGACCACTAGTTTTATCTTAGATGGTCACTCACAAGCTTTTAGGACCCCACACAATACTCACCAAAGTAGGATGTAGAACACTGTTTTCATGCACTATGTCAAGGGGCATGCATCTTGAATGTAATAACAGGAAACCTTCCACTGCCTTCAAACAAGTTTCCACCTTACACAGGTTCTGGTTTTTGCAGGTTTTAATGTATATCTATAATGACATTAAATGCAAACGGACTAAAAACTTCAATCAAAAGTAGAAGTTGTCAGATGACTTCAGGCAACATGGCGCTCTAGGCAGAAGCACCACGCTGTCCCTCCACAGCAAAGATCCAAAAAACTAAGCCAAACAGAGAAAACAGCAATCCTGAAACCCTAAAATATCAAATGAACAGATAAAGAACTCAGCCAAGCACCAAATGGAGTGAGAAAACTGACAGAGACTAGAGAGC
>NW_004444016.1:3180942-3182362 GCF_000243295.1 Trichechus manatus latirostris | reverse complement strand
CTTTTTCCCTTTTTGTCTTAATTCATTACTCAGTTTCTCGTCTCCCTATACCTTTCTTCTCCTTCTTCCCCCTGAATACCTGGTGCTGAATTTCTCAACTCCTTCTAGCCAGGCTGTACTGCAACACCTGGGAACAACTTCCCCAGAACTTGTACCACACCAGTGGGATCCCTAGGAGCTTTGCAGTTGTTTTTTCTTTCTAATATTTATTTATTCATTCTTTTCTTTTTTTCTTCTTCTTCTTCCCCTTTTGTTTTTCTCCATTTCATAGTCTCTCATCTCTCCACTCCAATGGCTAGCTCCCCTAGCACTCTTTTTAGTTTGTTTGCATGTTTTTGGCCCCTGTTCCTCTCTCCTCTTTCCCATACCCATCTTACCTCCACATATCACAATCTCCCCCCTCCATCCTGCCTACCTGCACCATCACACCACCAAGCAGCACAGGCACGGCCTACCGGAATCTGCCCTGCACTGATTACCAACCACTCTGGTGGCTGTAGTAAGTACCACAAACAACCCATCCCAGCAACTCCTCTTCATCTAGAACTGCCCTGCTGTACCATATCTGAGTGACTGATCCTGCCAATTGGAGAAAGAGGTGAAAATTATCATGCCCACAGACGAGCAAACAACAAAGAACACACAGCCCGCCTGCTCAGACATAGCCAAATTTAAAAAAAAAAAAGGATGAAACAAACAAATCTACAATCAATAAACAAGAAAAATAACTACCAAATGCCCCGAAGACAGCAGAAAATATCAAAACATTTACAAAAACTGGACAGGATGGTTCCAATAGGCATCCAAAATAAAACACCAAGATGACTTTCCAGTAGAAGAAAAGGCACTAGAACTACCTGATAGAGAATTCAAATCTCTAATACTCAGAATTATCCAAGAGGTGAAGCAAAAAGCAGACAAAAATGAGGAAAAAATACACAAATTCACGGAAAAGGCAGACAAATTCATGGAAAATACAGATAAAAAAGGAAGAATTCAGGAAAATAATGCAAGAACAAAATACCAAAATAAATTCACAACTAGAAATTATACAAAACAACAATTAGAAATCCAAAAGATAAACAACAAGATTTCAGAAATGGGCAGTGTCATAGAAGGGCTGAAGAGCAGATTTGAAACAGTGGAAGACAGGATCAGCAGAATTGAAGACAAACACTTGGAAACAACTCTGTTTGAGGAAAACTCAGAAAAAAGAACAAAGAAAAATGAAGAGATCCTGAGAATTATGTAGGATACAATCAAAAGCAAAAATCTGCGAGTAATCAGAGTTCCAGAACAGGGGGAAAACAGAAGACACAGAGAGGATCATTGAAGAATTGCTGACAGAAAACTTCCCCAATATCATGAAAAATGAAAAGCTGACCATCCAAGAAGCTCAACGAACCCCATATAGGAGAGA
>NW_004444016.1:3176980-3178932 GCF_000243295.1 Trichechus manatus latirostris | reverse complement strand
AGGTGGAGAAGGGAGAGTGTTGACATGTTGTGGGGTTGTTAACCAATGTCATAAAACAATATGTGTACTGACTGTTTAATGAGAAACTATATATTCTGTAAACCTTCATCTAAAGTACAATAAAAAATTTTAACAACAACAAAAAAAGTGGAAGTTGTCAGGTTATAAACTTAATATCTAATATATATTGTCTGTAAGAGAACACTTTAGATTCAAAGACACAAATAGGTTGGCTAAGCTCAAGACCTGATTCATTATGAAAAGATATAAAAAAGTCATAACATCTGATTTAGTTGCCCAGGCAGCAGTGTAGCTAGGTCTTGGGGTACATCTACTACATCTTCTACACCCTCCCTGTTGGATGTGAATTCATCTTCAAGCACTGCACTATTCTCAGGAGAAAACAAACAAACTCACAGCTATCCAGAAAAACAAGTCAGTTAATAGCCCTGCCTGCTCATTCCTATCAATAAAAATTTTATTACACACACCAGCAATGAGAAATCTGAAAGGGGAATTAGGGGAAAAATTCCACTTACAATAGCATCTAAGAGAATAAAATAGCTAGGAATAAATCTAACCACGGACAATGAAAACTATCAAACACTGCCGAAAGAGATTAAAGAAGATTTAAATAAATGGAAAGATGTTCCACATTCATGGACTGGAAGAATTAATATTGTTAAGATGTCAATACTACCCAAAACAATCTATAGATTCAATGCAATCCCAATCAAAATTCCAACAGCCATCTTTACAGAAATAGAAAACCAATCCTCAACTTGATACGGAATGGCAAAAGGCCCCAAATAGCTAAAACATGTTGAAAGAGAAGAACAAAGTAGGACGACTCACACTTCTTGGTTTTGAAATATTCTATACAGCTACAGTAATCAAAACAGCCTGGTACTGGCATAACAATAGACACATAGACAAATGGAATAAAATTGACAGTCCAGAAATAAACCCACACATTTAGGGTCAACTGATTTTTGGCAAGAGTGTTACGACCATTCAATGGGGAAGAAGAGTCTCTTCAATAAATGGTGCTGGGAAAATTGGATTTCCACATGCAGAAAAATGAAACACGATCCATGCCTTACGCCTACACAAAAACAAATTCAAAATGGATTAAGGACCTATATGTGCAAAGTAGAACCATAAAAGTCTTAGAAGAACAATCAGGGGCGAAGCTGTCAAGCCTAGCTTTCAAACATGGATTATCTAGTATAATAACAAAAGCACAAGCAGCAAGAGACAAAATAAATAAATGGGACTTCATAAAAATTAAAAATCTTTATTCATCAAAAGACTTCACCAGAGAAGCTCAATAAAGACACGGAAGATCTAAACGCTGCAGTCAACCAGTTTGATCTCATGGACATATACCAAACACTCCACCCAACAGCAGCCAAGTATACTTTCTTTTCCAAGGCACATGGAACATTCTCCAGAATAGACCACATATTAGACCATAAAGCAAGCCTTAACAAAACCCAAAGCATCGAAATATTACAAAGCATCTTTTCTGACCATAAAGCCATAGAAGTAGAAATCAATAACAGAAAAAGCAGGAAAAAAATCAAACACATGGAAACTGAGCAACACCTTGCTCAAAAACTACTGGGTTATAGAAGAAATTAAGGATGGAATAAAGAAATTCATAGACCAAACGAGAATGAAACCACATCCTACTGAACCTTTGGGACACAGCAAAAGCAGTGCTCAGAGGTCAGTTTATAGCAATAAATGCACACATCCGAAAAGAAGAAAGGGCCAAAATCAAAATATTAACCCTACAACTCAAACAAGTAGAAAGAGAGCAGCAAAAGAAGCCTTCAGGTGCCAGAAAAAAGGAAATAATAAGAATTAGAGCTGAATTAAATGAAATAGAGAATAGAAAAACAGTTGAAAGAGTTAACAAGACCAAAAGCTGGTTCTTTGAAAAGATC